>NC_137831.1:600404-605404 GCF_963921795.1 Nannobrachium achirus
TATAATATGTTTTGTATGTGTCTATGGAGTTAACATTACTCTAACAGACCACCAGGTGTGGTTATAATATGTTGTATGTGTCTATGGAGTTAACATTACTCTAACAGACCACCAGGTGTGGTTATAATATGTTTTGTATGTGTCTATGGAGTTAACATTACTCTAACAGACCACCAGGTGTGGTTGTAATATGTTTTGTATGTGTCTATGGAGTTAACATTACTCTAACAGACCACCAGGTGTGGTTATAATATGTTTTGTATGTGTCTATGGAGTTAACGTTACTCTAACAGACCACCAGCTGTGGTTATAATCAGACCAATATCTAGGGTGTTGCAAGGAATGGAGTTTGTCCATGCGAGTGAAAAATGTCGGGTTTTATCCGGTTTTGTGTGTTTTTTATTTCAGTTTCGGGTGTTTACACAACAGTCAAACAAGGAGATGCAGATAGCTGCATAGTTAGGCCTACTATTTGGCATGCAGCGAAACACACATACAGTTTATTTTGATTTTTTTTTTCATTATTAGAACAAATACTCCCATAGGCGTAGTTTGACATTTGCCCTTTCATTATTGGTATCACAGTTGCAGCAAGAAATTTGGTACGAGAGATATTTCTTTAAGAAGTGCCAATAAGAATAAACCATTTGATAATCTCTGCTATAATTTCTAAATGGCTACAAAACATAACAGGGAATATCAGTGAATAATAATACTTTAAAAATGATATTTTTACATTTTAAAGTCCTTTTTAATTATTATTTTTCGAACTTTGAAAAGAAAAGATTATATATATATTTTCTTAACATCATTAATTTTCAAGCCTAATATGTATAATCTTTGAGTACAGTTCAGATATTGCAGGTATGTACTGGCATATTCATAGCCAGACAACCAGAGAGAGAGAGACGAGAGAGAGAGAGCTGATCACTTAACATTTCAATCAATCAACTCAATTGTCGCCAGCTGGTCTCTGTGTGAAACCTAGACTCCAGTGAGCAGTTGGTTAAAGTGATAGTTCAGATATTTTTGACATAAAGCTGTGTGAAATACTTGCCATTAAAATAGTGGTTACAAATGTATTAATTGATTACCAAGAGTCCCGTGGTCAGAGTTCTGGTCAGTTTTAGATGAATATAAAGTAGTTCTGGTGATTTGGCAGGGGCTCATGGCCCAATCATTAACTCATTTGTAGCCGATCCCGAGTATACTCGTGAAAAATACTCGAGTACTCGGAGTGCCGATCCCGAGTATACTCGCGCTATATACTGTATATACAGTAAAGCTGGCAAGCTTACCGTACGGTCCGTTGGAAAGTGCTGGCACGATTGGACTCGCCGATTCATCATCATCGCGGATCCACGTGCACACAATAGTGATTCCTTAACATGGAAGTCGACGGTCTATCTCATCTTTAATGTCCATTTTCTCCAAAAAACACTTTTGAAGCCAAGGATGGCATTGGATTCTCGCTATAATAACACAAGCTGAAAGGGAACGATCCGCCATTACTGCAACCGCATGGGACGATGATCACTTCCGGTGAATGACGTCATGACGTCAAAAAGGAAATGTTTGCGCAATCGACTTCTGGCCTTCAAAATAAGAGACTGGCCGCGGACGGAGCAGGCGAAAGGCGCGCTGGACATTTAACCCCGTTCATGTCTGGAGCACTAAATGGTTAAAAATAGATGAATCCACAAAACTAGCGTCATTTGTATTGTTGACCTATTTCTACCAAATAGACCAACTTTCGTTCATCTTATTTTTTGTGTCCAGTATCACTATGCTGCTGCAACGTATTTCCCCAAAACAAGGTGCTTTGCAGTCAGCTGATCAGAACGAAACCTCCCTCTATATGGTAGAAATAGGCAAACAATACAAATGACGCCAGTTTTGTGGATTAATCTATGTTCAATGTTTGGGCCACGCCAAATGGCCCCCACCCCATTGGAACTACTTAATATTCATTAGAAACTGACCAGAACTCTGACCACGGGACTCTTGGTAATCAATTAATACATTTGTAACCACTATTTTAATGGCAAGTATTTCACACAGCTTTATGTCAAAAATAGCTGAACTATCACTTTAACACTTTAAAAGATCATAACTCTTGACAGGAATGTTTTCTAAATGCTCAGAAATGCTGGAGGCCCAAATGAAGCCCCTGGTTATAATGTAGCCTGGCTCCAGCCAATAGACCCGCCCACTCTCTGAGTGAGTTATAATGTAGTTATAATGGTTATAATGTAGCCTGGCTCCAGCCAATAGACCCGCCCACTCTCTGAGTGAGTTATAATGTAGTTATAATGGTTATAATGTAGCCTGGCTCCAGCCAATAGACCCGCCCACTCTCTGAGTGAGTTATAATGTAGTTATAATGGTTATAATGTAGCCTGGCTCCAGCCAATAGACCCGCCCACTCTCTGAGTGAGTTATAATGTAGTTATAATGGTTATAATGTAGCCTGGCTCCAGCCAATAGACCCGCCCACTCTCTGAGTAGTTATAATGTGCAGGTTTGAGCCTATTTCCACTGTGATCCTTTTTTCGTGTGTGTGTGTGTGTGTGTGTGTGTGTGTGTGTGTGTGTGTGTGTGTGTGCGTGTGCGTGTGCGTGTGCGCGTGCGTGCGTGCAGGTATGTCCATGACAAACAGTGCATCTCCAGGACTGATGACATCACAGTATCAGTCTCCACCTCCTTCCTGCCTGAGCTGTCGTCTGTCCATCCTCCTCACTTCTTCTTTACCTACCGTATAAGGTAACTTCCTGTTCCTCACTTCTTCTTCACATACCGTATAAGGTAACTTCCTGTTGCTCCCATAGACTGTATAAAAGATATGGACAAAGAGAAGCCATTGGTTTCTATGCAGCACAAATGACACAATATGGGTCCTTAGAATGGGTGTTGCCATCATAGATTGTAAAAGCACCAGAGGATGCTATTGGCTGCCAACGGTCACGTGCAACCGCAGGGATACATGGGAGAATGTGGTCGGAGCCTCCCGAAATACAACACACAAAGAAGAACACAGCCGGCTGGTATCCAGGGACGTCTGGTGGCTAGTGGGGCTAAATATAAATTATTATTATTATTAAAATATTGTTTTAGAAGAGTTCATTTTATTTGCTGGTGGAACCTAAAGCAGCAACAGCATCAAAAAGTTACAAGAAAACCCCCAAATATGTCCAAATGGGCAGAATTCTTACAAAGTTACAAGAAAACCACCAAATATGTCCAAATGGGCAGAATTCTTACAGCCCAGGCCTGCTGTAACAAGAAGTGTAGTGGCTGCAGTGGAACCGCGCACTTTCAAAACCTTTTGTAATTTGTATCAATTAAAATATAGACTACCACATACACTTTCAAACGAGACAGGCAGCAATGCACAACACAAGCAAGCAATTATGGCATTACTCATGACGGTGGATATTGAACAATTATGCCAGCGAGGAAACTATTCAATGATTATCATCAAGGATACTTTCTGATTCTGGAACTGGAACAACTAATCTGTGAGTATTATTGCCTGAACAGGTCAACTGTTAGGACTTCTCTTCTCTATCGTGCAGCAGCACTGCAGCTGAAAGCCTGTATCAACAGAATAATGTGCGTTTTGGTTGCATAAGATGTGATGCACAATTGCTGTGTGCTTGTGTGCATACTGCATACTATTGTGGCTATGTGTGCCAGTCAGATATGTCTGTAGCCTAACTGTTTTGTGTAGCTGTATTCATGTATAAAAATTATATGGCATAAGGCATAAAGAGCTTGACATAGCGTGGAGGCGGCGGCGGCGGGGGGGGGGGGTGGCGTGAGACGGGTAAAGGGGGCCCGAGCATTGTGGCTCGCATACCGGCCCGGTTCTGAATTGTTTCGCCACTGGATAGAGATGTTAAAGTGATCCCTGTATAATACAACAAATATGCCTTAATACATTATAATTGTCCTCTATAACTACAATGTAAAATTAAAAACACCTTAAATATTTTATTTCTTCTAGAAATAGCTGATTCACTCAATAGGGGAAATGCCCGTCGCAAGTTGATGATGTCATAAATGTCATGTGTGATCTATCCTTATGGAATGCATGTGCAAATAAAAACAAACGTAATACTTCCTATGGTTAATATGAGCATCAAATCAATATTTCAAATGTGACTGCGTTTATTTTTTTTGCACATGCATGCCATAAAATGACACATGACTTTTATGACATCATCAACTTGCGACAGGCATTTCTCCTATTGAGTGAAAGATTAGCTATTTCTAGAAGAAATAAAATATTTAAGGTGTTTTGAATTTTACATTGTAGTTATAGATGACAATTATAATGTATTAAGACATATTTGTTGTATTAGCCAGGGATCCTTTTAAGCAGTGCATTAATTAACTCATTAATATTAATTAACAGGATAGAGATGTTAAGCAGTGCTCTACCAGAGGCAGCGTGTCAGCTGGACAGTCATTAACTCATTAATATGTAATGAACAGGATAGAGATGTTAAGCAGTGCTCTGTATTAACAGGATAGAGATGTTAAGCAGTGCATTAATTAACTCATTAATATTAACAGGATAGAGATGTTAAGCAGTGCATTAATTAACTCATTAATATTAACAGGATAGAGATGTTAAGCAGTGCATTAATTAACTCATTAATATTAACAGGATAGAGATGTTAAGCAGTGCATTAATTAACTCATTAATATTAACAGGATAGAGATGTTAAGCAGTGCATTAATTAACTCATTAATATTAACAGGATAGAGATGTTAAGCAGTGCTCTACCAGAAGCAGCGTGTCAGCTGGACAGTCGCTACTGGAGGATCACCAACGCTAACGGGAAGGTGGAGGAGGTACGAGGACCTGGCGTCGTGGGTGAGTACTGTCTTCTCATTGGTTAAGACATGCCACATCAGTGGTACCGCGTTCTCATTGGTTAAACCAGGGGTCGGCAACCCAAAATGTTGAAAGAGCCATATTGGACCAAAAAAAC
>NC_137831.1:610404-752904 GCF_963921795.1 Nannobrachium achirus
GGGGCGCGCTGATGCTTATAATCATAATATTATGTCTCAGATCATAATACAATAATAGAAATTTCCGGCTAGTCCACAGACAAGCCATTCTGGCCAGGCTTGGAAAGTGTTAAAATAAACTGTGCTTAAAAAATAAAATAAAAAAGATTGAAACTTACTTTTATACCGAGCTTTAAAAAGGGAAAACTTTGTAACTTTGCCAAAGAGAAAAACGTACTGAGAAAGCTAATAATTTGTCACTACTTTGCTCAATATAAAAACCAGTGGGGTCGTTGCCAGTTTCTCTTTTGCGATAGAAACAAGCAACCAGGTCTATAAAAATAAGCCAAAAATAAGCAACTAGGGCATGTCAGTCAAACTTTGTTGTCTAATATTGTTTTAGAACAGTGGTTCTCAACCATTTTCATGCCAAGATCAAGGACCCCCAATTTTTACAGTCTACTTTACAGAAAGAAGATCTACTTGCCGATTTGGCAACAGACCAGTGCAGTAAACAAAAAGTAATTTAGCAATTATTTTGTAATTGTAATACAAAATATGTATGTATATTTTCTATGGTGTTTTAACGTGTCAACCTATATATCAATGTATATATCGTATCGTGGCCTCTGTATCGTGATGCATATCTATCGTGAGATTACTGTCAATACCCACCCCTATCCATCCATCCATCCATCCATCCATCCATCCACCCATCCATCCATCCATCCACCCATCCATCCATCCATCCATCCACCCATCCATCCATCCATCCATCCACCCATCCATCCATCCACCCATCCATCCATCCATCCACCCATCCATCCACCCACCCATCCATCCATCCACCCATCCATCCATCCACCCATCCATCCATCCATCCATGCATCCACCCATCCATCCATCCATCCACCCATCCACCCATCCATCCACCCATCCATCCATCCATCCATCCATCCACCCATCCATCCATCCATCCATCCACCCATCCATCCACCCATCCATCCATCCATCCATCCATCCATGCATCCATCCATCCATCCATCCATCCACCCATCCATCCATGAGGTCACAGGGCCAGCAGCTCCAGCAGACATGTTCTTTCAGCCAATAAGGAGGAGGTATTATAATGATGTCATGTTCTTTCAGCCAATAAGGACGAGGTATTATAATGATGTCATGTTCTTTCAGCCAATAAGGAGGAGATATTATAATGATGTCATGTTGTTTCAGCCAATAAGGAGGAGGTATTCCAGGTGGCCATTCCACGTTTCCACATGGTGTGTCCACCATTCAGAGAGTCTCTGGTGAGAACGGTAAGAATAATACTATTATTACATAATATACTGTATTATATATATATATATATATATATATATATATTAGGGGTGCAACAATACTTGTATCAAAATCGAACCGTTCAATACGAGGGTGTACCGAACCGCACGACCCTGTACCGAACAATACAATACAAGACCACTCCACATCCACATTCCCCTGGAACCCCCTCAAGGACCCCTAGGGGTCCGCAGAGCCCACTTAAAAAAAGTTACATAATATAGTGTATTATAATATATCTATCTATCTATCTATCTATATATCTATCTCCATCTCTCTCTCTCTCTATATATATATATATATATATATATATATATATATATATCTATTAGGGCTGGGACTTTAACTGATTCATTGCGATTAATTAATTACAGAAAATTTACACGATCAAAGAAATTAACGCATTTTAATCGCACTTAGTTTTCAATGGTGTTTTTTGGGCGTTGTTTTTTGCGAATTACGTCGCCATGGTAACGCAGATCGGAAAGAAAAGTAATAGCACACCATTCCCGGCCGAGCCGCATATTTTGATGTATATATTGCGGGGGTGGCCTTAAATTGTGCGGCAGTTGTTAGGTGCCGAAATTTGTGGGATCATAATTACTTAATTATTACTTAAGTATGCGAGTGTCAGTAGTAATGTAGGAGATCCCAGCCCGGTGCCTGTTGGGCAGAACAGTCACCATCCAGTCTGTGATGTCTCCAAATGTGGGCATTGTTTCAGCATGTGGCTGTTAACCATGGTGGCTGCACTGTTTAGTATCAGTGATCATGCATGGTGGAGACACTGTTTAGTATCAGTGATGTCATCATGAGGCTGTTAACCATGGTGGAGACACTGTTTAGTATCAGTGATGTCATCATGAGGCTGTTAACATGGTGGTGACACTGTTTAGTATCAGTGATGTCATCATGAGGCTGTTAACCATGGTGGAGACACTGTTTAGTATCAGTGATGTCATCATGAGGCTGTTAACCATGGTGGAGACACTGTTTAGTATCAGTGATGTCATCATGAGGCTGTTACCATGGTGGAGACACTGTTTAGTATCAGTGATGTCATCATGAGGCTGTTACCATGGTGGAGACACTGTTTAGTATCAGTGATGTCATCATGAGGCTGTTAACATGGTGGTGACACTGTTTAGTATCAGTGATGTCATCATGAGGCTGTTAACCATGGTGGAGACACTGTTTAGTATCAGTGATGTCATCATGAGGCTGTTAACATGGTGGAGACACTGTTTAGTATCAGTGATCATGCATGGTGGAGACACTGTTTAGTATCAGTGATGTCATCATGAGGCTGTTAACCATAGTGGAGACACTGTTTAGTATCAGTGATGTCAGCATGCAGACAGACGGACAGACATTCTGTAAATAAATAGTTAGACACTGAATAATACAATTGTTATTATAATATAATCATTATACTGCTACTATTATTATATAGCTGAGATGTTCTGACACCACAATGATGTCATCAATATTAAGCCCTTGTGCGTCACATTGACAACGTCTCATTGTGAAGCTTGTAGATCTGCTATTTTCAAATGGCCAAATTGTTTTCATTTCACGCCCTCAAGAGTTAAATTATTGTTTACCATCTGCATTACTTCATTTGCAACACAATTAGATCATGTAGAAAACGTGTTCTTTGGATTAACATTAAACGATTATAAAGTACAACAATTACGTTTGAAAAACACAAGCCTGTTTTGGCTTCTATTTACGTTCAAGGCTTGTATCCAAAAATTGCAGATCTACATGCTCGCTGTGAGCTTATAGATCTGCTATAAAACAATGGTTAAAGTGGTTCAAATCTAATCTTCTGGCCCCTCCCACAGCAGGGATCGGCCAATGAGGCGTCTCCGTTCGACCCCGACGACTCTGACGACTCGGGAGACGACGGCGGGGAGCTGAGAGGAATCAACATGGCCGTCATGCAGGGGGGGGGCTGCCCCGGGTTCAACCCCGACCTCTGACCCCCCCCACCCCCCCAGACAGGAAGTAGTCTGGCGTAGCCAGACTACTATTCCACAATCTCAGAATGATATATAGTGTCTGGAACGGCAGCTCCCGAACGGCGAGTATCGGAAGTAACCACTGCTGCACTGAACTGTAGTCCCATTGGAAACATAACAGAAACACAATAGCTCAGACAAAGTCATTCGAGCGGCCTATTCTTGTTATGGGTGGATAGTTTAAGAAAACATTTGAAAACATCATGGAAGTAACACCAACAACACCAGAGAAAGACGAAATAATGCCCCAAAAAATAAAGAAAGGCGACATAACGCTTCCAGTAGGACATGTTATTGCTACTGCACCAAGGGAGCGGTTGCGTCACATCCGCTTTATCTCACACTCATCATTTCTATTCCGGTTTGCCAGACTGTAGACGGGAGCATTTGCCCAAATCGCGGAGGCAACAGTCTGGCCTCGCGAGACTAAAGAGGAAGTGATGTGTCGTTTATGCCAGCTCTGCATACCGTCTACACATTATAGTGTATCATTATGTTATGCTTTAACTAGCAGAAAAATAGCAGATATACAAGCTCACAGCGCTGGAACTAAATATTTTGAGATGGGGGTCCATGGCCAAATACATATCATTTTGGGGGTCCTTGACATGAAAAGGTTTGAGAACCACTGACATAGTAGTCTCTCAAGAACAGACTAACTGAGCTTATGTCTCCTTTCTTTATTTTTTTGGGCGTTATTTCGTCTTTCTCTGGTGTTGTTGGTGTTACCTCCATGATGTTTTCAAACGTTTTCTTAAACTATACACCCATAACAAGAATAGGCCACTCGACTGACTCTGTCTGTGCTTCTGTTATGTTTCCAATGGGACTACAGTTCATTAGAATGACTCTGTCTGTGCTAGTGTGTTTCTGTTATGTTTCCAATGGGACTACAGTTCATTAGAATGACTCTGTCTGTGCTAGTGTGTTTCTGTTATGTTTCCAATGGGACTACAGTTCATTAGAATGACTCTGTCTGTGTCAGTGTGTTTCTGTTATGTTTCCAATGGGACTACAGTTCATTAGAATGACTCTGTCTGTGCTAGTGTGTTTCTGTTATGTTTCCAATGGGACTACAGTTCATTAGAATGACTCTGTCTATGGCTAGTGTGCTTCTGTTATGTTTCCAATGGGACTACAGTTCATTAGAATGACTCTGTCTATGGCTAGTGTGCTTCTGTTATGTTTCCAATGGGACTACAGTTCAGTGCAGCAGTGGCTACTTCCGCTACTCGCCGTTCGGGAGCTGCCGTTCCAGACTCTATATAACATTCAGGAGGTGTAGTTCCAGACTCTATATAGCATTCAGGAGGTGTAGTTCCAGACTCTATATAGCAGGGTTGCCCAATTAGTTTTCCCCAAGGGCCGAATCATGTCTAGGGTACCAAGCCGAGGGCCACAACATCGCAGGGGGGCGACGGTGGCGTTCCCACTACTCCAGCGACAGTTCAGATATCGTCGTTGCCGGGTGAAAATGTTGTATGTCCAAAACTGTTCGTTTTGCATTTATCATTTTAAAAATGATTTAAACTAGTGAAAACAGACGATCTACAAGCACACAACGCCTCGCATCGCAAGGCATCGTGTGCTTGTAGATCGGCTGTTTTCACTACTTTTGTGCGACGGCCTTGCACGATGAAGCAGGGACTTCCTTTGCAAAAGAACGTACACATTTGGAGATACGAGGTTTCCACCCGACAACGACGACATACTAGTGTTGTTGCTGCTCTTATACCACCATTATTACTGGGGTTGGTGGGGGCCAGACAGTAGCCTATCGGGGAACCCTGCTATAGAGCACTGGGAGATGGTGGAATAGTTGTCTGGCTACGCGAGACTAGCAACTCAGTGACTGATGCTCCATCGTCACTTCTTTGTTCTTTCCAACCCCAGACTTTGTATTTCTTCTCACTGATTGGACGCACAGCGACTCTTACTCCGCCTCCTCCACCTCACCAACACAACTGCCGTCGTTTTGATTTGCCGTTTTGATTTTCATTGAAAATATATATATTTTGGGGAATTTGCATTAATGCTAAGTAACAACCTAGACACGGTATGCTTCCATAATTATTTTTTACTGTAGGACTAATTTACGTGATTACAAAGACAACGGGAGGGAGGGGGGAGGGGTTCTGACATTTGCTTTCGGCGGCTCAGCGAAAATATTTGAAAATTGTGTGAGTCTGCAATTTGTCTGGTGAGGCCTGTTGTCACCAGACTCCACAAAAGGATATACAGTTTGTTTATATATATATATATATATATATATATAATATATATATATATATATATATATATATATATATATATAATATCAGGGCTGGGATGCGATTAAAAAGTTTAATCTAATTAATTACAGGCTCTGTGATTAATTAATCGCAATTAATCGCCTTTTAATCGTACATCGATATTTGACCTGAGAAGCGTTTTTTTCTTTTCAAGTGAAACACATTTTGTTCTACGAGTGAATCAACGATTGAGTTTTTTAAATCTAAATTTTGCATCCACTGGGCCAAGCAAAGCGCTCTGATCGGCTACTCCTCCCTTTGCGTTTGTTGTCTCTTCTTGGTTGGTGCATCGCTATGATCGGTATGGCCGAAACTGAAGGTTCTGTGGTGTAAAAACTAAGTGCGATTAAAATGCGTCTTTTTAATCACGTTAATTTTCTGTAATTAATTAACTCATTGATTGCCAAGGCCCGAGTTTCCCGAGTTATTACAGTACTCCCAGGCTGCCACAGCCCGAGTTTCCCGAGTTGGCAGCCATTTTGAAAAAAAAAAAAAAAGTTTTTTTTTTTTTTTTTTTTTTCAAACATTTTTTTTATTAAAAAATTTCCAAAAATGCCTAAAATGTATTAGGCATGATCGCAATCGCGAAATTGCATGTTTAGCCCCATAACAAACACATCTTTCAAAATGGCAAAATGTTTGTTTTGTCTGACTTTGAAGGCTTGTATCTCATGAATGCCTGAACGGATTTCCAAGCGGATTTTTTTTTGAAAGCTGTTAAAAAGTACTACACATATGGTGCATATATGGTGCATGGGCGTGCACGATCCATGCACTAACGTGCACTAAAAATGTATCCGTGCACTAGAAATTTAGGAACGTGGCAGTGTTTGTTTTGTCTGACTTTGAAGGCTTCTATCTCATGAATGCCTGAACGGATTTCCAAGCGGATTTTTTTGTTTGAAAGCTGTTAAAAAGTACTACACATATGGTGCATATATGGTGCATGGGCGTGCACGATCCGTGCACAAAAAAATTATCCGTGCACTAGAAATTTAGGAACGTGGCATCCTGGTACTTGGCGGCCATCTTGAAAAGGGCATTCAATGAGTTAATCGCAATTAATCAGTTAAAGTCCCAGCCTTAATATATTTGTATTTAACATCATTCATGTTGCTCTCAGTTCACTCATTGCCAATCCCCGTCTCTTGTAGATCTGCGCCAAACATAGCAGATCTACAAACGCTACGCCAAGGGTCTTCAACAGGGAGTCCGGGACCCCTAGGGGGTCCTCAGAGTCACTACAGGGGGTCCTCCAAATCGTTGTGTGATAGAAAACTTTTTTCTCCTTTTTTTTTATATTAACGACTTGAACCCTAGCTTCCATATTCTGAGAACTTTAGCCAACAATAGCAGATCTACAAGCTCACAACGCCTTGAGGCGTTGTGAGCTTGTAGTTTGGCTATTTTCGCCAGTGAAAGGTTCAAGTGGTTAAATATCTGAAAACACAAATTGACATGAATCCAACAAACTGATAATTGTGCTGAAACCATGGAATCTATGAACAGGTTGTGGGGGTCCCTGATTCATGTCTCTCTCAACTCAGGGGTCCCTGGCCTGAAAACGTTGAAGACCCCTGGTCTAGACGATGACAACCAACCATGTTTGAAACATGAGTCAGATGAGTGACGACTTTCATTTTCTTTTTTTTTCTTTTTTATGTTTATGGTCAATATTCTTTTTTAAACGCATCTGAAAAGAAATGCAGGAAATAAACTAGGTTTGATTTTATAATAAATGATGAGACGTCGCAGCTGATCGTCAGACGGGGGATTTTTTAATTTTTTTTTGCAAAAGAGGAAGAAATGATTGTTTTTATAGTGTTTTGCCGTCCGTTTCATTTTTGTTTTGTGTGAAAAATAATAATAAAAAAAAGACTTCTGGTTGCCATGGCGTTTATTCTGCAGTCTCCGCTTAAAACGTCAAATTCCACTTTAACTCTTTTACTGCCTCAGACGTTCCCGTTCGCCCCATTTTTGACGGCGGTGCGATGCCAACACGGCTCGTTCTTTGTACCTCGTCTGATGAGGGGTCGCGCCGCCGTGTACAGTAAAAACATCTCCCGTAACGCTGCTCTCAAAAATCCACCGCCCGTTAACACTAATGGAGTCCCAAATCACTTCCTGGCTTTTTTTCTGTGGATCTGTTGCTCTGATGCGATTCTGTGCTCTGAATGGATGGCAAGCTGAGCGGCCCAATTCACATTAATTCTTGCATAAGGCTGCCCTCTGCTGCCAGTATGGCCAAAGTACACATTTGACGGTCCATTATACAATGAATTTGTTTAGAAAGAACCAATAGATCATTTTCTATAACATGGCAAAGGAAAGCTGCTTTCTGCTGGCACCAGACCCAATAAATAAATAATAACATCTGGCAGTAAAACTGTTAATTGTTGACAGTGTTGTCTCTACAGGCCACAGACAGACTGTACAAGCCGATGTTTATAAATGATTAATTTATAACTTTGGAGACGGTCATTTTGGTTCCCCCCCCCCCCCCCCCCTTTAGATTTGTAGAATATTTTATGAAAGGCCGGAGTTGTCGTTTCCTGTCTTTGAACGAACCAATGGGGACACATCACTTTCCACGCTTTGTTTTGATTGGTCTTCTTTCCACACAGGGTGTTTGTGTTAATAGTATCTGGTTTGTGATTGGTTGGATTTGTTTTGGGCTAAAATAAACCAGCACTGTTCACTGGTTTTCTGTCTCAATGTCTGGTTTAAAAGTTTAAAGACCCAATGAAATGACTATTTTGGGTATTTTATTTTGAAGTTTCAGTTTGAAAAGAAAGCCTGTGTGCTTCTGAACCAATCCGAGGGGACCAGCCCTTCAGGCGATGGGATTTAAAATCTGAGTAATGGGAGCCAGCAATGGGAAACAAACAGGTGAATGTAATCAAAGGTTCATTTATATGCAAGTGGACCTGTCTTTGTCATCACTTTTTGAATTTCTGTTCACAGGAAGTAATTAAGAATGGCCTATTTAGGGACCTTTGATATAAATATACACAAAAATTGTTTATTTTCAATTTTCTTTGGCATCTAGTGTTAGGTATGGCCATATTATCACTACAGATATGCTCTAAAAGTGTGAAAAACATGTTTTTGATTTCACCGTCTTTAAAATTATTCTACTTTTATTGTGAAATGTCCTCGTAGAAGATCAGACAGATCGCAGACATCCCAAGTCTCCTGGAAATCAGCGTCTCCTCCCGGACACCCGCGACGGGCACTGAACCTCCCGGAAATCCCGTCCGCTCACGCAAATGTCTCTGCTGGATCCGGTCTAGACCGGAACAGCAACCCGCGATGTGTTCTCCTTCGTCGTCGAACTGTCAATCTGGCAAATGAATTCATTCCGATTCGCTGTGGGAGATGTGGGCGTCTAAAAGTGACCAACCACTGGTCTCAGATGCAGAGACTGGATTCTCTGACAGACTCACGCGCGAAGGAAGAAGGATATTATCTGCTCGTAAAAGTAAACAGGTTTTGTGAGCTCTTTCTTAATATTAATTCTTTTTCGCTGGACAAGCTGCGTCAGCCTGTGCGACTCACGGCAGCCTGTGTCTCACTGAAAGTGACAGAACTCTCTCCCAAATAGGTAAGAAATACATCATGCTATAAATTAACCCGATTATATTAAGCATAAAATGGTTCCGCCGCCGTGCAGAATCGTTTTTAACAGTTTTAACCACTTTTAACCGCAGACAAATGAGTAAAATCCAGAGGAGAAAAAAAGCATTTTTTCTCAAATGCGCGCACGTGCATTTGAGACCTCCTGGAAATGCTTATCTCCAACTTGGGATGTCTGTGATCGTGACTTTTTAGTTTTTTAAGTTCTGTTTATTGTGTTGATGTTTTAATTTAAATACTCACTGGTCATGTAGGCTTGAACTGAAGCAGGGTAGCAACATATCTCAACATAGTTAAGGAAATGTAAGTAAGAAACGGGATAAGTAAATATTAAAACAGGTCAATTTAAAAAGGTATCGACAATAAACAAAGTCAAAACGACCGCAAAAGCAAACACCCAGACAGAACATCTCCAATAAGTATAAGTATATAAGTATTACTATTCAAAACGGTCTATAAAAGCCACGGTCTATAAAAGCCATCTGGGGACCTCCCACAATAACTGGGGGGTCGTGTGTGATGTGATGACGTCATCAAACGATAAAGTCGACTTCAACTCAACTTTTTACTGAGTCGAGTCGACTTGCAAAAATCACAAGTTGTTAATGTCCTAACGCACAACATTTATTTGCTGTCAAAATCAACTGATTTAGGCCAGCGGTTCTCAACCTGTGGGTCAGGGGGGGGTCCCCAAATTATTTTGGGGGGTCCCCAGATGATTAACTTAATGAAAATAGCAGATCTACATGCTCACAACACCTTGAGTTGCGAGGCACTGTGAGCATGTAGATCTGCTATTTTCACAATAGAACCGTCTTATACAAAATGTAATGCCTCAACTCTTAGTGTTCGTCAGGGTGGGTGGGGGTGGGGGTCCCCAGTTAAAATATGATTATTTGGGGGTCGCGGCCTGAAAAGGTTGAGAACCACTGATTTAGGCCAGGGGACTTCAACAGGGGGTCCGGGATCCCTAGGGGGTCCTCAGAGTTACTACAGGGGGTCCTCCAAATCTTTGTGTGATAGAAACTTTTTTCTCCTTTTTTATATTAACCACTTGAGCCCTAGCATCCATATTCTGATAACTTTAGCCAAAGATAGCAGATATACAAGCTCACAACGCCTCACGCTGCGAGGCGTTGTGAGCTTGTATATCTGCTATTTTTGGCAAAGAGGTTCGGCGTAGAGGGGAAAAAGAGCAGACTAAGTACAGAGTGAAAGGTCAAGTTTATTAAGTATTGACGGTTCAAGTGGTTAAATATCTGAAAACACAAATTGACATGAATCCAAAATACACTGATGATTGTGCTGTCAAACAATGACACTATATGGAATCTATGAACAGGTTGTGGGGGTCCCTGCTTCATCTCTCTCTCAACTAAGGGGTCCCTGCTTCATCTCTCTCTCAACTAAGGGGTCCCTGCTTCATCTCTCTCTCAACTAAGGGGTCCCTGCTTCATCTCTCTCTCAACTAAGGGGTCCCTGCTTCATCTCTCTCTCAACTAAGGGGTCCCTGCTTCATCTCTCTCTCTCTCTCAACTAAGGGGTCCCTGCTTCATCTCTCTCAACTAAGGGGTCCCTGCTTCATCTCTCTCTCAACTAAGGGGTCCCTGCTTCATCTCTCTCTCAACTAAGGGGTCCTTGGGCTGAAAACGTTGAAGACCCCTGATTTAGGCACAAACTGACAGACACACTCTCACAAACTGACAGACAGCCATGTCTTTGTGAGTGGGGTCACATGGGGACACCCAGTGACAGAGTGAAAGTGTGACAGTGACAGAGTGACGGACAGACAGAGTGACAGTGACACAGTGACGTGGTGGTGTTCTGTTCAGAGATCTCCGCTGATCTCTTTTGTTTGACGGGACAGAAGCTCTTTGTTGTTCCTCCCCTCCTCCGTTCCCCTCTCCTCTCCTCATCCAAGGTCATCCGCGGACACTAGGACCCGATGACATCTGGTGGCCTGACGTGGCCTCTATAGTGACCCCTCTAATGATGTCCCCACTAGTAACCACTAGTGACCACTAGTGACCACTAGTGACCACTCCACTCAAGACCACTAGTACAGCTCCTTCTTTTCTTATTTAACACTGTCACTGTGTCTTAAACGTCATTGTCTCCACCAGCCGAAGGCATGGGGGAGAGTATGTTTTCCCCTTCGTCCGTCCGTGTGTCCGTGCGTGCGTGCGTCCGTGCATCTGTGCGTCCTCGCAGTTTGTGTGCACCTAATCTCAGTTGCCGTTGGCCCGGTCGCTGCCAAAGTGAGCACACACATTCCCTGGATGCCAATCTAGAACCTCTGCCCTAAATTTTTCAAATGGGCCTTTTCTAGCGCCACCTAGTGGCCAATGTTCGCAAAACACATTTCTGTGCACTACAAAAATCCTACAAATCGGTAGACAGTATCTCGACAGTCATGTGATTGACACAGATCTGTCCGATTTTGCATATTCCATCCTGATTGGCTAAGATTGTCTTCCAAAGTTTGTAGGATTGAGCCGTTTTGAACAAAATGCCTCAAATCCCAAACGCAAAGTGCAATATCATGAAATCGCGCACACACGTTCCCACTAGGTCGAGGAAGAAATGCCACTTTAAATTTTTGAAATCAGCCTCATGGTGGCGCTATAAAAGGCCGATTTGTGGTTTTACCTATAACTCCACCGATCAGTTTCAAACTTTGTAAGCGCACTCCCTATAGGCCAAGGAAAAACCATTTCCCTGCATTTTTCACATCAGCCTTTTATAGCGCCACCAGGAGGCTGACTTATGTAAAACACAATTTTTCCTATTATTCCTTGAGATTTTCTCCAAAAATCATGCAAATCGGTACACAGTATCTCTATAGTCATGTGATCAAGTCCGATCCGTCTGATATTTCATTTTCCATCCTAATTGGCTAATATTGGCCAAAATTTGCAGGATTGCTCTGTTTTTGAACAAAATGCCTCAAATCATCAACGCAGCTTGCGATTAGTGTGAAATTTGCCACACATTCCCACTATGTCAAGGAACAAATGCTACCTTTTTCACATTGGCCTGTTATAGCGCCACCAGCAGGTAGACTTTAGCCAAATACATTTTTGGAACACAATGCTTCAAATCATGCATGCAGTGTCCGATTGCCATGAAAGGTCTAAGGTGAAGAACATATGCCACCCTTTTTACACTGGCCTATTATTCACGATATTCCTGGCCATTCTATGGAGGCTGCCATTTTCCTTTTACAGAGGGCGCTGGAGCATTTTTAAACATCTTTTCACTTCCTCCCAAGTCGAAGAACAAGAGATCCCAAGGAAGTGACAGGGAATTGTCTGTTGCCAGATATTGCCAGAGACAAGCGGCCAGGTCTATGAATAATAAGCCCAATAGAATTAACTAGGTTCAGTTTTACTACTTTACATTTACATTTGAAAATAGCAGATCAGCAAGCTCACAATGTGTCACATTGTGACACATTGTGAGCTTGTATATTTGCTATTTTGAAAATATAGAGGAAAGAAAAAACTAAAATAATTTGAATATTTTTGAAACATTTTAACAACACAAATCTGTGTGGCGGTCCCTGGCACCACATATTTTCAGATGGGGGTCTGCGACTGTGGACAAATCTGTTAATCTGGGGTCCTTGATATGAAAAGATTTGGGAACCACTGGTTTAAAAAATATTAGAAAGTAAGCCCAATAAACAACGACACCAATTGCTTATTATAAGCAGACATGGCAACACCGGTTCATTCAGAGCCCAGAGCGCCTCTACTGACACTTTAATGCAAGGACACAGGAAACCAAATGATGTTTTTTATTTTCTTTCAGGATATGAACAGGAAGCCGGAGGCGGGGCCAGGAATATCGTGAATACAGTAGCACCACCAGGACACCTGGCCTGGTGGAGACCTGTGCTCTGAAGAGCACTGCTTCTAGTTGCAGTTGTACCAGTGTAATAAATAAACGTCATTGAAGGTTCAAGGTTCAAGTTCAAAATCTCATAAATCATGTTTTGGGGTGAGCATTCGGCACAACTGCCAATCAAAGTTACTGTACTGGCCAATCACAGGGCATCTTTTCCGGGACTTGGTAAAACACATAAAAGCATAACATCTGTTTAGCAGAATGTGAGGGCTTGTGTGTGACAACGATGACATGGATGTGTTTGTAATGAAGACTAGTACCACATTCATGAAAAATAAAAACACTTTTGACCACAACAAACAGTGTAAATGTGATAGGCTTACAGGCTCCACCAGTGGCATAGACAGAATCGAACCGGCGACTGGGCCTGAGCCCAACTGGGTGGGCCTGAAAAAAATCCATGTTTTTCGGGTCGGATCGGGTCTTCTGGTGCGATTTGGGTCGGGTTTGCATGATTAAATAATCAATTCATGCGTGGCGTCCACTAGTGATGCGCGGGTCATTCCAGCCGTGCAAAAACAGAATGGCATATTAGAGAAGAAGCCGGTAACATGACGGCATGAGATGCTTATTTTAATTGACAACACTCCTGTTAGTATAAGACTATACACACGGAGCACAACGCTAATGTATCACAGAGAGATATTGCAGACTGACCCAGTAGCCTAGTCACTGGTGCAAGACAAAATATGAAGAGAAAAGACCGAAATGTTTAATTGCACCGTCAACTTTTTATCAGAGCTCTGTAGCTCTGACACTTCTCCCTCTCCCACAACAAAAACAGCCAAGCCAGCAGAACGTAATTAACCAGTCTCACTCACCTATATTGCTGCTTTCAAACGCTGTGTATTGTTTTAAGTCCCAGGAGCATGGTTTTCATATCATGAATATGAACTTTAGATTAGTCAAAAGCTTGTGTCAGTATAATCCACGTGAATCCTGTATACATCGTGTAGGCTGCAACAACTCTATGGCAACAACTCTTGACAAGTAGCCCAACACGCTTAAGCATTTCCTGTAACGGTGGATTTCAAAATAAGACCCTGCCGTAATATGATGATATAAGCGATTGGTTTTATTTTTAAGTCTACTTACAGGAAGTAAATGGACTAAATTAGAATTACATGACACACTAGTCTAGACATGCTTGGCTGCGAGCAGGGAAGGACGCTTGGTGCACATTATATATTATACTGTATATCACTAGCATCCACATGATGATGTTATGTTATTTTAGTTGTTGTAAGGATGTGACTATCATCAAAATGACTTAATATGCTATGAAAAAATATAATATATATAATAAAAAAAAATAAAAAAAAAATATATATATATATTTTATTTTTTTTGGGTGGGCACAAAAACGAAATGGGTGGGCCTAGGCCTAGTCAGGCCCACCCATGGCTACGCCCCTGGGCTCCACTCTATGCTATGAGAGCTGCTGGGTTCTGCTGGGGAAACTGGACAACAGGGGCATTTGTGCCTAATAGACCCCAAATGAGCCTAGAAGTGATTTAGGGATTGAGATCAATCAAATGAAACAAAACAAATGATCTACATTATTAACAATTTACAATTTAGGCACACATACTGAGATTCATAGCATGACAATAGTCACACAAAAATATAGATCAGGGGTTCCCAAACTTTTTTGTCTCAGGTCACCCCATAAATATTATGTTTTAATCCGAGGCACCCCTACATTATAATTTTCACTCCCAGCACCTTATATTTATAGCATATCGTCGTTGTCGGGTGGAAACCTTGTATGTCCAAAACCGTTTGTTTTGTATTTATCATCTATAAAATGTACAAAACTAGTGAAAACAGCCGATGTAGATCGGCTGTTTTCACTAGTTTTGTGCGACAGTCTTGTATGATGAAGCAGGGCTTTGCTTTACCAAAAGACGTACACATTTGAAACTTGGAGATACAAGGTTTCTGCCCGACAGTGACGATATTCTAGTGGTTATGTTGCGAGGAAAACGTTGAGATAACAGCCATTTTGGTTAGAACTGACCTTAAATACTGTACTGTACTTCAAGTTTAAAAATGATACTACATGTTTTTCCAAATATCAAATGATCTCGCGGCACCCCTGGACTGCCGTCACGTCACCCCAGGGTGCCCCGTCACCCCAGGTAGCCCCGTCACCCCAGGGTGCCCCGTCACCCCAGGTAGCCCCGTCACCCCAGGGTGCCCCGTCACCCCAGGTAGCCCCGTCACCCCAGGTAGCCCCGTCACCCCAGGGTGCCCCGTCACCCCAGGTAGCCCCGTCACCCCAGGGTGCCCCGTCACCCCAGGTAGCCCCGTCACCCCAGGGTGCCCCGTCACCCCAGGTATCCCCGTCACCCCAGGGTGCCCCGTCACCCCAGGTAGCCCCGTCACCCCAGGTAGCCCCGTCACCCCAGGGTGCCCCGTCACCCCAGGTAGCCCCGTCACCCCAGGGTGCCCCGTCACCCCAGGTAGCCCCGTCACCCCAGGTAGCCCCGTCACCCCAGGTAGCCCCATCACCCCAGGGTGCCCCATCACCCCAGGGTGCCCCGTCACCCCAGGTAGCCCCGTCACCCCAGGTAGCCCCGTCACCCCAGGTAGCCCCATCACCCCAGGTAGCCCCGTCACCCCAGGGTGCCCCGTCACCCCAGGGTGCCCCGTCACCCCAGGGTGCCCCGTCACCCACTTTGAAAACCCCTGCGCCTCTTGAGATGTATTGGGAGTTAAGGACAACTTTGTTTTTTTACAACAAGGATTCATATTTTAGATAATGTGTTTATGTAATTAGAGAAAAGAAAATGACTAAGTACAGAGTGAAAGGTCAAGTTTATTAAGTATTGACGGTTCAAGTGGTTAAATATCTGAAAACACAAATTGACATGAATCCAAAATACACTGATGATTGTGCTCTCAAACAATGAAACTATATGAAATCTATGAACAGGTTGTGGGGTCCCTGCTTCATCTCTCTCTCTCAGCTAAGGGGTCCCTGCTTCATCTCTCTCTCAACTAAGGGGTCCCTGCTTCATCTCTCTCTCAACTAAGGGGTCCCTGCTTCATCTCTCTCTCAACTAAGGGGTCCCTGCTTCATCTCTCTCTCAGCTAAGGGGTCCCTGCTTCATCTCTCTCTCAACTAAGGGGTCCCTGCTTCATCTCTCTCACAGCTAAGGGGTCCCTGCTTCATCTCTCTCTCAGCTAAGGGGTCCCTGCTTCATCTCTCTCCCAGCTAAGGGGTCCCTGCTTCATCTCTCTCTCAACTAAGGGGGTCCTTGGCCTGAAAAGTACTGCTTTAAAGTACTGAAGATGGAAAGTGCAGTAAAAGCAAGTACTTGAACAAATGTACTTCATGTTTCTTTCCTTTGTCTGGACAGCTTTCACTGCAGGGTCTCCTCTCTTCAACTCTGAATCCCTGCACCACCCTGAGCACAGACAGCTCTTTGTGTCTCACACACACACACACACACACACACACACACACACACACACACACACACACACACACACACACACACACACACACACACACACACACACACACTGGGTGTGAGGCTCAGTGACTGGGTGGTCATCAGTCCAGTCTCACGGCGCTACAGATCACATCAACGCTGCTCTCTGTCTGGTGAGTAACGCTCTCTTTTATTTAACGCCCTTTAACTTTAACTTTAATTAACGCTCTCTTTAACCCATTTAGGCCTAGAATTATTGAATGCTTTAACCAGTGAAACATAGCAGATATACAAGCTCACAGCGCGGCACCGAGTGCCGCACTGCGAGCTTGTAGATCTGCTATTTTTGAAAAATCTATATTTTTTTTTGCAAGTCTTTGAATATATCTATTTAAAAGCGAACATTTGTAACTCAAATATTTGCTTCTGGGGGGTCCCTGGAACAACATATTTTGAGATGGGGGTCCATGGAACAACATATTTTGAGATGGGGGTCCCTGGAACAACATATTTTGAGATGGGGGTCCGTGGCCAAATACCTGCAGTTTTGACAAGAAACGGTTTGAGAACCACTGATTTAGAGGAAGGATTTAGAAGTCGGGTCAAAGATGGGGTGAAAGATATTCAAAGACTTGCACACATTTTCAAGTTTTTTCAATGCAGCGCGGCACTCGGTGCCGCGCTGTGAGCTTGTAGATCTGCTATTTTTCAATGGTTATGGCATAAAATAATGGTTAAAGTGGTTCAAATCTAACGTGACTCGGGCGCGTTCCAGGTGTTTTAGTGTTAATGCTTCTCTAAAGCTTCCCTTTCAACGACCCCCCCAAAAAAAAAGAAGAAAAAAAAAAATATATATATATATATATATATATATATATATTAAACAATACATTTTAATTGCGATTCGATACATGGTTGACGATACGATACATGGACGATATTGGTTCATTCATGGCGATACGATTCGATTCGATTCAATGATTCAAAATCGATATAGTAACTATTTTTAAAGACATTAAATTTGTGTGAAAGGTGCACTGTAAAAAATGTCCACCTTAAAATTACAGTAACTTACTGGCAGCACAGACGCCTGTAAATCACTGTTATTTTACAGTACATTATGCTGTAATTAATTTACAGTAAGAATACTGTTTTTTTCAGTTTACAGTATATGACTGTAAATTAACGGTGGGTTCATGGAAATTTAACAGCATACAGTATTTTCATCTAACGTTGACTCTACATGGTTCTCATTATGTTACCAATGGAATGATACAGAGACAACGAGCATGGTACCATGCTAAAACTTGAACAATCCCAAAGAAAGCAAACCATTGACAACAAAGGGCACTTGTTATTTTGTTAGTCAGTCAGCTTGCCTAGGCAGACACGTGGATTTGACACATTTAGCATTTTTTGCTCCCAAAAGCAAAAAAATGTGGTCCGGTCCCACATTTGCTCCCAAAGCTCCCAGGAAATGCTTTACCCAGCATGCTTTGCATGCTGTCCCTTGCATGCTGTCCCAGCATGCTTTGCACAGGTGAAAATAACAGCATAAACTGTTAATTTACTGGAAAGGGTTGACTATTTTAACAGTATTGTACTGCTAAATTACCATTTCTACTCCTGTTAGTTTAATGACAGCATACACAGTTACTTAACAGGAAAGGGACAACAATTAAACAGTATTTTACAATTTTGTGAAAAAAAAACAGTACAGATACTGTTGAAAATCCAGCCTATATTTACAGCAATTTGTTACAGTGTGTGGATAGTGCAGGTTTTTAAGGGAAACATGTATTATTATGGATATAAATAAGTAAACACTGATTATCTGCCAAATACATGGACATTGTATATTGACAAACCTGCACCTTGACATGAACCCAGAGATTACACACATTTATCAATAGACCAGTGTAGTTTTATGGAAAGGAAAAGTAATTAAACTCCTCCTTTTAATTTTTTCTTCTTTAAAATGCTAAATACAATGCACAAGTAGGTAGTATCGATACAATCGATTATTTGCGCTGCTGATTCGATTACTATACAAAATAAAACAATACGATTAGATTTTAGCTGTTTTCATTTTGATATACTTCGTTTTTTTAAGTTAAAAACGATATTTGGATACAGTTACCATATCGTTACACCCCTACCCTGAAGAGAACATTATCATTCTCAAGATTCTTCAAAGAAATAAAAAAAAAAAGGGCGGATGCTCAAGCTAGCAACAACGCGCTGTGAGCTTTAACATCTGCATTTGTTTCTTTTAAAAAGCCAAAATGGATGAAGTGGTTAAGATGATTGTGATTGTTGCTGGGGACCCCCTGGGGGGCCACAGGGGGTCCCCTGGGGGGCCACAGAGGGTCCACAGGTGGGGGGGGTCCCCCAATACCCCGGCCCCACTTTGAGAAGCATTGATCTGATTCATCAACAACATTATTAAAACCTCAGGCAGATTCACTTCAAAAGGCCTTCTAAACACTTTTATTTCTTTCTATCGTTCTGTAATATAGAAGTGGTTCTCAAACTATGGTGGCCTGTTAATTTAACTCTCAAACATGTTTGGGGTCGTTTTATCGTCTACACCAGTGTTTCTCAAACACTGGTCCTGGGGACCTTTGGTGTGCCCCTGAGAAGGGTCAAGTGTGCCCCTTGAAACTGCTTGATAAGCCAGTATTGTATTTATCATTTAAAACAGCAGATCTACAAGCACACAACGCCTCGCACCGCGAGGCGTTGTGTGCTTGTAGATCTGCTGTTTTCACTACTGTTGTGCGACAGCCTTTTATGATGAAGCAGGGCTTTGCTTTGCGAAGAAACATACAAATTTGAAACTTGGAGATACAAGGTTTCTTCCCGACAGTGACGATATTTACACCTCCGTATTATGTTGGTGTGACCATGGATTCTTGGGACATGAAAAGTGTGACCATGCAGAAAAAAGGTTGAGAAACACTGCTCTACTCTACTATACTTTTTTAAGTTGCTTGATTCAGTTTTTAGATATTTGACATTCATTTCATCAGACACTTCCTATACAAACCTGTTGTAATCCATTTTAACCATCTGGTTCTGGTGACTGATATTATCCTTCTGATACGTGAGGGGGACTTGTTTTGTTTTGTTTTGTTTTCTTTGTTTCTATTCCTTTTTTCATTTATATTTTTTAGGGGAAATGAAGAAATAAAACGTGTCCCGTCTCGTATTAGAAGGACATATCAGTCGGTAGAAACAAGGTGTTTTCAATGATTCTAAATGGTTAATTTAAATGGTCTACAGCAGGGGTTTTCAAAGTGGGTGACGGGGCACCCTGGGGTGACGGGGCACCCTGGGGTGCCGTGACGGCAGTCCAGGGGGGCCGTGAGATCATTTGATAATATTTGGAATTTATTTGGCCACAAAAATATTCAGTATAATTTTAAACTTGAAGTACAAAGTTATTTTCAGTCAGTTCTAACCAAAATGGCTGTTATCTCGACGTTGTCCCTGAAATATCGTCCAGTTCGAATCCGGGCTCCCCCTGAGTTAATGTCGAAGGGTCCTTGGGCAAGACTCTGAACCCCACATTGCTCCTGGTGAGCAGGTTGGTGCCTTGCATGGTTTCCTCCGCCAACGGTGTATGAATGTGTGTGTGAATGGGTGAATGTAATGCACAATCTATGTAAAGCGCCTTGGATAAAAGCGCTATATAAATGCACCATTTACCATTTAGATGATAAATACAAAACAAACGGTTTTGGACATACAAGGTTTCCACCCGACAACGACGATATGCTATAAATATAAGGTGCTGGGAGTGAAAATTATAATGTAGGGGTGCCTCAGATTAAAACAATATTTATGGGGTGACCTGAGATTAAAACGTTTGAAAACCCCTGATCTACAAAACAAGCCCTAACTTTAAAATGCCTTTAAATGACTACTGTTCTTGGATCAGGTTTGGTTTGGAGATCAGACATTTTTTGGGGATAATGTTTCACCCCAGAATATTAATATTAATGATTATTTATTTAATGATTCTTTCTCTCTCTCTCTCTCTCTCTCTCTCTCTCTCTCTGTGTGTGTCTCTCTCTCTCTCTCTCTCTCTCTCTCTCTCTCTCTCTCTCTCTCTCTCTCCAGTGTGTGCTCCTGTGCTGTGTTGAGGTGAAAATGAAGTGCTCCCTGGGTTTGTGCTTGCTGCTGCTCTGTGCTCTGATGGGACTGGGTACGTTTGTTTTATCAATGAAACACACCTTTATAGCATCATGAATACTACTGAATATCTTTCTTTTATGAAAAAAAAAAAGAAATATATACTGTATATATATATCTTATGAATGAGTGCACACACGGTCAGGACCAATCAGTGACGTCTCCACGGTCAGGACCTGGACCAATCAGAGACGCTCCACGGTCAGGACCTGGACCAATCAGAGACGTCTCCATTGGGACCATGACCAGTCAGATCTGGTCTAGAATATCACCTGATTTCAACCAACATAAATCCTGCCCATGAAAACGGACGTCCTGGATTAATCAGTGAGGGTCCGATGGAGGCCAGATAAATATCATAACTAGTCAGATATGTAGCTAACTAGAGATATTGTTCCTACGAAACAGTGTGGGCTCGCTTGTAAAAAGAGCCCAGCACCAAAGATAGAGGCCTTTCTCTATCTTTGCTGCTGGGGTCTCCTGTATTCAGTCTATTCAGGCTCAGGGCTCTGCCTTGTCTGAGATGGAAAATGCCAACTATTTGCGGTGGAAATATGCTTTTTTATATACGTTTTTATTTCGTTTTTATTTAGTTTTCATCAGTGAAAAAAACGCAGTCGACACACATTTTTCGTGATAGTTTTAGTCGACAAAATCAACACTGGTATTAATAGGCCCACTTGTACAGTCTGCCCACTGGGCATGCTGTATGCCCAGTGGGCATACTCTATGCCCGCTATGCCACATGCCCACCCCTCACTGTAAGGACAACAGTTTGTTCATATTATGTACTTTTACCCTAGCTTGGCGGGGCCTGACGTCATACTGATGTCATACTGACATCATACTGACGTCATACTGCGTTCACTCACTCATTCCTTCCCCAGTATAACGTCTGGCCTTCAGCCTATTGGCAGCTTGAAAAGTGGGCGGGAGTACTTGCCTTGACAGACAGACTCCTCTAACCAATCAGCGTAGCAAAACATCTCTCAGCCAGTCGGAAGAACGGCAAACAACCACGTCTTTTCGGCCGATGAACTCCGCTAGCGCATCCCCTGTGTTCCTTTTTAATTGTTGTAATTGATTCCAACTCTGAAATAACTGCACTTATTGCTTGTTTTATTGTTAGAGTGTTAACTGTTACACTTGTTGCATCGCGAGGGCAGCCATTGTTGTTTTGAAAATGCTGCAGCATGCATCTACGTCACCGTCTACACATGGACCAATCAGGGAAAGCTTTTCACTTGTTGTCAGGAAGACTACGTTTGTTGTGCGGAAGCAGTCACTGATTGGCCCCGATAGAGAATAATCAGTATACTCGCTGCCAATCCCCGGAAGGCCAGACGTTATACTGGGGAAGGAATGAGTGAGTGAACGCAGATGACGTCGGGCCCCGCCAGACTACTTTTACCCGTCTGTAAAAAGTGCCCTCTCCAGACCATGAATGCAGTTTTTACTATGGAGAAAGAAATGCAAATGCCCCCTCTTTCCATGCCATACCTGAAGGCAGCATTCAAGAGAATTGCCTTGTTCAAACTCTCCTGAACTTGAATGCAGCATCTTATGTTGAAAGAATTGCCCTCTCTGTGTAGAAATCCATGCCGTTATGCCACATCTCTGGTATTCACTTGATTTAGTGTGGTATCAAGCACCGAAAATAGCCGACCTCCACGCTCACCAGTTACAACACATCGCAGTGCGGCGCGTCGTGAGCTTGGAGGGCTGCTATTTTCGGTATTTTCACCAAAAGGCCCTTTCAGAGATGCCAGCCCCCCCCTGCCCCTCTAACACCCTCTGTACCTCCCTGTGTCCCAGGCTCCTCCATCAGGTGTTTCAGCTGTAAGGATTACACTGGAAGCTGTTCTAAACAGAAAGAATGCAGCTATGATGACGCCTGTCTCACTCTGTACCAGAGAGGTAAGACCTCTGTCTGTCTGTCTGTCTGTCTGTCTGTCTGTCTGTCTGTCTGTCTGTCTGTCTGTCTGCCTGTCTGCCTCTAGCAAGCCTCTTGGCTTAGAGGGTTAGGGTTAGCTAACCCTAACCCTCTAGCAAGCCTCAGAGGCATCCATGAGACTTCCATAGGGAATGCATTGGACGGTTCCCTTCCCCCTTCCTCCCGTAAGGGCGAGCTAGAGGCTTGTGTGTCGAATGTCTGAACGTGGCCTTGATGCATTACCTTGTGCTGTCCTATTGCTTACAGCTTATTCTAAAATGGCTAGTTCCATTCCTTGATTCTGATTGGCTGGTTGCTGTGGTATGTGAGACTATAACCCACACCTTTAATCAGTTAAACCCAGGTGTTATTTCTTTCCACAGTGTTGTGAAGCCAGACTAGAGAACTTGATTGCAAGTAACAGGTGTGTTGTTTCTGCAGCCGGGACGGGAACTACTTTGTTGCAGAGCAGACCTTATAGTGAATTATTAGTGAAATAGAACAGTTTTAATTGGTACATGTCTGTGATGTTTCATGTTGCCATATTGTAACCATTTTAGAAAAAGCAATAAGCCACGCAGGGCTTCATGTGGTTACCTGTATTTTACACCAGCTGAGAGGCCAGTGGTTACCTGTATTTTACACCAGCTGAGAGGACAGTGGTTACCTGTATTTTACACCGGCTGAGAGGCCAGTGGTTACCTGTATTTTACACCAGCTGAGAGGCCAGTGGTTACCTGTATTTTACACCGGCTGAGAGGCCAGTGGTTACCTGTATTTTACACCAGCTGAGAGGACAGTGGTTACCTGTATTTTACACCGGCTGAGAGGCCAGTGGTTACCTGTATTTTACACCAGCTGAGAGGCCAGTGGTTACCTGTATTTTACACCAGCTGAGAGGCCAGTGGTTACCTGTATTTTACACCAGCTGAGAGGCCAGTGGTTACCTGTATTTTACACCGGCCGTGGGTCTCCTAGTGTCAGAAGATATTCCTTGTCCAACTGTGACGATCCATTTGAAAGATAACAGCCTTCTGTTGATATTCAGCTATGGACTTTTTTAATATTGTTTTCATTAGATAATAAATGTGTGCTTATAATGTTTATATATATCTTCCAGGTGACGTTCTAATGTTATAATATATTATTTTGTATCTTTCAGGTCATAATGTTATAATATATTATTATCTATCTTCCAGGTCATACTATTATAATATATTGTTATGTATCTTCCAGGACCTTCATAATGTTATAATATATTATTATGTATCTTCCAGGTCATAATATTATAATATATTGTTATGTATCTTTCAGGTCATAATGTTATAATATATTGTTATGTATCTTTCAGGACCTTCATAATGTTATAATATATTATTATGTATCTTCCAGGTCATAATATTATAATATATTGTTATGTATCTTTCAGGTCATAATGTTATAATATATTGTTATGTATCTTTCAGGTCATAATGTTATAATATATTGTTATGTATCTTTCAGGACCTTCATAATGTTATAATATATTGTTATGTATCTTCCAGGACCTTCATAATGTTATAATATATTATTATGTATCTTCCAGGACCTTCATAATGTTATAATATATTATTATGTATCTTCCAGGACCTTCATAATGTTATAATATATTATTATGTATCTTCCAGGACCTTCATAATGTTATATTATATTGTTAATGTATCTTCCAGGTGGTCAGACCTTCATAATGTTATAATATATTATTATGTATCTTCCAGGTCATAATATTATAATATATTGTTATGTATCTTCCAGGTCATAATGTTATAATATATTGTTATGTATCTTCCAGGTCATAATGTTATAATATATTGTTATGTATCTTTCAGGTCCTTCATAATAGTATAATATATTGTTATGTATCTTTCAGGTCATAATGTTATAATATATTGTTATGTATCTTTCAGGACCTTCATAATATTATAATATATTGTTATGTATCTTCCAGGTCATAATGTTATAATATATTATTATGTATCTTCCAGGTCATACTATTATAATATATTGTTATGTATCTTCCAGGACCTTCATAATATTATAATATATTGTTATGTATCTTCCAGGTCATAATGTTATAATATGTTGTTATGTATCTTCCAGGAGGTCAGACGTTCCGTCAGTGTCTGAAGTATTCAGACTGTGAGTACAGTCGACTGTCTCAGATGTTTCCTCACGTAAGTCTAGTGTTTTATTCTGTGTTTTATTTCTTTATTTATTATCTGTCTCAGATGTTTCCTCACGTAAGTCTAGTGTTTTATTCTGTGTTTTATTTATTTATTTATTATCTGTCTCAGATGTTTCCTCACGTAAGTCTAGTGTTTTATTCTGTGTTTTATTTATTTATTTATTATCTGTCTCAGATGTTTCCTCACGTAAGTCTAGTGTTTTATTCTGTGTTTTATTTATTTATTTATTATCTGTCTCAGATGTTCCCTCACGTAAGTCTAGTGTTTTATTCTGTGTTTTATTTATTTATGTATTATCTGTCTCAGATGTTTCCTCACGTAAGTCTAGTGTTTTATTCTGTGTTTTATTTATTTATTTATTATCTGTCTCAGATGTTTCCTCACGTAAGTCTAGTGTTTTATTCTGTGTTTTATTTATTTATTTATTATCTGTCTCAGATGTTTCCTCACGTAAGTCTAGTGTTTTATTCTGTGTTTTATTTATTTATTTATTATCTGTCTCAGATGTTTCCTCACGTAAGTCTAGTGTTTTATTCTGTGTTTTATTTATTTATTTATTATCTGTCTCAGATGTTTCCTCACGTAAGTCTAGTGTTTTATTCTGTGTTTTATTTATTTATTTATTATCTGTCTCAGATGTTTCCTCACGTAAGTCTAGTGTTTTATTCTGTGTTTTATTTCTTTATTTATTATCTGTCTCAGATGTTTCCTCACGTAAGTCTAGTGTTTTATTCTGTGTTTTATTTCTTTATTTATTATCTGTCTCAGATGTTTCCTCACGTAAGTCTAGTGTTTTATTCTGTGTTTTATTTATTTATTTATTATCTGTCTCAGATGTTTCCTCACGTAAGTCTAGTGTTTTATTCTGTGTTTTATTTATTTATTTATTATCTGTCTCAGATGTTTCCTCACGTAAGTCTAGTGTTTTATTCTGTGTTTTATTTATTTATTTATTATCTGTCTCAGATGTTTCCTCACGTAAGTCTAGTGTTTTATTCTGTGTTTTATTTCTTTATTTATTATCTGTCTCAGATGTTTCCTCACGTAAGTCTAGTGTTTTATTCTGTGTTTTATTTCTTTATTTATTATCTGTCTCAGATGTTTCCTCACGTAAGTCTAGTGTTTTATTCTGTGTTTTATTTCTTTATTTATTATCTGTCTCAGATGTTTCCTCACGTAAGTCTAGTGTTTTATTCTGTGTTTTATTTCTTTATTTATTATCTGTCTCAGATGTTCCCTCACGTAAGTCTAGTGTTTTATTCTGTGTTTTATTTCTTTATTTATTATCTGTCTCAGATGTTCCCTCACGTAAGTCTAGTGTTTTATTCTGTGTTTTATTTCTTTATTTATTATCTGTCTCAGATGTTCCCTCACGTAAGTCTAGTGTTTTATTCTGTGTTTTATTTCTTTATTTATTATCTGTCTCAGATGTTTCCTCTCGTAAGTCTAGTGTTTTATTCTGTGTTTTATTTCTTTATTTATTATCTGTCTCAGATGTTTCCTCACGTAAGTCTAGTGTTTTATTCTGTGTTTTATTTCTTTATTTATTATCTGTCTCAGATGTTTCCTCACGTAAGTCTAGTGTTTTATTCTGTGTTTTATTTCTTTATTTATTATCTGTCTCAGATGTTTCCTCACGTAAGTCTAGTGTTTTATTCTGTGTTTTATTTCTTTATTTATTATCTGTCTCAGATGTTCCCTCACGTAAGTCTAGTGTTTTATTCTGTGTTTTATTTCTTTATTTATTATCTGTCTCAGATGTTTCCTCACGTAAGTCTAGTGTTTTATTCTGTGTTTTATTTCTTTATTTATTATCTGTCTCAGATGTTTCCTCACGTAAGTCTAGTGTTTTATTCTGTTTTATTTATTTATTTATTATCTGTCTCAGATGTTTCCTCACGTAAGTCTAGTGTTTTATTCTGTGTTTTATTTCTTTATTTATTATCTGTCTCAGATGTTTCCTCACGTAAGTCTAGTGTTTTATTCTGTGTTTTATTTCTTTATTTATTATCTGTCTCAGATGTTTCCTCACGTAAGTCTAGTGTTTTATTCTGTGTTTTATTTCTTTATTTATTATCTGTCTCAGATGTTTCCTCACGTAAGTCTAGTGTTTTATTCTGTGTTTTATTTCTTTATTTATTATCTGTCTCAGATGTTTCCTCACGTAAGTCTAGTGTTTTATTCTGTGTTTTATTTCTTTATTTATTATCTGTCTCAGATGTTTCCTCACGTAAGTCTAGTGTTTTATTCTGTGTTTTATTTCTTTATTTATTATCTGTCTCAGATGTTTCCTCACGTAAGTCTAGTGTTTTATTCTGTGTTTTATTTATTTATTTATTATCTGTCTCAGATGTTTCCTCACGTAAGTCTAGTGTTTTATTCTGTGTTTTATTTCTTTATTTATTATCTGTCTCAGATGTTTCCTCACGTAAGTCTAGTGTTTTATTCTGTGTTTTATTTCTTTATTTATTATCTGTCTCAGATGTTTCCTCACGTAAGTCTAGTGTTTTATTCTGTGTTTTATTTATTTATTTATTATCTGTCTCAGATGTTCCCTCACGTAAGTCTAGTGTTTTATTCTGTGTTTTATTTATTTATTTATTATCCCACCACGGTTTTGTAACCCTTTTTTCATCCAGTGTCAATTAATGTAATCCTGGGCTCTGCTCTCCCTCTGCCAACCTGGGCAGAGCAACGCACTGACCTCATGCTTCCTTCTATGCATGAGGAGTCCAAGACACTTCTTTTCACCTGACAGGGTGGACTTTCTCCGGTTGGATGTAGGAACACGTTATTCCAACCAGTTCCTTTCCCCTCCATCAGGCGCCCCGGCTGGCCAGGGGGAGGCAGTATAGAGACCGGGATTACTGCATGTTTTTGTGAGGGTATCAACCCTAGGAGACACGGGGAGAACATGCAAACTCCACACAGAAAGGCCCTATCGTCAACCCCACCTACTTGTGTTTTATTATTTCTATTTCATTTAATTTAGCTTCTCTATATTTAGGGTGGTCGCTACAGCTGTACAGCCTATTATTTAACATCAACTACAAACTAGAATGTTTAAAAAACCCTATTGATGAATAATTATTACCATTTAAGCCAAAATACCCCAAATAATCACATTTTAACTGGGGACCCCCCACCCTGCCCCGTTGTGAGCTTGTAGATCTGTTATTTTTCACAATTTCTATCTCTAATATTTGACAATTTGGCCAATGTTTAATTTGTCATTTTAGAGGTATTAAAAAGACCTTAAATTGTGCAGATACCTTCTATACACTTAAACTTTATGTTGGTTTGTTTACTGTTGAGAGAGAGTAAACAAAGTTAATCATCTGGGGACCCTCCAAAAATAAACCCTTCTTAGCAACACTGTTCCCATATCTCAAAGGGACGGTCATGTGTTTCTATAGCAACAGTGTTCCCATATCTCAAAGGGACGGCCATGTGTTTCTATAGCAACACTGTTCCCATATCTCAAAGGGACGGTCAAGTGTTTCTATAGCAACACTGTTCCCATATCTCAAAGGGACGGTCATGTGTTTCTATAGCAACACTGTTCCCATATCTCAAAGGGACGGCCATGTGTTTCTATAGCAACACTGTTCCCATATCTCAAAGGGACGGCCATGTGTTTCTATAGCAACACTGTTCCCATATCTCAAAGGAACCGTCATGTGTTTCTATAGCAACACTGTTCCCATATCTCAAAGGGACGGTCATGTGTTTCTATAGCAACACTGTTCCCATATCTCAAAGGGACGGTCATGTGTTTCTATAGCAACACTGTTCCCATATCTCAAAGGGACGGCCATGTGTAATATTTGAAGTATAATTTTATGTTTTTATTTTATTTTCAGGTCTCCAGTTTCACCTTCAAGTGCTGCAACTCTGACCTGTGTAACTCCGCCCCCTCCTCAGCCACCAGCTCTCTGATTGGTCTACTGGCCTCTGTGGGCGTGGTCTATTGGTGGACACAGTGAAGGAAGACATAACACACACACACACACACACACACACACACACACACACACACACACACACACACACACTAAATCCTATATAAAAACACACATTAATTACACAGTAAAGAAACTACAGTAGGCCTACATTACAACCAGTGTTTCCCATACTATGGGTGGGGACACGTTTCTGGGTCTTTTCATTATCATTATTATCATTCTAACGTTTTGTTTAATTTAATTCTTATTTTTTTGAAAGATTTCCAAAAATAAAATAAAAACAGAACTTCATGGAACTAAAAGCTTTGGGAGGCACTGGGTGCACTGCACACTTTATCCAGCAGAGGGTGCAGTCATGTCGTATACACTAATGTCTCCTAACTCAGTATGTAAAAGCAGCACAGAATACAAACAGCAAGGCATAAAGTAACTACAATATAAAGGTGTTAAATACAGCTTAAATGTGTTAACTAGCATTTCCATGTTTATTTCATCAGTAATTCAAATCTTTATTAAAAAGACAAACAAATAAATAAATAAATGTGTTTTTGGCTTCTTTGTGAGGATGTGTTTCGTTGTGGATGTTGAACCAATCACAATGCACACTGGTTGGATCTATAAGTCTGATCTAAACTACTGGTTGGATATATAAGTCTGATCTAAACTACTGGTTGGATCTATGAGTCTGATCTAAACTACTGGTTGGATCTATAAGTCTGATCTAAACTACTGGTTGGATCTATAAGTCTGATCTAAACTACTGGTTGGATCTATAAGTCTGATCTAAACTAGGATTTAGGAAAGTTTGAATGAAACAGTGCTTGAGTTTCCACTTTCACTCTCTGAGCTTTGGTCAAATGCAGGCGTCATCAATATATCAACCCGGACATGTACATGATCAATATATCCACCATGATCAATATATCCACCTTGATCAATATATCCACCATGATCAATATATCAACCCGGACATGTGCAGCCCTCTATTCAGAAACACCCCCACGGAGGTTAGGGTTAGGGTTTAGGTTAAGTGACACCTCTATTTAGAATAATGGAAGTCAATCTTCTGAATAGAGGTGTTTCTGAATAGAGGGGTTTCTGAACAGAGGTGTTTCTGATTTGTTGTGTAACACAAAGAGAAGAGACATCCCAACAACCAGAGCAGGTCTGAGTGAACAGAACCAACTGTGTGTCTTCATATTCTGAGGAAAACAAGGAGTCTTGACAGTCAGGAATCTGGTCTTGTGATCAAACAGAACGTCTAGAAGTTTCCAAGGACAACTTAAGGCCAAGGCTTTGATTGTACACCTTCCACAACACATTGACTGAACCTCTCTATGCTGGGTTCATCCCCCTCCACAACACATTGACTGAACCTCTCTATGCTGGGTTCATCCTCCTCCACAACACATTGACTGAACCTCTCTATGCTGGTTCCATCCCCTCCACAACACATTGACTGAACCTCTCTATGCTGGGTTCATCCTCCTCCACAACACATTGACTGAACCTCTCTATGCTGGGTTCATCCTCCTCCACAACACATTGACTGAACCTCTCTATGCTGGGTTCATCCCCCTCCACAACACATTGACTGAACCTCTCTATGCTGGGTTCATCCTCCTCCACAACACATTGACTGAACCTCTCTATGCTGGGTTCATCCTCCTCCACAACACATTGACTGAACCTCTCTGGGTTCATCCTCCTCCACAACACATTGACTGAACCTCTCTATGCTGGGTTCATCCTCCTCCACAACACATTGACTGAACCTCTCTATGCTGGTTCCATCCCCTCCACAACACATTGACTGAACCTCTCTATGCTGGGTTCATCCTCCTCCACAACACATTGACTGAACCTCTCTATGCTGGGTTCATCCTCCTCCACAACACATTGACTGAACCTCTCTATGCTGGGTTCATCCTCCTCCACAACACATTGACTGAACCTCTCTATGCTGGGTTCATCCTCCTCCACAACACATTGACTGAACCTCTCTATGCTGGTTCCATCCCCTCCACAACACCTTCTGAACCTCTCTATGCTGGTTCCATCCCCTCCACAACACCTTCTGAACCTCTCTATGCTGGGTTCATCCCCTCCACAACACCTTGACTGAACCTCTCTATGTTGGGTTCTTCCCCTCCTCCTCAGTGTGTCTGTGTGAGCAGAGACAGTCTCTTTGTGAGGATGACATCAGGTCGCCATGGTTACTCATAATATAATAACTAGGTTGGATCTCATTGGTCATGTATAATAACCAGGTTGGATCTCATTGGTCATGTATAATAATTAGTTGTATTTCATTGGATATGACTGACGTCTGACATCATAGATGTCTTATTTTATAAACCACGTGAGACACACACAATAATGTCCTTATATGGACACTCCAAGCTATGGGCTTAATATTGATGACATCAGGGATCTCCATATATGGACAAGGGACAAGGTGTGACTGGTGTCGCGGCAGCCACACTGGTTAGACTGACACAATATGTGTTGGCATTCCCAGATATGGGCATAGTATTGATGACATCAGGGATCTCCATATATGGTCATAGAACTGTGGTTCCCCTAACAGGGCATCATATGGGAGTGTCCATATATGGACATTGCCAAATATGGGTCAACAATGTGATGTCATGAGTCGTGTGGATGTTGTGATATCACAACAGGTCAGCTATAGACATTAAGGCGTTGCCTACGAGGATCCAAAGTTCAACACTTACCAAACAAAACATGTCTGCTCAGATTTCTGGACAGAAAGAAACTCTTAACATGTCAGATTGTGTTTACCTGGCTTACTGTAAGGCTTACTGTAAGGCTAGTGTTTACCTGGCTTACTGTAAGGCTTACTGTAAGGCTTACTGTAAGGTTAGTGTTTACATGGCTTACTGTAAGGCTTACTGTAAGGCTTACTGTAAGGCTTACTGTAAGGCTTACTGTAAGGTTAGTGTTTACCTGGCTTACTATAAGGCTTACTGTAAGGCTTACTGTAAGGCTCACTGTAAGGTGAGTGTTTACCTGGCTTACTATAAGGCTTACTGTAAGGCTTACTGTAAGGCTAGTGTTTACCTGGCTTACTGTAAGGCTTACTGTAAGGCTAGTGTTTACCTGGCTTACTGTAAGGCTTACTGTAAGGCTTACTGTAAGGCTTACTGTAAGGCTAGTGTTTACCTGGCTTACTGTAAGGCTTACTGTAAGGCTTACTGTAAGGTTAGTGTTTACCTGGCTTACTGTAAGGCTTACTGTAAGGCTTACTGTAAGGCTTACTGTAAGGCTAGTGTTTACCTGGCTTACTGTAAGGCTTACTGTAAGGCTAGTGTTTACCTGGCTTACTGTAAGGCTTACTGTAAGGCTTACTGTAAGGCTAGTGTTTACCTGGCTTACTGTAAGGCTTACTGTAAGGCTTACTGTAAGGCTAGTGTTTACCTGGCTTACTGTAAGGCTTACTGTAAGGCTTACTGTAAGGCTAGTGTTTACCTGGCTTACTGTAAGGCTAGTGTTTACCTGGCTTACTGTAAGGCTTACTGTAAGGCTTACTATAAGGCTTACTGTAAGGCTTACTGTAAGGCTTACTGTAAGGTTAGTGTTTACCTGGCTTACTGTAAGGCTTACTGTAAGGCTTACTGTAAGGCTTACTGTAAGGCTTACTATAAGGCTTACTGTAAGGCTTACTGTAAGGCTAGTGTTTACCTGGCTTACTGTAAGGCTACTGTAAGGCTTACTGTAAGGCTTACTATAAGGCTTACTGTAAGGCTTACTGTAAGGCTTACTGTAAGGTAAGTGTTTACCTGGTTTACTGTAAGGCTTACTGTAAGGCTTACTGTAAGGCACGTTTGTACTTATTGTTCATTCGTATGACTGACCTCTGTAAGTACAATACTTTCATCAATATTGTGCTGGACTCTCAAATTCTCACAGCCTCCTCCAAATAAGGCTCTTAGAGTTAAAGGGGCGTAGCCTACTTCACCATTTCAACCTTATCTTTGTATAAGTGGTCCTATTGACTGATCATTAGATTAAGTTGAAATTGTTTCAAACCTCAAATTGGGTCTGTTTTCCTGTAAACTGAAACTAAAGCTGTAGGTTGAAACCTCTTTGTCCACTGTGTGTCTCTCAAATATGTAGCAGATCTACACATCCTGTAGACACCAACATGTAGAGTCTCTGTAGTCTGTTGAATCAGTGATATAGACCCAACCTATTGTCCAGGGGTCTTCAACGTTTTCAGGCCAAGGAACCTTTAGTTGAGAGAGAGATGAAGCAGGGACCCCTTAGTTGAGAGAGAGATGAAGCAGGGACCCCCAACACCTGTTCAGAGATTCCATAATAGTTTCATTGTTTGACAGCACAATCATCAGTGTATTTTGTGTTTTCAGATATTTAACCATTTGAGCCGTCATTACCTAATAAACTTGACCTTTTACTCTGTACTTAGTCTGCTCTTTTCCCCTCTACACCAAACCTCAGTCGAAAATAGACGATCTGCAAGCTCACAATGCCTCGCAGCACAAGGCGATGTGAGCTTGTAGATCTGTATTTTTGGCTACAGTTCTCAGAATATGGTCACAAGTTGTTAATATAAAAAGGAGTGGAAGATTTGGAGGACCCCCTGTAGTAACTCTGAGGACCCCCCAGGGGGTCTGTTAAATCAGTGATGTGGAGTATGGACAACCTACAGTATGGTCTGTTAAATCAGTGATGTGGAGTATGGACAACCTACAGTATGGTCTGTTAAATCAGTGATATGGAGTATGGACAACCTACAGTATGGTCTGTTAAATCAGTGATGTGGACCTATAGCTGCTGCCTGAGGCTTTTCATGTTGTTTATGATGATATGTAAACATATTATATTATATACTGTAACTGCAGCAACAGAGCACAAACATCCAAATGTCCATTGCTGTCATTGATGCACAAATACATTAAAAGTCACAAATTGCAACTCTAGATTATTTTTACAAATGTTGAATCTAGAGTTGCAACAGCAACCATTGGCAGCCTATGCATCTGTGTTCTGTAGCGCTGGCCCTTTAAGGGTATGGTGAGGATGGGGCCTACTGGTTTGGCCTGAAGTCATTTTGAGTGTTTGTAGCAGACCTGGAAACATGAGGTGGACTGGGTATCCAGTGGGAGCCTGGAATATACTGTATTGACTGGGTATGTTTTGGTATTTTGTTGTATTTGAGTCATTTTGCTATGTTTTGTATAATGTAATGAATCTGTATTGAGTGCTAACCAGATGTATTATGTGAGCTATTGTAGGAGGACTAGCTAACCCAGCTAATCTACCACCATCCCATAATTATTCTATTTGAGACTAGCTTTTGTCAGATTGTCTGCTGGGCCAAACTGCCATCATAGTGCTGAGGGCATTTAGGTGTACAGGCCAGGGGTGATTTTCACACTCAAACCAGAGGGCCACCATGCATTTACTATCAAACATAGGCTGGTTACACATCTATATTCAGAAACATTGCTATTCTGAAGATTTACTTCTATTCTAAATGGAGGTGTCACCTAAACCTAACCTAAACCCTAACCTCAGTGGGGGTATTTCTGAATAGGGATGTTTCTAAGTAGGGGTGTTTCTGAATAGAGGTCTGCCCCCACACTTATTGCTGTTGCTCTAAAGCAATGGTTCTCAACCTGTTCAGTCCACGACCCCCAAAATAATCATATTTCAACTGGGGACCCCCCACCCTGACGAGCACTTGGAATTGTAGGAGTTGGCATTACATTCGTTTGACTCGATCTGTTTTATTGTGAAAATAGCAGATCTACATGCTCACAACGCCTCGTGTTGTGAGATCTGATATTGCCTTTAATATTTGACAATTTGGCCAATGTTTGACCTAAAAAGATCTTAAAAGTCCTTAAATGATCACTTTAGAAATGTGCAGATACCCTGTATACACTTATAGGCTACTGCATGTTGGTCTGTTTACTGCTGAGTGAGAAAATAAATGTTAACCAATATATAAGCGAAACATCTGGAGACCCCCCAATTATCTCCATTCATTCAACTTTATGTCAGTCTAGGTTGGAGGTACTAGAGTCTGTAAGGCAAGCGTGTTGTGTCCTGATTATAAAGCTTCAAGCTATTATTTTATAAATATTGTCTGCTAAATACCTAAACTGTAAACTGTAAACTGTTTAACAAAACACAGAAAACCTTACATTTTAGGCAGATCATTCACACTTCTCGCGTTCAGACTATATTAGTGGTTGTAAGCTGTGAGCTTACAGAAACCGAGCAGAGGTAAATAACTACCCCATGTCACATCACTGTGTGTCTAACAGCAGTGGTTCTAAACCTGTGGGTCGGGACCCCCAAGGGGGTCCCCACATTATTTTGGGGGGTCCACAGATGGTTAACTTAATGTTGCAACATTGTTTTCTCACTCAACAGTAAACAAACCAACATAAAGTTTAAGTGTATAGAGGGTATAGAAGTGACTATTTAAGGACTTTTTAATACCTCTAAAATGACATATTAAACATTGGCCAAATTGTCAAATATTAGAGGCAGAAATTGTGAAAATAGCAGATCTACATGCTCACACATCTCATCTAGGCCTACATGCCTCGCAATGCGTTGTGAGCATGTAGATCTGCTATTTTCACAATAGAACTGTGTTATACAAAAACTAGAAAAATATTGTTCCTTCGAAACAATTGTGGGCTCGCTTCAAGCCAGAAAACAATGGCTATAAAAGTACAAAATGTCAAGATCGCAGGCAGTGCTCTCTTTGACGTTACTGACGTCAAAGATTGGTCCATTTTGTTCCAAAAATGTGTTGTGCAAAAGTTGACCCGCTGGTGGCGCTATAACAGGCCAATGTGAGAAGGTTGGTATCTGTTCCTTGACCTATTGGGAATGTGCTTGCAAGATTTCACGCACATCCCAGGCTGTGTTCATGATTTGAGGTGTTTTTGGCTTTGGACACTTTATCGCTGCTTGCAGCTATATTTATTATTATTATTTTATAATTTTTTTGTGTGCACTTCATAGGCATGTTAGATAAAGGTCCTTAGATTGTGTGTAGAATGTTTCATGCAAATTGCAAAAAAAATCCTAGAATAAAAACGGGTTTAAGCGTTTTACAAACTGCTCAAAATTATATAGCGCCCCCCTTTGGCCATTTGGGGTAAGATTGGTTTCAGTGATATTTGAACTAACCCTCTACACTATTTTGTCATGAAAATGTGACTTTGCTTGTATGTTTTAGAGGCAGAAGAATAATTTGCATAAAAATGCAATATTGTTTGAATTATTAAAAAAAAGCATGTTTCAATGTTAAAGAAATCCGATCTGACAGATCTTTAGATATCGGTCCAAAGTTCACGTAAAAAAAGTTTTGTGCACGTGACGCGAAAATTCCAGAATAAAAGCGGGTTTACGCGTTTTACAAACTGCTCAAAGTGGCGGAAAATCGAAGGGCGGAGCTTACTTAACAACGACACAGATGTCTTCCGCTTGAGTCAAAGCACGCGTGTAACAAGTTGCATGTCTTCAAACGAAACGAGTCATGACTTATGCCCGTTTGAAGTTTGAATTTTCAGACGCTTCGTATAGCGCCCCCCTTTGGCCGATTGGAATAAAATTGGTTTCAGTGATACTTTGACTAACCCTCCACATCTTTGCCAAATGCCATGAACGTGTAACTTTGCATGTATGATTTAGAGGCCGAAGAATAATTTGCATAAAACCGCAATATATATTGAATTATTAAAAAATTATATTTCACTTTAAAAGAAATCCAACCAGACAGTTTGACCGTATTGGTCCAAAGTTCATGTGAAAAAAGTTTTGTGCACTTGACGCGAAAATCCCAGGAGGAGATAGATTTTTACTGTTTTTCATATAATTCCGAATTGTGGGAGACCTAAAGGTCAGAGGTCAAAAGTTAGAGGGTAAAAGTTGTTCGGCATGAGGAGACGCATAAGTGTATACAGGTTTCATGGCTGTATGTATAACACAGCATGAGCTATACCTGTTCAAAGATCGCACTTTCGAAGGCTTCCTACAGCGCCACCATTTGGCCGATTGCTATAAAAAATAATAGCACACTTCGCCACTGTAAACTGAACACATTGATGTTTTTATTTTCATTTTCTCACTAAGTATGTAGGAGTAGAAAGGAACCGAAGTTTTGAGGAGAACTTGATCTAGGAATAAATAAATAATGACAATATCTAAAGTGTGCTCGCCTTACAGGCGAGCCCACAATAACACCGTCGAGTCAACTGTAAGTGCTCGTCAGGGTGGGGGCGGGGGGTCCCCAGTTAAAATATAATTATTTTGGGGGGTCCCCAGTTAAAATATTATTATTTGGGGGGTCCCCGGCCTGAAAAGGTTGAGAACCACTGCCTTATAGAAACCCTGCAGAGGTAAAATAACTACCCCAGGTCTATAAATGCTGTTCTATAGTTCCGCCGTACGGCCGTGTGGCGCAGCTGACTGTTTGGTGTGTCTGAATGTGTTGGACTTGCTGCTTTCATACCGTGAGTGAAATCACTTTAAGTTGTTGTTATGAGATGCGTGGATTTCTCTGTCTCTGCTGCTTTCTGTTTGATGTGTTTGGTTCTGCTGCTTTGATACCGTGAGTTTAATTCACTTATCATTAATTAATTAGTCCCTGTTGTTAATTTAACGGCTTTGATGTCATTATAAACAGTGTTTAAAGGTGTAGAAATGTTTGTTCAGTGTTTCTTTACTGTTTTGTCTCGGCTTGGGTTTGTTGTGTTGAAGCAAGCCTTGACTTGCATTGAGTTATTCTCTGCTTGGTTTAAATGACTATGATTTCATTTAAATCATTTTGTTTTGATCATTATATAATCACTATGATTTCATGTTTTGATGGGTCGATTATCTCTTGTAATTTGTTCCTAAATGAGAACATCAGAGCCAACAGTTTCTTTGTTCCTTTATTGTCTTGTTGATTTAACTGGGTTACACATCTCCATTCAGAAACATTGCCATTTAGAAGATTGACTTCCATTATTCTAAATGGAGGTGTCACCTTTACACATCTCCATTCAGAAACATTGCCATTTAGAAGATTGACTTCCATTATTCTAAATGGAGGTGTCACCTTTACACATCTCCATTCAGAAACATTGCCATTTAGAAGATTGACTTCCATTATTCTAAATGGAGGTGTCACCTTTACACATCTCCATTCAGAAACATTGCCATTTAGAAGATTGACTTCCATTATTCTAAATGGAGGTGTCACCTAAACCTAGGTTACACATCTCCATTCAGAAACATTCACATCTCCATTCAGAAACATTCACATCTCCATTCAGAAACATTCACATCTCCATTCAGAAACATTCACATCTCCATTCAGAAACATTATTTCTCCATTATTCTAAATCAGGGCTAATCAGCTTAAGATGACTCAGGGGCCACTCAGCTAAATATCAAAAGTCCAAGGGCTGCAAGCTATAAATGACAGTCCTATTTTGGACGTTTATATAATGATTTTGTAACACAATATATGAGTAGTCTAAAAAATAAGGGAAAACACAGAAACAGACACATCTGTAAGGCCAAGCTTCATTGAACAAAAATATTGTCATGGAATGAATAATGATGAAAAGTTACAAAACAAGTCTTTAGCCGCTGAATGCTAGCCTAGTGAAATGCTAACCTGCCGCCGATGCTGGTGAATGCTAACCTGGTGAATGCTAACCTGGTGAATGCTCAGACTCTGTTTCTAAGTGGGGATGTTTCTTTTTCTGAATGGGGGCGTTTCTAAGTGGTGATGTTTCTAAGTGGAGAACTGCCCCCATTTAACTGAGATTCATTTGCTTTTTAAAATAATTGTTTATTTGATCGAGGACTCCTGCCATATAATGTGTTGTAGGCTAGCCTATATTGTAGAAGGACTTCTTTATTTATGGTGGATTTATTATGCCTGCAAATTGTGCTTAAGAGAAGCTAAATGAGTTTATTTAATGAGTGTTTGTGTTTGAAGCTTCGTGAAGTTTTCATAAAGATATTTAAATCTGATCTGAAAGTCACTGAGTTGTTAGGATGGAATGAGCTGTTTGGTGTTGTACTGATGATGTTTAGGGCCACACATACCAGGCTTTCTGCAGCCACACATACAGTAGGTTGTATTATTTTAATTAGACTACATTCTATGATCTAGCCAGAGGTCTTCAACAGGGGTCCGCGACCCCTAGGGGGTGTGCGGAGGTACTGCAAAAATGGTCATTCTAACATTTTCCACATTTACTGTATGTTGAAAATGATGACAATGAGTTTGCCCATTTTGAATAGCTTTTATACATGATTAGATTACTGTGCAACTGCCAGATTGTTGATAGTATTGACATTGGTCCTCAGTTAATCTGAGTTCCCAGAAGTTCTTTTTAGTTCTCAGTTAATAAGTAGTATGTTTAGAAATGGCAGTGGTACGGCCACCCTGCTCACTGTACCTTGTACATGTATGTTTAAAATAAAACATATGTTGTAGCCTGACCCTACGTGGTGGTAGGGGGTCCCTGCTCAATCTCCCCATCAGTTTGGGGGGTCCCTGGCGTGAAAACGTTTAAGACCCCTGATCTAGCCTGTAAGCTATATTTTATATAAACCAGTCAGTGCTTGACTGCATTCACACAATTAATGTCCAACTGTAATGAGTTTAAATTAAGGCTGGGACTTTAACTGATTAATTGTGATTAATTAATTACAGAAAATTAACACGATTAAAAAAATGTACGCTTTTTAATCGCAGTTTTAAACTTAGTTTTTGCACCGCAGAACCTTCAGTTTCGGGCATACCGATCATAGCGATGCACCAACCAAGAAGAGACAACAAACGCAAAGGGAGAAGTAGATGATCAGAGTGCTTTGCTTGGCCCAGTGGATGCAAAACTTAGATTTAAAAATCACACCCAATGTGAAGTGAGCGGTGGTCGTGCTTGCATAACGTAATTGGTGATGTAATATGGCTACACACACACACACACACACACATTGCTATGGCAAAACGCTGAGGAAAAGTGGCTACAGATAGGTCTAGGATGTAATTGGTGATGTAATATGGCTACACACACACACACACACACACATATTCCTATGGCAAAACGCTGAGGAAAACACATTGCTATGGCAAAACTCGGAGGAAAAGTGGCTACAGACACACGCACAGCCACTCTATGGAGCGGTTTACCACTGCTCAAAAAACTCACTCGTTGATTCACTCGTACAACAAAATGTGTTGTACTTGAACATAAATGCTTCTCAGGTCAAATATCGATGTGCGATTAAAATGCGATTAATTAATCACAGAGCCTGTAATTAATTATATTAAAAATGTTTAATTGCATCCCAGCCCTAGTTTAAATATGATGAGTTTTGGCAGTTAATAAGTGAAGGGTCCTACTCAGAGTGAAAGAGTTTTTATTAGTATTTTATTTCTCCATAGCGATGGTTGTTCTCTAGGCCAGAGGTTCTCAACCTGTTGGTCGGGACCCCCAGGAGGGTTCCCAAATGATTATGGGGGGTCCCCAGATGATAAACTTAATGTTTTTTTTTGTTTTGTTTTTTAATCCTGAAAAGTAGGCCTACATTTCTAATTTAACATCAAATGCATTTAGTTATACTTATGTTAAAGGGATATTTCACTTTAAAAAAAAAGAAAACAACTTTTTGTCATTTTATCGTCTAATCAGGCTCTTGGGAACACCCAGGACAGTTTTTTAATTTCTTATGTCAGTATTTAGATATTTGTTAATTTATTTCCAGGACCTTCCTATACAAACCCATTATAACTTCAAACTACATTATAAAGGGATATTCCACTTTCAAAAAAACTTTTGGTCATTTTATTGTCTAATCAGGCTTTTATGAACACCCTGAACAGTTTTTAATTTACTTCATTCAATATTTAGATATTTGATGTAAATGTTATCTGGCCCTCCAGGCTCAGGGCCTCTCCACATACACACCCATTGTAACTTCAAACTCTATTTTAACCATGATAGATTCATTAAAAACACCCATAATTCTTTCTGGTGACTCACAATACCCTCCTAATACGTGAGCAGACCGTGTTTTTTCAATAACCTTTTTCTTTTATTTTTAATAATTCTTTGGGAAAATGGAAAAAATTAAATACAATAATATTTTATTAAAAATAAATGAAAAAAGTTATTGAAAAAACACGGTCTGCTCACGTATTAGGAGGGTAGTATGAGTCACCATAAAAGATAATGGGTGTTTTTAATGAATCTATCATGGTTAAAATGGAGTTTGAAGTTACAATGGGTGTGTATGTGGAGGCCTGGTAACATTTACATCAAATATCTAAATACTGAATGAAGCAAATTAAAATCTGTTCAGGGTGTTCATAAAAGCCTGATTAGACAATATAATGACCAAAAGTTTTTTTCAAAGTGGAATATCCCTTTAACCATGATAGATTCAATGAAAACAACTGTCCTTTTTTCTGGTGACTCCTGACACCCTCTGAATGTGAGCAGGCCATGTTTTCTTTTATTTTTTTATAATATTTTATTGTATTTAATAATTTTCATTTCCTCAAAAGATTAATAGGAATCAATGAAAAATTGTATTGAAAAAAACATGGCCTGCTCACGTATTCGGAGGGTGTCAGGAGTCACCAGAAAAAAAGGACAGTTGTTTTCATTGAATCTATCATGGTTAAAATGGAGTTTGAAGTCATAATGGGTTTGTATAGGAAGGTCCTGGAAGGGGGAAATGAATATCAAATATCTAAATACTGAATGAAGAAATTCAAAAGCTGTCCTGGGTGTTCCCAAGAGCCTGCTTAGACGATGAAATGACAAAAAAAAAAAAATTTTTTAAGTGAAATGTCCCTTTAACTGTATGAACTTAAAGGACAATACAAATGTAATACTAGTCATTAAGCTACTAATATAGACTGAAGTACTTGGAGCAGGTGACACCGTCATGTTTGCATGTTTAGAATTGTAACAGCTGAAATCAATAATATCAGTATTCCCATATTAGCCTGCGGGTGGCGCTAGACAGTAAGTGAAGGTGGATGTATGGTTTATACTGATGGTGATAAGTTGAGAGGACCCCTGGGGGTCCTCAGACCACACTGTGAGAACCACTGGTCTAAAGGCTGACAGGTGAACCAGACACTTTGAGAACCACTGGTCTAAAGCAGGGGTCTTCAACAGGGGGTCCGGGACCCATAGGGGGTCCTCAGAGTTACTACAGGGGGGTCCTCCAAATCTTTGAGTGATAGAAACTTTTTTCTCCTCTTTTATATTAACCACTTGAACATAATCTGTGAACTTTAGCCAAAAATAGCAGATCTACAAGCTCACATGCAACGCCTCGTTGTGAGCTTGTAGATCGGCTATTTCTGGCAAAGAGGTTTAGTGTAGAGGGGGAAAAGAGCAGACCAAGCACAGAGTGAAATAGTCAGGGACCCAGTCCCTGATAATGGGATAATGTGATGTTCTGCCGTACTTTTTATTTCTATTTTATCTTAGTTTGGTCAATGACGTCTCATGACTGCTTTTTTCAATGGGCCCTGTGTGCCAATGACGTCTTTGACGTCTTTAGATCAAAGGCTATAATATTTAATTTTTTTTATTTTTATTTTTAAAGATGTCAAAATGACCTGAGATCAGAGAGATGCTTTTCTCTGTTTGTGTGTTGGCTCCCTCGTTTAGCTGATTGAGAAAATGTGTGTTCATTCTAGTGGATGGACACTTTTTTTCATTCAAACAGCTCTATCTCTGGAACCATTTGTCTGATTGACAAAATTCGTTTTGCCACTGAATCACAACAACTGTCTGTTTCTGTGGGGAAAATTATATAAAAAAAAAAAACATTTTTTTTCATTGCATAGTAAAGAAAAACATCGTGGCACATCTACCTTGGAGCCATTTTGGCACTTGGCATTGAGTGAGTTAAGGTCCACAGAATGAGAGGCCTGCTCTGCTGGAAACATCGTGAAAAAAAGTTATGGCCATTTGTATATTCACTGTCCCATCAACTTCACTATACAGGAAAATAATACAAAAAATAAATGCTATAAGTAGCATGTGAGGGGTCAAACTAGGGGTTCCTCGTGATTCTGAATCCATTGCAAGCATTTGTTTTGCATGAAAAACATTCCTTGGGCAAAATTTTGGCCCCCCAAAATTGTAAAAAGTTGAGTCATCATAAAAGATTCACTTTTCACAGTTTTGGGGGGCTGATCATTTGCCCTAGGAATGTTTTTCATGCAAAACAAATGCTTGCAATGGATTAATCATGAAGAACCCCTAGTTTGACCCCTCACATGCTACTTAAAGCAAATTTATTTTCTTTTTTTAATATTTTTCTTTTCCTGTATAGTGAAGTCGATGGGACAGTGAATATACAAATGGCCATTTTTTTCGCGATGTTTCCGGCAGAGCAGGCCTGTCATTCTGTGGACCTTAATGACCAAACTAATAAATAAAACAGAAATAAAAAGTACGGAAAGACATCACAGGTATCACCCCTATTCCTTGAGCTTTTGGGCTTGTGGGTCAATGACTAAAAGGTCAAGTTTATTAAGTATTGATGGTCAAAATATCTGAAAACAAATTGACATGAATCCAAAATACACTGATGATTGTGCTGTCAAACAAAACTACTGTATCTGTTGTGGGGGTCCCTGCTTCATCTCTCTGTCTCGATTAAGGGGTCCTTGGCCTGAAAACGCTGAAGAGCCCTGGTCTAAAGACTTCTGTGGTTCTTTTCAAGACACATTCTAAGCCTCATATTTCTGCCTAGCTCCTCCTCCGGTGTTATGGGGAAATTGGTGACCTGACAAAATGTGTGTCCATCTTGTGGACTTCACATATGTCAAACATCCAAAGCAAATCACTGCTGTCTTTATTAAGAGTTAAAGCTAGTAGGCCTATGCAGTGGCTTAAAGTAACTAGTAAGTACATTTACTTATTTAAGATAGATTATAGAATTGGGTCAAATATTCAAAGACTTGCACAAATTGATACAAATTCAAAAATGGCAGATCTACAAGCTCGCATCTGCTATTCTTTTTAATAGTTAAAGCATGAAAACAATGGTTAAAGTAATGATGCGTTCCCGGTCTTAATGGGTTAATTCCTGTTTCTATTCTAGGTGCAGCTCCTCAACCATCCCAACATCCTCCTTCAGGACAACTACATTACCCAGAAGGCCACTGTGTTTCCTGTCGCTCCAGTGAGTTCGGATACGCGCCAGCAGGGGGCAGCAGCTACCACATCTGTGTGGACGGACAGTGGACCAAACTCACTCTGACATGTCAACTAAGTACACACACACACACACACACACACACACACACACACACACACACACACACACACACACACACACCCCTCCACTGGCCCACAACCTCAAGATCCGATGCCCTCCCTGACGCGGAGTCAGCAGGGGTCGGTAGGAGGGACACGGGCGCGAAGCCTGTGCCCCTCCCGGTGTCCTAAGGCGCATTGCAGTGATGCCATGGAGAGAATACTCCAGCCTCCTATCTGCGTAGAGCCGTTCTCCGTGTGGAACGGGTGGGGGTCGGAGCGTTGGGGAGTGTGGCTGAGGCATGGTTGAGGTGCTCTCGCTTGAAGTGCACATTGAACTAGGGTCTCCTCGTCCCTCCCGGGGCAGGGGATCTCAGGTTTCGTTTGTGCCGCACCCTTCTTGGCCAAGCGAAGCATAACGTCCCCAACGACCTACGGGTCAACGGGGAGCCGCATCCCTCTACTCAGCCATACGAGGGCCCTCGGTGGTGTCCCTCTCCCTGATCAAGTCTCTTGATCCTCTTGGGCATCAGTGCAAGCAGAAAGAGCCTGCCGGCTTCCCTATCGCGTGGAGCGGTCTGCGTGAAGTTGCGTGGGGAGTCGGTTAGGCTGAGGAGTACGGCGGATGGGAGGAACGAGGTGCCAAGCACTCGAAGTGCACATTGAGTTAGGGTCCGCCGTCCTTGTGACGGGGGATCTCAGACATCGTTTGTGCCGTGCCCCCTCGGGTGGGCAAGAGTGTGGCCTAATGTTCCCCGACGGCCCCCGGGCCGGGGCGAAGGTTCCGCCCAAACGGGACACCGCGTTCACACGTCAGCCGTGCGAGGACCCCCTTCGGGGGGCAACCTCTCCTCAAACTGGTGTGACCTTCTGACATGTCAGAAGGTCAACGTAAGCACATAAGCACAACTCCTTACTGTACTGACAGTGGTTCAAACTCACTCTGACATGTCAACGTAAGCACATAAGCATAGCATAAGCATATGCACACATAAGCATATGCACATAAGCATATTATGCACATAAGCATATGCACACATAAGCATATGCACATAAGCATATTATGCACATAAGCTATGCACACATACACATATGCACATAAGCATATTATGCACATAAGCATATGCACACATAAGCATAGGCACATAAGCACAACTGTACTGACAGTGGTTCAAACTCAGTGACATGCTGAGCTGAAAGCTCTTCGGAGAAGGCCGGGTGTATGGAGAACCGGAACGATTGGAGACTCCGATGGAAGCTCGTCTGAGGACGACCGAGAGTAGAAAATGTGAGTACTTTTCCCACCTCTGCTAGTATGCTCTGGTTTAATAAACAACAACATGTATTTGCAGTGCATTTGGACGTTGATGTTTACGTGAAGTCTGCAAGATGGTCACGTGTTTCTGAAGGTCACCAATCACATAGTGCCTCTTTGTTTTATGGCTGTGAGAATGAGAAGGTTTTTGGCGTTTAATGAGCTTGGGAGAGAGAAGGAAGAGATGTTTTTGTTTTAGCAAATGAATAATGAACTGTGAGAGGGAGGGCAGGTCAGTCTGTGTCTTGGTGTTGTTTTTTGCTGTCTTGGTGTGTTGCGTGATCCCTTGTCTTGGTGTTCTTGTTAAGTCATTCATGAAGTCATTCATAGGCCAGTATGCTATGATCCCCACAGCTGGTTATGCACTGTCTGACCGTGCTCTCGCCCAGGATAGGGAAATGATCCATTCTTATGGAGAGGATGTTGAAGTCACATCATTCGCCAGTTTGCCACCCCCTAATGATTTTGCAGAGTTGCCTTATTTTGTCCAACCCAATTAGGCCATAGATTAAGATGTTTTCTGTGTCTGCACTCAGTAAAAGCAGTGCAGACACTTAGATAGGTTATATCTTTCTTAAAATTAATAATGAATGAATAATGATGTTTTATATTTGAACTGTTGGTATTTTGCATTGCTATTTAGTATGGCGTCTGATAAAGGTGTTCAGGATGAAAATGAATTATGCGTAATGGTTGAACTACCCGCCACTGGGGCTGAAACGCATAGGCCTACTGATGGTGACGCAAAGCACGCTCAAAGGGTTGAACTTGAACTTGAATCTGCGCAGGTTGAGCCAGCCACGCTGGCTGTTGTAAAGGGTTCACAGCCCCCAGAGGCTGAAAAACTGTCCGAAATCACTCAAAGTGTTGTCGAAACGGAGACACCGGTCACGAAACGAAAAAGAATTTGACACCTAAAGCCCAAACATGAAGTGCAATGTGTGTTTATGAAGTATTTAAACTTAATTAATGTGTGTTTATGAAGTATTTAAACTTAATCAATGTGTGTTTATGAAGTATTTAAACATAATCAATGAGTGTTTATGAAGTATTCAACTTAATCAATGTGTTTATGAAGTATTTAAACTTAATCAATGTGTGTTTATGAAGTATTTAAACGGAATCAATGTGTGTTTATGAAGTATTCAACTTAATCAATGTGTGTTTATGAAGTATTCAACTTAATCAATGTGTGTTTATGAACTGGATGCAAACTGGATCCAAACATGAGGTGCAATGTGTGTTTATGAAGTATTTAAACTTAATCGAAGTCTGTTTATGAAGTATTTAAAGGAGGAGAAGGCAAAACATGAGTTATGGTTCAATGCAAAAATGATAATGTCAAGGAATGTGTGGATGAAGTGAATACTTGGACACAAAGTACAAAGGAGGTGTAAATGTGGTTGTGGTTCAAGAGAATGAGGATGATGTGGACAATCTAATTAAACCAACAGACAGCATTTCTAATGTTTTATGGTTGTAACCCGTTTGAGGGTTCATGGTTCACTGTTAAAATGTTATGGTTGCAACCGGTTCGTGGGTCTGACTCTGTTCTGAAGGTTTTGAGGTTTTAACTGTGATTTAAGTTTGGGTTTTGCACATTGTTCTGATTTCACTGAAGGCACGGTTATGTATTTTAACTGCTGGTATTTTGCATTGCTATTTAGTATGGCGTCTGATAAAGGTGTTCAGGATGAAAATGAATTATGCGTAATGGTTGAACTACCCGCCACTGGGGCTGAAACGCATAGGCCTACTGATGGTCACGCAATGCACGCTCAAAGGGTTGAACTTGAACTTGAATCTGCGCAGGTTGAGCCAGCCACGCTGGCTGTTGTAAAGGGTTCACAGCCCCCAGAGGCTGAAAAACTGTCCGAAATCACTCAGTGTTGTCGAAACGGAGACACCGGTCACAAAACGAAAAAGAATATTGACACCTAAAACCCAAACATGAGGTGCAATGTGTGTTTATGAAGTATTTAAACATAATCAATGTGTGTTTATGAAGTATTTAAACTTAATCAATGTGTGTTTATGAAGTATTCAACTCAATCAATGTGTGTTTATGAACTGGATGCAAACTGGATCCAAACATGAGGTGCAATGTGTGTTTATGAAGTATTTAAACTGAATCAATGTCTGTTTATGAAGTATTTAAAGGAGGAGGAGAAGGCAAAACATGAGTTAAGGTTCAATGCAAAAATGATAATGTCAAGGAATGTGTGGATGAAGTGAATACTTGGACACAAAGTACAAAGGAGGTGTAAATGTGGTTGTGGTTCAAGAGAATGAGGATGATGTGGACAATCTAATTAAACCAACAGACATCATTTCTAATGTTTTATGGTTGTAACCTGTTTGAGGGTTCATGGTTCACTGTTAAAATGTTATGGTTGCAACCGGTTTGTGGGTCTGACTCTGTTCTGAAGGTTTTGAGGTTTTAACTGTGATTTAAGTTTGGGTTTTGCACATTGTTCTGATTTCACTGAAAGCACGGTTATATATTTGAACTGCTGGTATTTTGCATTGCTATTTAGTATGGCGTCTGATAAAGGTGTTCAGGATGAAAATGAAGTATGCGTAATGGTTGAACTACCCGCCACTGGGGCTGAAACGCATAGGCCTACTGATGGTGACGCAATGCACGCTGACTGTTGTAAAGGGTTCACAGCCCCAGAGGCTGAAAAACTGTCCGAAATCACTCAAAGTGTTGTCGAAACGGAGACACCGGTCACGAAACGAAAAAGAATATTGACACCTAAAGCCCAAACATGAAGTGCAAAGTGTGTTTATGAAGTATTTAAACTTAATCAATGTGTGTTTATAAAGTATTCAACTTAATCAATGTGTGTTTATGAAGTATTTAAATGGGATCAATGTGTGTTTATGAAGTATTTAAACTTAATCAATGTGTGTTTATGAAGTATTTAAACGGAATCAATGTGTGTTTATGAAGTATTCAACTTAATCGATGTCTGTTTATGAAGTATTTAAAGGAGGAGGAGAAGGCAAAACATGAGTTATGGTTCAATGCAAAAAGGATAAATGTCAAGGAATGTGTGGATGAAGTGAATACTTGGACACAAAGTACAAAGGAGGTGTAAATGTGGTTGTGGTTCAAGAGAATGAGGATGATGTGGACAATCTAATTAAACCAACAGACATAATTTCTAATATTTTATGGTTGTAACCTGTTCATGGTTCACTGTTAAAATGTTATGGTTGCAACCGGTTCGTGGGTCTGACTCTGTTCTGAAGGTTTTGAGGTTTTAACTGTGATTTAAGTTTGGGTTTTGCACATTGTTCTGATTTCACTGAAAGCACGGTTATATATTTGAACTGCTGGTATTTTGCATTGCTATTTATTATGGCGTCTGATAAAGGTGTTCAGGATGAAAATGAATTATGCGTAATGGTTGAACTACCCGCCACTGGGGCTGAAACGCATAGGCCTACTGATGGTGACGCAATGCACGCTCAAAGGGTTGAACTTGAACTTGAATTTGCGCAGGTTGAGCCAGCCACACTGGCTGTTGTAAAGGGTTCACAGCCCCCAGAGGCTGAAAAACTGTCCGAAATCACTCAAAGTGTTGTCGAAATGGAGACACTAGTCACAAAATGAAAAAGCATATTGACACCTAAAGCCCTACTGGATAAACTGGAAACTTTGCAAAAAGAGAGAAAGGCAAAATTGAACAAGGCATCTAACCAAACAGGATCCAAACTAAAGGTTCAATGTGTGTTTATGAAGTATTTAAACTTAATGTGTGTTTATGAAGTATTTAAACTGAATCAATGTGTGTTTATGAAGTATTCAAACTTAATGTGTGTTTATGAGGTATTTAAACTTAATCAATGTGCGTTTATGAAGTATTCAAACTTAATGTGTGTTTATGAACTGGATGCAAACTGGATCCAAACATGAGGTGCAATGTGTGTTTATGAAGTATTTAAACTGAATCAATGTGTGTTTATGAAGCATTTAAACTGAATCAAGGAAGCAAGAGATAATCAGAAGGCTCTGTTGCCAGTATTGCCCCCGGAGGAGAAGGCAAAACATGATTTATGGTTCAATGCAAAAATGATAAATGTCAAGGAATTTGTGGATGAGGTGAATACTTGGACACAAAGTACAAAGGAAAACATTCTGAAAAAGAAAAGGGAAATGGAGGAGAAGGAAGAAATGCTGAAAAAGAGAAAGGAAATGATGGAGCTTGATGCACAACTGAGAGCTACCAATGCAAACATAGTAGTGTTACAAACCCCCAGTTTCCAAGCTCTGTCACTCACACATTCAGATGGAATGGAATCCTACTACAGGAAAGGAACCATGTTAAAGGAACCCACAGTCACACTCAATCCTCAAGCCAAAGAGTTCCAACCTACCATGCAGCAACCTCCACTACCACAGCAACAGTTAACTCAACCTTCCACGCAGCAATCTCTACAACCACAGCAACAGTTAACTCAACCTTCCACACAGCAACCTCTACAACCACAGCAACAGTTAACTCAACCTTCCACACAGCAACCTCTACAACCACAGCAAGTATACAATCAGCAAGTATACAATCGGGTACAAGTCCAATGCATTGGTGGTTCATGGTTTCAGTTTATGATTGTAACCCGGGGTACAAGTCCAATCCATTGGTGGTTCATTGTTTCAGTTTTATGGTTGTAACCCCTTCGAGGGTTCATGGTTCACTGTTACAATGTTATGGTTGCAACCCGTTCGAGGGTCTGACTCTGTTCTGAAGGTTTTGAGGTTTTAACTGATTTAAGTTTGAGTTTTGCACATTGCTCTGATTTCACTGAAGGCATAGGCCTACTGATGGTGACACAATGCACGCTGGCTGTTTTAAAGGATTCACAGCCCCCAGAGGCTGAAAAACTGTCCGAAACCACTCAAAGTGCTGTCGAAACGGAGACACGAAAAAGCATATTGACACCTAAAGCCCTACTGGATAAACTGGAAATGTTGCTAAAAGAGAGAAAGGCAAAATTGAACAAGGCATCTAACCTGCAAAAAAGCATTTGGGAGTGGATGCAAACTGGATCCCAACATGAGGTGCAATGTGTGTTTATGAAGTATTTAAACTTAATGTGTGTTTATGAAGTATTTAAACTTAATCAATGTGTGTTTATGATGCATTTAAACTGAATCAATGTGTGCTTAAGAAGTATTCAAACTTAATGTGTGTTTATGAAGTATTTAAACTTAATCAATGTGTGTTTATGAAGTATTTAAACTGAATCAATGTGTTTATGAAGTATTTAAACTTAATCTATGTGTGTTTATGAAGTATTTAAACTGAATCAATGTGTGTTTATGAAGTATTTAAACTTAATCAAGGAAGCAAGAGATGCTCAGAAGGCTCTGTTGCCAGTATTGTCCCCGGAGGAGAAGGCAAAACATGATTTATGGTTCAATGCAAAAATGATAAATGAATCCTACTACGGGAAAGGAAACTTGTTAAAGGAACCCACAGTCACACTCAATCCTCAAGCCAAAGAGTTCCAACCTACCATGCAGCAACCTCCACTACCACAGCAACTGCTAACTCAACCTTCCACGCAACAATCTCTACAACCACAGCAACAGTAAACTCGACCTTCCACGCAGCAACCTCTACAACCACAGCAACAGTTAACTCAACTTTCCAGGCAGCAACCTCTAAAACCACAGCAAAAGTTAACTCAACCTTCCACACAGCAACCTCTACAACCACAGCAAGTCTACAACCGGGTACAAGTCCAATGCATTGGTGGTTCATGGTTTCAGTTTTATGATTGTAACCCGGGGTACAAGTCCAATCCATTGGTGGTTCATTGTTTCAGTTTTATGGTTGTAACCCCTTCGAGGGTTCATGGTTCATTGTTACAATGTTATGGTTGCAACCCGTTCGAGGGTCTGACTCTGTTCTGAAGGTTTTGAGGTTTTAACTGATTTAAGTTTGGGTTTTGCACCTTGTTCTGATTTCACTGAAGGCATAGGCCTACTGATGGTGACACAATGCACGCTGGATGTTGTAAAGGGTTAACAGCCCCCAGAGGCTGAAAAACTGTCCGAAACCACTCAAAGTGCTGTCGAAACGGAGACACGAAACGGAGACACGAAAAAGCATATTGACACCTAAAGCCCTACTGGATAAACTGGAAACTTTGCTAAAAGAGAGAAAGGCAAAATTGAACAAGGCATCTAACCTGCAAAAAGCATTGGGGAGTGGATGCAAACTGGATCCAAACATGAGGTGCAATGTGTGTTTATGAAGTATTTAAACTTAATCAAGGAAGCAAGAGATGCTCAGAAGGCTCTTTTGCCAGTATTGCCCCCGGAGGAGAAGGCAAAACATGAGCTATGGTTCAATGCAAAAATGATAAATGTCAAGGAATTTGTGGATGAAGTGAATACTTGGACACAAAGTACAAAGGAAAACATTCTGAAAAAGAAAAGGGAAATGGAGGAGGAGGAAGAAATGCTGAAAAAGAGAGAGGAAATGATGGAGCTTGATGCACAACTGAGAGCTACCAATGCAAACATAGTAGTGTTACAAACCCCCAGTCGCCAAGCTCAGTCACTCACACATTCAGATGGAAAGGAATTCCACTACAGGAAAGAAACCATGTTAAAGGAACCCACAGTCACACTCAATCCTCAAGCCAAAGAGTTCCAACCTACCATGCAGCAACCTCCACTACCACAGCAACCGCTAACTCAACCTTCCACACAGCAATCTCTACAACCACAGCAACAGTTAACTCAACCTTCCACACAGCAACCTCTACAACCACAGCAACAGTTAACTCACCTTTCCACACAGCAACCTCTACAACCACAGCAACAGTTAATTCAACCTTCCACACAGCAACCTCTACAACCACAGCAAGTCTACAATCGGGCACAAGTCCAATGCATTGGTGGTTCATTGTTTCAGTTTTATGGTTGTAACCCCTTCGAGGGTTCATGGTTCACTGTTACAATGTTATGGTTGCAACCCGTTCGTGGGTCTGACTCTGTTCTGAAGGTTTTGGGGTTTTAACTGATTTAAGTTTGGGTTTTGCACATTGTTCTGATTTCACTGAAGGCATAGGCCTACTGATGGTGACACAATGCACGTTGGCTGTTTTAAAGGGTTCACAGCCCCCAGAGGCTGAAACTGTCCGAAACCAGTCAGAGACACTTGATCACAAAACGAAAAAGCATATAAAGAGAGAAAGGCAAAATTGAACAAGGCATCTAACCTGCAAAAAAGCATTTGGGAGTGGATGCAAACTGGATCCCAACATGAGGTGCAATGTGTGTTTATGAAGTATTTAAACTTAATCAATGTGTGTTTATGAAGTATTTAAACTGAATCAATGTGTGTTTATGAAGTATTTAAACTTAATCAATGTGTGTTTATGGTGTATTTAAACTGAATCAATGTGTGCTTCAGAAGTATTCAAACTTAATGTGTGTTTATGAAGTATTTAAAGTTTTAAACTTAATCAATGTGTGTTTATGAAGTATTTAAACTGAATCAATGTGTGTTTATGAAGTATTTAAACTTAATCAAGGAAGCAAGAGATGCTCAGAAGGCTCTGTTGCCAGTATTGCCCCCGGAGGAGAAGGCAAAACATGATTTATGGTTTAATGCAAAAATGATAAATGTATCCTACTACGGGAAAGGAAACTTATTAAAGGAAACCGCAGTCACACTCAATCCTCAAGCCAAAGAGTTCCAACATACCATGCAGCAACCTCCACTACCACAGCAACCGCTAACTCAACCTTCCACGCAGCAATCTCTACAACCACAGCAACAGTTAACTCAACCTTCCACGCAGCAATCTCTACAACCACAGCAACAGTTAACTCAACCTTCCACGCAGCAATCCCTACAACCACAGCAACAGTTAACTCAACCTTCCACGCAGCAACCTCTACAACCACAGCAACAGTTAACTCAACCTTCCACACAGCAACCTGTACAACCACAGCAAGTCTACAATCGGGTACAAGTCCAATGCATTGGTGGTTCATTGTTTCAGTTTTATGGTTGTAACCCCTTCGAGGGTTCATGGTTCACTGTTACAATGTTATGGTTGCAACCCGTTCGTGGGTCTGACTCTGTTCTGAAGGTTTTGAGGTTTTAACTGATTTAAGTTTGGGTTTTGCACCTTGTTCTGATTTCACTGAAGGCATAGGCCTACTGATGGTGACACAATGCACGCTGGCTGTTTTAAAGGGTTCACAGCCCCCAGAGGTTGAAACTGTCCAAAACCAGTCGGAGACACTTGATCACAAAACGAAAAAGCATATAAAGAGAGAAAGGCAAAATTGAACAAGGCATCTAACCTGCAAAAAAGCATTTGGGAGTGGATGCAAACTGGATCCCAACATGAGGTGCAATGTGTGTTTATGAAGTATTTAAACTTAATCAATGTGTGTTTATGAAGTATTTAAACTGAATCAATGTGTGTTTATGAAGTATTTAAACTTAATCAATGTGTGTTTATGGTGTATTTAAACTGAATCAATGTGTGCTTCAGAAGTATTCAAACTTAATGTGTGTTTATGAAGTATTTAAAGTTTTAAACTTAATCAATGTGTGTTTATGAAGTATTTAAACTGAATCAATGTGTGTTTATGAAGTATTTAAACTTAATCAAGGAAGCAAGAGATGCTCAGAAGGCTCTGTTGCCAGTATTGCCCCCGGAGGAGAAGGCAAAACATGATTTATGGTTTAATGCAAAAATGATAAATGTATCCTACTACGGGAAAGGAAACGTATTAAAGGAAACCGCAGTCACACTCAATCCTCAAGCCAAAGAGTTCCAACATACCATGCAGCAACCTCCACTACCACAGCAACCGCTAACTCAACCTTCCACGCAGCAATCTCTACAACCACAGCAACAGTTAACTCAACCTTCCACGCAGCAATCTCTACAACCACAGCAACAGTTAACTCAACCTTCCACGCAGCAATCCCTACAACCACAGCAACAGTTAACTCAACCTTCCACGCAGCAACCTCTACAACCACAGCAACAGTTAACTCAACCTTCCACACAGCAACCTCTACAACCACAGCAAGTCTACAATCGGGTACAAGTCCAATGCATTGGTGGTTCATTGTTTCAGTTTTATGGTTGTAACCCCTTCGAGGGTTCATGGTTCACTGTTACAATGTTATGGTTGCAACCCGTTCGTGGGTCTGACTCTGTTCTGAAGGTTTTGAGGTTTTAACTGATTTAAGTTTGGGTTTTGCACCTTGTTCTGATTTCACTGAAGGCATAGGCCTACTGATGGTGACACAATGCACGCTGGCTGTTTTAAAGGGTTCACAGCCCCCAGAGGTTGAAACTGTCCAAAACCAGTCGGAGACACTTGATCACAAAACGAAAAAGCATATAAAGAGAGAAAGGCAAAATTGAACAAGGCATCTAACCTGCAAAAAAGCATTTGGGAGTGGATGCAAACTGGATCCCAACATGAGGTGCAATGTGTGTTTATGAAGTATTTAAAATTAAAAAATGTGTGTTTATGAAGTATTTAAACTGAATCAATGTGTGTTTATGAAGTATTTGAACTTAATCAATGTGTGTTTATGATGTATTTAAACTGAATCAATGTGTGCTTCAGAAGTATTCAAACTTAATGTGTGTTTATGAAGTATTTAAACTTAATCAATGTGTGTTTATGAAGTATTTAAACTGAATCAATGTGTGTTTATGAAGTATTTAAACTTAATCAAGGAAGCAAGAGATGCTCAGAAGGCTCTGTTGCCTGTATTGCCCCCGGAGGAGAAGGCAAAACATGATTTATGGTTTAATGCAAAAATGATAAATGTATCCTACTACGGGAAAGGAAACTTATTAAAGGAAACCGCAGTCACACTCAATCCTCAAGCCAAAGAGTTCCAACATACCATGCAGCAACCTCCACTACCACAGCAACCGCTAACTCAACCTTCCACGAAGCAATCTCTACAACCACAGCAACAGTTAACTCAACCTTCCACGCAGCAATCTCTACAACCACAGCAACAGTTAACTCAACCTTCCACGCAGCAACCTCTACAACCACAGCAACAGTTAACTCAACCTTCCACACAGCAACCTCTACAACCACAGCAAGTCTACAATCGGGTACAAGTCCAATGCATTGGTGGTTCATTGTTTCAGTTTTATGGTTGTAACCCCTTCGAGGGTTCATGGTTCACTGTTACAATGTTATGGTTGCAACCCGTTCGTGGGTCTGACTCTGTTCTGAAGGTTTTGAGGTTTTAACTGATTTAAGTTTGGGTTTTGCACCTTGTTCTGATTTCACTGAAGGCATAGGCCTACTGATGGTGACACAATGCACGCTGGCTGTTTTAAAGGGTTCACAGCCCCCAGAGGTTGAAACTGTCCGAAACCAGTCGGAGACACTTGATCACAAAACGAAAAAGCATATAAAGAGAGAAAGGCAAAATTGAACAAGGCATCTAACCTGCAAAAAAGCATTTGGGAGTGGATGCAAACTGGATCCCAACATGAGGTGCAATGTGTGTTTATGAAGTATTTAAAATTAATAAATGTGTGTTTATGAAGTATTTAAACTGAATCAATGTGTGTTTATGAAGTATTTGAACTTAATCAATGTGTGTTTATGATGTATTTAAACTGAATCAATGTGTGCTTAAGAAGTATTCAAACTTAATGTGTGTTTATGAAGTACTTAAACTGAATCAATGTGTGTTTATGAAGTATTTAAACTGAATCAATGTGTGTTTATGAAGTATTTAAACTGAATCAAGGAAGCAAGAGATGCTCAGAAGGCTCTGTTGCCAGTATTGCCCCCAGAGGAGAAGGCAAAACATGATTTATGGTTCAATGCAAAAATGATAAATGAATCCTACTACGGGAAAGGAAACTTATTAAAGGAAACCGCAGTCACACTCAATCCTCAAGCCAAAGAGTTCCAACATACCATGCAGCAACCTCCACTACCACAGCAACCGCTAACTCAACCTTCCACGCAACAATCTCTACAACCACAGCAACAGTAAACTCGACCTTCCACGCAGCAACCTCTACAACCAGGGCAACCATTAACTCAACCTTCCACGCAGCAATCTCTACAACTACAGCAACAGTTAACTCAACTTTCCACGCAGCAACCTCTAAAAACACAGCAAAAGTTAACTCAACCTTCCACACAGCAACCTCTACAACCACAGCAAGTCTACAACCGGGTACAAGTCCAATGCATTGGTGGTTCATGGTTTCAGTTTATGATTGTAACCCGGGGTACAAGTCCAATCCATTGGTGGTTCATTGTTTCAGTTTTATGGTTGTAACCCGTTCGAGGGTTTATGGTTCACTGTTACAATGTTATGGTTGCAACCTGTTTGTGGGTCTGACTCTGTTCTGAAGGTTTTGAGGTTTTAACTGATTTAAGTTTGGGTTTAGCACATTGTTCTGATTTCACTGAAGGCATAGGCCTACTGATGGTGACACAATGCACGCTGGCTGTTGTAAAGGGTTCAAAGCCCCCAGAGGCTGAAACTGTCCGAAACCACTCAAAGTGTTGTTGAAACGGAGACACTTGATCACAAAACGAAAAAGCCTATTGACACTTAAAGCCCTACTGGATAAACTGGAAACTTTGCTAAAAGAGAGAAAGGCAAAATTGAACAAGGCATCTAACCTGAAAAAAAGCATTTGGGAGTGGATGCAAACAGGATCCAAACACGAGGTGCAATGTGTGTTTATGAAGTATTTAAACGGAATCAATGTGTGTTTAAGAAGTATTCAAACTTAATCAATGTGTGTTTATGAAGTATTTAAACTTAATCAATGTGTGTGTATGAAGTATTTAAACTGAATCAATGTGTGTTTATGAAGTATTTAAACTTAATCAAGGAAGCAAGAGATGCTCAGAAGGCTCTGTTGCCAGTATTGCCCCCGGAGGAGAAGGCAAAACATGATTTATGGTTCAATGCAAAAATTATAAATGAATCCTACTACGGGAAAGGAAACTTATTAAAGGAAACCGCAGTCACACTCAATCCTCAAGCCAAAGAGTTCCAACCTACCATGCAGCAACCTCCACTACCACAGCAACCGCTAACTCAACCTTCCACGCAACAATCTCTACCACCACAGCAACAGTAAACTCGACCTTCCACGCAGCAACCACGGCAACCGTTAACTCAACCTTCCACGCAGCAATCTCTACAACTACAGCAACAGTTAACTCAACTTTCCACGCAGCAACCTCTAAAAACACAGCAAAAGTTAACTCAACCTTCCACATAGCAACCTCTACAACCACAGCAAGTCTACAACCGGGTACAAGTCCAATGCATTGGTGGTTCATGGTTTCAGTTTTATGATTGTAACCCGGGGTACAAGTCCAATCCATTGGTGGTTCATTGTTTCAGTTTTATGGTTGTAACCCCTTCCAGGGTTCATGGTTCATTGTTACAATGTTATGGTTGCAACCCGTTCGAGGGTCTGACTCTGTTCTGAAGGTTTTGAGGTTTTAACTGATTTAAGTTTGGGTTTTGCACCTTGTTCTGATTTCACTGAAGGCATAGGCCTACTGATGGTGACACAATGCACGCTGGATGTTGTAAAGGGTTAACAGCCCCCAGAGGCTGAAAAACTGTCCGAAACCACTCAAAGTGCTGTCGAAACGGAGACACGAAACGGAGACACGAAAAAGCATATTGACACCTAAAGCCCTACTGGATAAACTGGAAACTTTGCTAAAAGAGAGAAAGGCAAAATTGAACAAGGCATCTAACCTGCAAAAAGCATTGGGGAGTGGATGCAAACTGGATCCAAACATGAGGTGCAATGTGTGTTTATGAAGTATTTAAACTTAACTTAATCAAGGAAGCAAGAGATGCTCAGAAGGCTCTTTTGCCAGTATTGCCCCCGGAGGAGAAGGCAAAACATGAGTTATGGTTCAATGCAAAAATGATAAATGTCAAGGAATTTGTGGATGAAGTGAATACTTGGACACAAAGTACAAAGGAAAACATTCTGAAAAAGAAAAGGGAAATGGAGGAGGAGGAAGAAATGCTGAAAAAGAGAGAGGAAATGATGGAGCTTGATGCACAACTGAGAGCTACCAATGCAAACATAGTAGTGTTACAAACCCCCAGTCGCCAAGCTCAGTCACTCACACATTCAGATGGAAAGGAATTCTACTACAGGAAAGAAACCATGTTAAAGGAACCCACAGTCACACTCAATCCTCAAACCAAAGAGTTCCAACCTACCATGCAGCAACCTCCACTACCACAGCAACCGCTAACTTAACCTTCCACACAGCAATCTCTACAACCACAGCAACAGTTAACTCAACCTTCCACACAGCAACCTCTACAACCACAGCAACAGTTAACTCACCTTTCCACACAGCAACCTCTACAACCACAGCAACAGTTAATTCAACCTTCCACACAGCAACCTCTACAACCACAGCAACAGTTAACTCAACCTTCCACACAGCAACCTCTACAACCACAGCAAGTCTACAATCGGGTACAAGTCCAATGCATTGGTGGTTCATTGTTTCAGTTTTATGGTTGTAACCCCTTCGAGGGTTCATGGTTCACTGTTACAATGTTATGGTTGCAACCCGTTCGTGGGTCTGACTCTGTTCTGAAGGTTTTGAGGTTTTAACTGATTTAAGTTTGGGTTTTGCACATTGTTCTGATTTCACTGAAGGCATAGGCCTACTGATGGTGACACAATGCACGTTGGCTGTTTTAAAGGGTTCACAGCCCCCAGAGGCTGAAACTGTCCGAAACCAGTCAGAGACACTTGATCACAAAACGAAAAAGCATATAAAGAGAGAAAGGCAAAATTGAACAAGGCATCTAACCTGCAAAAAAGCATTTGGGAGTGGATGCAAACTGGATCCCAACATGAGGTGCAATGTGTGTTTATGAAGTATTTAAACTTAATAATGTGTGTTTATGAAGTATTTAAACTGAATCAATGTGTGTTTATGAAGTATTTAAACTTAATCAATGTGTGTTTATGGTGTATTTAAACTGAATCAATGTGTGCTTCAGAAGTATTCAAACTTAATGTGTGTTTATGAAGTATTTAAACTAGGGCTGGGATGCGATTAAAGATTTTAATCTAATTAATTACAGGCTCTGTGATTAATTAATCGCTATTAATCACATTTTAATCGCACATCAATATTTGACCTGAGAAGCATTTTTTTTCAAGTAAAACACATTTTGTTGTACGAGTGAATCAACGAGTGAGTTTTTTAAATCTAAATTTCGCATCCACTGGGCCAAGCAAAGTGCTCTGATCGGCTACTTCTCCCTTTGCGTTTGTTGTCTCTTCTTGGTTGGTGCATCGATATGATCGGTATGCCCGAAACTGAAGGTTCTGTGGTGCAAAAACTAAGTGCGATTAAAATGCGTTAATTTTTTTAATCGCATTAATTTTCTGTAATTAATTAATCGCAATTAATCAGTTAAAGTCCCAGCCTTAATTTAAACTTAATCAATGTGTGTTTATGAAGTATTTAAACTGAATCAATGTGTGTTTATGAAGTATTTAAACTTAATCAAGGAAGCAAGAGATGCTCAGAAGGCTCTGTTGCCAGTATTGCCCCCGGAGGAGAAGGCAAAACATGATTTATGGTTTAATGCAAAAATGATAAATGTATCCTACTACGGGAAAGGAAACTTATTAAAGGAAACCGCAGTCACACTCAATCCTCAAGCCAAAGAGTTCCAACATACCATGCAGCAACCTCCACTACCACAGCAACCGCTAACTCAACCTTCCACGCAGCAATCTCTACAACCACAGCAACAAGTTAACTCAACCTTCCACGCAGCAATCTCTACAACCACAGCAACAGTTAACTCAACCTTCCACGCAGCAACCTCTACAACCACAGCAACAGTTAACTCAACCTTCCACACAGCAACCTCTACAACCACAGCAAGTCTACAATCGGGTACAAGTCCAATGCATTGGTGGTTCATTGTTTCAGTTTTATGGTTGTAACCCCTTCGAGGGTTCATGGTTCACTGTTACAATGTTATGGTTGCAACCCGTTCGTGGGTCTGACTCTGTTCTGAAGGTTTTGAGGTTTTAACTGATTTATGTTTGGGTTTTGCACCTTGTTCTGATTTCACTGAAGGCATAGGCCTACTGATGGTGACACAATGCACGCTGGCTGTTTTAAAGGGTTCACAGCCCCCAGAGGTTGAAACTGTCCGAAACCAGTCGGAGACACTTGATCACAAAACGAAAAAGCATATAAAGAGAGAAAGGCAAAATTGAACAAGGCATCTAACCTGCAAAAAAGCATTTGGGAGTGGATGCAAACTGGATCCCAACATGAGGTGCAATGTGTGTTTATGAAGTATTTAAAATTAATAAATGTGTGTTTATGAAGTATTTAAACTGAATCAATGTGTGTTTATGAAGTATTTGAACTTAATGTGTGTTTATGATGTATTTAAACTGAATCAATGTGTGCTTCAGAAGTATTCAAACTTAATGTGTGTTTATGAAGTATTTAAACTTAATCAATGTGTGTTTATGAAGTATTTAAACTGAATCAATGTGTGTTTATGAAGTATTTAAACTTAATCAAGGAAGCAAGAGATGCTCAGAAGGCTCTGTTGCCAGTATTGCCCCCGGAGGAGAAGGCAAAACATGATTTATGGTTTAATGCAAAAATGATAAATGTATCCTACTACGGGAAAGGAAACTTATTAAAGGAAACCGCAGTCACACTCAATCCTCAAGCCAAAGAGTTCCAACATACCATGCAGCAACCTCCACTACCACAGCAACCGCTAACTCAACCTTCCACGCAGCAATCTCTACAACCACAGCAACAGTTAACTCAACCTTCCACGCAGCAATCTCTACAACCACAGCAACAGTTAACTCAACCTTCCACGCAGCAACCTCTACAACCACAGCAACAGTTAACTCAACCTTCCACACAGCAACCTCTACAACCACAGCAAGTCTACAATCGGGTAGAAGTCCAATGCATTGGTGGTTCATTGTTTCAGTTTTATGGTTGTAACCCCTTCGAGGGTTCATGGTTCACTGTTACAATGTTATGGTTAGAACCCGTTCGTGGGTCTGACTCTGTTCTGAAGGTTTTGAGGTTTTAACTGATTTAAGTTTGGGTTTAGCACATTGTTCTGATTTCACTGAAGGCATAGGCCTACTGATGGTGACACAATGCACACTGGCTGTTGTAAAGGGTTCAAAGCCCCCAGAGGCTGAAACTGTCCGAAACCACTCAAAGTGTTGTTGAAACGGAGACACTTGATCACAAAATGAAAAAGCATATTGACACTTAAAGCCCTACTGGATAAACTGGAAACTTTGCTAAAAGAGAGAAAGGCAAAATTGAACAAGGCATCTAACCTGAAAAAAAGCATTTGGGAGTGGATGCAAACAGGATCCAAACACGAGGTGCAATGTGTGTTTATGAAGTATTTAAACGGAATCAATGTGTGTTTAAGAAGTATTCAAACTTAATATGTGTTTATGAAGTATTTAAACTTAATCAATGTGTGTTTATGAAGTATTTAAACTTAATCAATGTGTGTGTATGAAGTATTTAAACTGAATCAATGTGTGTTTATGAAGTATTTAAACTTAATCAAGGAAGCAAGAGATGCTCAGAAGGCTCTGTTGCCAGTATTGCCCCCGGAGGAGAAGGCAAAACATGATTTATGGTTCAATGCAAAAATTATAAATGAATCCTACTACGGGAAAGGAAACTTATTAAAGGAAACCGCAGTCACACTCAATCCTCAAGCCAAAGAGTTCCAACCTACCATGCAGCAACCTCCACTACCACAGCAACCGCTAACTCAACCTTCCACGCAACAATCTCTACCACCACAGCAACAGTAAACTCGACCTTCCACGCAGCAACCATGGCAACCGTTAACTCAACCTTCCACGCAGCAATCTCTACAACTACAGCAACAGTTAACTCAACTTTCCACGCAGCAACCTCTAAAAACACAGCAAAAGTTAACTCAACCTTCCACATAGCAACCTCTACAACCACAGCAAGTCTACAACCGGGTACAAGTCCAATGCATTGGTGGTTCATGGTTTCAGTTTTATGATTGTAACCCGGGGTACAAGTCCTATCCATTGGTGGTTCATTGTCTCAGTTTTATGGATGTAACCCCTTCGAGGGTTCATGGTTCATTGTTACAATGTTATGGTTGCAACCCGTTCGAGGGTCTGACTCTGTTCTGAAGGTTTTGAGGTTTTAACTGATTTAAGTTTGGGTTTTGCACCTTGTTCTGATTTCACTGAAGGCATAGGCCTACTGATGGTGACACAATGCACGCTGGATGTTGTAAAGGGTTAACAGCCCCCAGAGGCTGAAAAACTGTCCGAAACCACTCAAAGTGCTGTCGAAACGGAGACACGAAAAAGCATATTGACACCTAAAGCCCTACTGGATAAACTGGAAACTTTGCTAAAAGAGAGAAAGGCAAAATTGAACAAGGCATCTAACCTGCAAAAAGCATTGGGGAGTGGATGCAAACTGGATCCAAACATGAGGTGCAATGTGTGTTTATGAAGTATTTAAACTTAATCAAGGAAGCAAGAGATGCTCAGAAGGCTCTTTTGCCAGTATTTCCCCCGGAGGAGAAGGCAAAACATGAGTTATGGTTCAATGCAAAAATGATAAATGTCAAGGAATTTGTGGATGAAGTAAATACTTGGACACAAAGTACAAAGGAAAACATTCTGAAAAAGAAAAGGGAAATGGAGGAGGAGGAAGAAATGCTGAAAAAGAGAGAGGAAATGATGGAGCTTGATGCACAACTGAGAGCTACCAATGCAAACATAGTAGTGTTACAAACCCCCAGTCGCCAAGCTCAGTCACTCACACATTCAGATGGAAAGGAATTCCACTACAGGAAAGAAACCATGTTAAAGGAACCCACAGTCACACTCAATCCTCAAGCCAAAGAGTTCCAACCTACCATGCAGCAACCTCCACTACCACAGCAACCGCTAACTCAACCTTCCACACAGCAATCTCTACAACCACAGCAACAGTTAACTCAACCTTCCACACAGCAACCTCTACAACCACAGCAACAGTTAACTCACCTTTCCACACAGCAACCTCTACAACCACAGCAACAGTTAACTCAACCTTCCACACAGCAACCTCTACAACCACAGCAAGTCTACAATCGGGTACAAGTCCAATGCATTGGTGGTTCATTGTTTCAGTTTTATGGTTGTAACCCCTTCGAGGGTTCATGGTTCACTGTTACAATGTTATGGTTGCAACCCGTTCGTGGGTCTGACTCTGTTCTGAAGGTTTTGAGGTTTTAACTGATTTAAGTTTGGGTTTTGCACATTGTTCTGATTTCACTGAAGGCATAGGCCTACTGATGGTGACACAATGCACGTTGGCTGTTTTAAAGGGCTCACAGCCCCCAGAGGCTGAAACTGTCCGAAACCCATCGGAGACACTTGATCACAAAACGAAAAAGCATATAAAGAGAGAAAGGCAAAATTGAACAAGGCATCTAACCTGCAAAAAAGCATTTGGGAGTGGATGCAAACTGGATCCCAACATGAGGTGCAATGTGTGTTTATGAAGTATTTAAACTTAATCAATGTGTGTTTATGAAGTATTTAAACTGAATCAATGTGTGTTTATGAAGTATTTAAACTTAATCAATGTGTGTTTATGGTGTATTTAAACTGAATCAATGTGTGCTTCAGAAGTATTCAAACTTAATGTGTGTTTATGAAGTATTTAAACTTAATCAATGTGTGTTTATGAAGTATTTAAACTGAATCAATGTGTGTTTATGAAGTATTTAAACTTAATCAAGGAAGCAAGAGATGCTCAGAAGGCTCTGTTGCCAGTATTGCCCACGGAGGAGAAGGCAAAACATGATTTATGGTTTAATGCCAAAATGATAAATGTATCCTACTACAGGAAAGGAAACTTATTAAAGGAAACCGCAGTCACACTCAATCCTCAAGCCAAAGAGTTCCAACATACCATGCAGCAACATCCACTACCACAGCAACCGCTAACTCAACCTTCCACGCAGCAATCTCTACAACCACAGCAACAGTTAACTCAACCTTCCACGCAGCAATCTCTACAACCACAGCAACAGTTAACTCAACCTTCCACGCAGCAACCTCTACAACGACAGCAACAGTTAACTCAACCTTCCACACAGCAACCTCTACAACCACAGCAAGTCTACAATCGGGTACAAGTCCAATGCATTGGTGGTTCATTGTTTCAGTTTTATGGTTGTAACCCCTTCGAGGGTTCATGGTTCACTGTTACAATGTTATGGTTGCAACCCGTTCGTGGGTCTGACTCTGTTCTGAAGGTTTTGAGGTTTTAACTGATTTAAGTTTGGGTTTTGCACCTTGTTCTGATTTCACTGAAGGCATAGGCCTATTGATGGTGACACAATGCACGCTGGCTGTTTTAAAGGGTTCACAGCCCCCAGAGGCTGAAACTGTCCGAAACCAGTCGGAGACACTTGATCACAAAACGAAAAAGCATATAAAGAGAGAAAGGCAAAATTGAACAAGGCATCTAACCTGCAAAAAAGCATTTGGGAGTGGATGCAAACTGGATCCCAACATGAGGTGCAATGTGTGTTTATGAAGTATTTAAAATTATTAAATGTGTGTTTATGAAGTATTTAAACTGAATCAATGTGTGTTTATGAAGTATTTGAACTTAATCAATGTGTGTTTATGATGTATTTAAACTGAATCAATGTGTGCTTAAGAAGTATTCAAACTTAATGTGTGTTTATGAAGTACTTAAACTGAATCAATGTGTGTTTATGAAGTATTTAAACTGAATCAATGTGTGTTTATGAAGTATTTAAACTGAATCAAGGAAGCAAGAGATGCTCAGAAGGCTCTGTTGCCAGTATTGCCCCCAGAGGAGAAGGCAAAACATGATTTATGGTTCAATGCAAAAATGATAAATGAATCCTACTACGGGAAAGGAAACTTATTAAAGGAAACCGCAGTCACACTCAATCCTCAAGCCAAAGAGTTCCAACATACCATGCAGCAACCTCCACTACCACAGCAACCGCTAACTCAACCTTCCACGCAACAATCTCTACAACCACAGCAACAGTAAACTCGACCTTCCACGCAGCAACCTCTACAACCAGGGCAACCGTTAACTCAACCTTCCACGCAGCAATCTCTACAACTACAGCAACAGTTAACTCAACTTTCCACGCAGCAACCTCTAAAAACACAGCAAAAGTTAACTCAACCTTCCACACAGCAACCTCTACAACCACAGCAAGTCTACAACCGGGTACAAGTCCAATGCATTGGTGGTTCATGGTTTCAGTTTTATGATTGTAACCCGGGGTACAAGTCCAATCCATTGGTGGTTCATTGTTTCAGTTTTATGGTTGTAACCCGTTCGAGGGTTTATGGTTCACTGTTACAATGTTATGGTTGCAACCTGTTTGTGGGTCTGACTCTGTTCTGAAGGTTTTGAGGTTTTAACTGATTTAAGTTTGGGTTTAGCACATTGTTCTGATTTCACTGAAGGCATAGGCCTACTGATGGTGACACAATGCACGCTGGCTGTTGTAAAGGGTTCACAGCCCCCAGAGGCTGAAACTGTCCGAAACCACTCAAAGTGTTGTTGAAACGGAGACACTTGATCACAAAACGAAAAAGCATATTGACACTTAAAGCCCTACTGGATAAACTGGAAACTTTGCTAAAAGAGAGAAAGGCAAAATTGAACAAGGCATCTAACCTGAAAAAAAGCATTTGGGAGTGGATGCAAACAGGATCCAAACACGAGGTGCAATGTGTGTTTATGAAGTATTTAAACGTAATCAATGTGTGTTTATGAAGTATTTAAACTGAATCAATGTGTGTTTAAGAAGTATTCAAACTTAAAAACACTTTGGTAGCCGCGGCAGAACCCCCTGAACAGAGGTACTGCCGAAGAAATAAGCTATTTATTTACAAACATATTTATAAACATGTTTGCCCACATGATAACACACGTAATGGAGGGCTCAGTACGAGCGTGTATATTGATCCTAGAGGTCGGCGATCTTACTTTGGCGACGCGGCGGGGAGATCTCTTCCATTCGTTTACGTGCGGCGAAACAGCGAAAATAGCGATAGGGAAGCGGTGCCCGAGCGTGATTGAGTCCCCGATCCAAGTACAGAAACATAGACGCTTGTAATCCAGCCATTTTGGGCTTTATTGTGGTCGATTGTCTGCTCCATGGAGTGAGGGAGGAAATGGCAAGGCATGCATGCAGCCAGAATGTAAGTGAACGGCGCGGCCTGCTGGATGCTACGAGTAGCACACCCCCTTCCAGAAAAGGAGTGAGGAGGATGTTAACCCTTTCAGATGGCTCCAAAAAGACACAGAGAAGAATGGCCGATCGTTTTTTTTTGGATTATTATCATTTATATCAAAAGTACGGGAATGTACGGGAATAGACGACCGGCGCACTGGGTGGTCCGGACAAGTACGGGCAAGTACGGCCAGGCTAACAAAGTGTTTTTAATGTGTGTTTATGAAGTATTTAAACTTTATCAATGTATTTAAACTTAATCAATGTGTGTTTATGAAGTATTTAAACTGAATCAATGTGTGTTTATGAAGTATTTAAACTTAATCAAGGAAGCAAGAGATGCTCAGAAGGCTCTGTTGCCAGTATTGCCCCCGGAGGAGAAGGCAAAACATGATTTATGGTTCAATGCAAAAATTATAAATGAATCCTACTACGGGAAAGGAAACTTATTAAAGGAAACCGCAGTCACACTCAATCCTCAAGCCAAAGAGTTCCAACCTACCATGCAGCAACCTCCACTACCACAGCAACCGCTAACTCAACCTTCCACGCAACAATCTCTACAACCACAGCAACAGTAAACTCGACCTTCCACGCAGCAACCTCTACAACCACGGCAACCGTTAACTCAACCTTCCACGCAGCAATCTCTACAACTACAGCAACAGTTAACTCAACTTTCCACGCAGCAACCTCTAAAAACACAGCAAAAGTTAACTCAACCTTCCACACAGCAACCTCTACAACCACAGCAAGTCTACAACCGGGTACAAGTCCAATGCATTGGTGGTTAATGGTTTCAGTTTTATGATTGTAACCTGGGGTACAAGTCCAATCCATTGGTGGTTCATTGTTTCAGTGTTATGGTTGTAACCCGTTCGAGGGTTCATGGTTCACTGTTACAATGTTATGGTTGCAACCTGTTCGTGGGTCTGACTCTGTTCTGAAGGTTTTGAGGTTTTAACTGATTTAAGTTTGGGTTTAGCACATTGTTCTGATTTCACTGAAGGCATAGGCCTACTGATGGTGACACAATGCACGCTGGCTGTTGTAAAGGGTTCACAGCCCCCAGAGGCTGAAACTGTCCGAAACCACTCAAAGTGTTGTTGAAACGGAGACACTTGATCACAAAACAAAAAAGCATATTGACACCTAAAGCCCTACTGGATAAACTGGAAACTTTGCTAAAAGAGAGAAAGGCAAAATTGAACAAGGCATCTAACCTGCAAAAAAGCATTTGGGAGTGGATGCAAACAGGATCCAAACATGAGGTGCAATGTGTGTTTATGAAGTATTTAAACGTAATCAATGTGTGTTTATGAAGTATTTAAACTGAATCAAGGAAGCAAGAGATGCTCAGAAGGCTCTGTTGCCAGTATTGCCCCTGGAGGAGAAGGCAAAACATTATTTATGGTTTAATGCAAAAATGATAAATTAATCCTACAACGGGAAAGGAAACTTGTTAAAGGAACCCGCAGTCACACTCAATCCTCAAGCCAAAGAGTTCCAACCTACCATGCAGCAACCTCCACTACCACAGCAACCGCTAACTCAACCTTCCACGCAACAATCTCTACAACCACAGCAACAGTAAACTCGACCTTCCACGCAGCAACCTCTACAACCACAGCAAGTCTACAATCGGGTACAAGTCCAATGCATTGGTGGTTCATTGTTTCAGTGTTATGGTTGTAACCCCTTCGAGGGTTCATGGTTCACTGTTACAATGTTATGGTTGCAAACCGTTCGTGGGTCTGACTCTGTTCTGAAGGTTTTGGGGTTTTAACTGATTTAAGTTTGGGTTTTGCACATTGTTCTGATTTCACTGAAGGCATAGGCCTACTGATGGTGACACAATGCACGCTGGCTGTTTTAAAGGGTTCACAGCCCCCAGAGGCTGAAACTGTCCGAAACCAGTCGGAGACACTTGATCACAAAACGAAAAAGCAAAGAGAGAAAGGCAAAATTGAACAAGGCATCTAACCTGCAAAAAAGCATTTGGGAGTGGATGCAAACTGGATCCCAACATGAGGTGCAATGTGTGTTTATGAAGTATTTAAACTTAATCAATGTGTGTTTATGAAGTATTTAAACTTAATCAATGTGTGTTTATGACGTATTTAAACTGAATCAATGCGTGTTTAAGAAGTATTCAAACTTAATGTGTGTTTATGAAGTATTTAAACTTAATCAATGTGTGTTTATGAAGTATTTAAACTGAATCAAGGAAGCAAGAGATGCTCAAAAGGCTCTGTTGCCAGTATTGCCCCCGGAGGAGAAGGCAAAACATGATTTATGGTTTAATGCAAAAATGATAAATGAATCCTACTACGGGAAAGGAAACTTGTTAAAGGAACCCGCAGTCACACTTAATCTTCAAGCCAAAGAGTTCCAACCTACCATGCAGCAACCTCCACTACCACAGCAACCTCTAACTCAACCTTCCACGCAGCAATCTCTACAACCACAGCAACAGTAAACTCAACCTTCCACACAGCAACCTCTACATCCACAGCAAGTCTACAACCTGGTACAAGTCCAATGCATTGGTGGTTCATGGTTTCAGTTTTATGGTTGCAACCCGTTCGAGGGTTCATGGTTCACTGTTACAATGTAATGGTTGCAACCTGTTCGTGGGTCTGACTGTTCCGAAGGTTTTGAGGTTTTAACTGATTTAAGTTTGGGTTTTGCACATTGTTCTGATTTCACTGAAGGCATAGGCCTACTGATGGTGACGCAATGCACACTGGCTGTTGTAAAGGGTTCACAGCCCACAGAGGCTGAAAAACTGTCCGAAACCACTCAAAGTGCTGTAGAAACGGAGACACGAAACGGAGACACTTGATCACAAAACGAAAAAGCATATTGACACCTGAAGCCCTACTGGATAAACTGGAAACTTTGCTAAAAGAGAGAAAGGCAAAATTGAACGAGGCATCTAACCTGCAAAAAAGCATTTGGGAGTGGATGCAAACTGGATCCAAACATGAGGTGCAATGTGTGTTTATGAAGTATTTCAACGTAATCAATTTAAACTTAATCAATGTGTGTTTATGAAGTATTTAAACTTAATGTGTGTTTTACGAGGTATTTAAACTTAATCAATGTGCGTTTATGAAGTATTCAAACTTAATCAATGTGTGTTTATGAACTGGATGCAAACTGGATCCAAACATGAGGTGCAATGTGTGTTTATGAAGTATTTAAACTTAATCAATGTGTGTTTATGAAGTATTTAAACTTAATCAATGTGTGTTTATGAAGTATTTAAACTGAATCAATGTGTGTTTATGAAGTATTTAAACTTAATCAAGGAAGCAAGAGATGCTCAGAAGGCTCTGTTGCCAGTATTGCCACCGGAGGAGAAGGCAAAACATGAGTCATGGTTCAATGCAAAAATTATAAATGTCAAGGAATTTGTGGATGAAGTGAATACTTGGACACAAAGTACAAAGGCTGTGGAAATGGTTCGAGAAGGAGGATGATGTGGACAATCTAATTAAACCAACAGACAGCATTCTAATATGATATGGATGTGATGTGATCTAATTAAACCAACAGACAGCATTTCTAATGTGGAAAGTAAATCAGCTCATAGAAGTCAGACCAAATCTTGAACAGCAGGACCAGCAGGTCTTCTATAGCATCAGCTTGCCTACAGGCAGAGGCAGAGAGAACTGAACTGGAGATTAAAGCTGCAGCAATAAAGGAGAAGTACGCTCTGGAGGAGCAACCTTTCCACTCAGCAATCTCTACAACCACCACAACTTTTACTACAGCAACTACCATCACTGCAACCACCAAGTAGAACAACAAAATCTCAAATCATTGGTTTCACATGGTTTCAGTTTTATGGCTGTAACCCGCTCGAGGGTTTATGGTTCACTGTTACAATGTTATGGTTGCAACCCGTTCGTGGGTCTGACTCTGTTCTGAAGGTTTTGAGGTTTTAACTGTGATTTAAGTTTGGGTTTTGCACATTGTTCTGATTTCACTGAAGGCACTGTTTTATATTTGAACTGTTGGTATTTTGCATCGCTATTTATTATGGTGTCTGATAAAGGTGTTCAGGATGAAATTGAATTATGCATAATGGTTGAACTACCCGCCACTGGGGCTGAAATGCATAGGCCTACTGATGGTGACACAATGCACGCTGGCTGTTGTAAAGGGTTCACAGCCCCCAGAGGCTGAGAAGCAGTCCGAAACCACTCAAAGTGTTGTTGAAACGGAGACACCGGTCATGAAACGAAAAAGCATATTGACACCTAAAGCCCTACTGGATAAACTGGAAACTAACTTTGCAAAAAGAGAAAAAGGCAAAATTGAACAAGGCATCTAACCTGCAAAAAAGCATTTGGGAGTGGATGCAAACTGGATCCAAACATGAGGAGCAATGTGTGTTCAAGAAGTATTTAAACTTAATCAATGTGTGTTCATGAAGTATTTAAACTTAATCAATGTGTGTTCATGAAGTATTCAAACTTAATCAATGTGTGTTTATGAACTGGTTGCAAACTGGATCCCAACATGAGGTGCAATGTGTGCTTTTGAAGTATTTAAACTTAATTAATGTGTGTTTATGAAGTATTTAAACTGAATCAATGTGTGTTTATGAAGTATTTAAACTTAATCAAGGAATCAAGAGATGCTCAGAAAGCTCTGTTGCCAGTATTTCCCCCGGAAAAGAAGGCAAAACATGATTTATGGTTCAATGCAAAAGTTCCAACCTACCATGCAGCAACCTCTACAACCACAGCAAAAGTTAACTCACCCTTCCACGCAGCAATCTCTACAACCACAGCAACAGTTATTTCAACCTTCCATGCAGCAACATCCACTACCACAGCAACCGCTAACTCAACCTTCCACGCAGCAACCTCTACAACCACAGCAACAGTTATTTCAACCTTCCATGCAGCAACATCCACTACCACAGCAACCGCTAACTCAACCTTCCACGCAGCAATCTCTACAACCACAGCAACCGCTAACTCAACCTTCCACGCAGCAATCTCTACAACCACAGCAACCGTTAACTCAACCTTCCACGCAGCAATCTCTACAACCACAGCAACAGTTAACTCAACCTTCTACGCAGCAATCTCTACAACCACAGCAACCGTTAACTCAACCTTCCACGCAGCAATCTCTACAACCACAGCAACAGTTAACTCAACCTTCTACGCAGCAATCTCTACAACCACAGCAACAGTTAACTCAACCTTCCACGCAGCAATCTCTACAACCACAGCAACCGCTAACTCAACCTTCCACGCAGCAATCTCTACAACCACAGCAACCGCTAACTCAACCTTCCACGCAGCAATCTCTACAACCACAGCAACAGTTATTTCAACCTTCCACGCAGCAATCTCTACAACCACAGCAACAGTTAACTCAACCTTCCACACAGCAATCTCTACAACCACAGCAACCGTTAACTCAACCTTCCACGCAGCAATCTCTACAACCACAGCAACTGCTAATTCCAACTTCGCAGCAGTCTCTACAACCACAGCAACCGCTAACTCAACCTTCCACGCAGCAATCTCTACAACCACAGCAACCGTTAACTCAACCTTCCACGCAGCAATCTCTACAACCACAGCAACAGTTAACTCAACCTTCTACGCAGCAATCTCTACAACCACAGCAACCGTTAACTCAACCTTCCACGCAGCAATCTCTACAACCACAGCAACAGTTAACTCAACCTTCTACGCAGCAATCTCTACAACCACAGCAACAGTTAACTCAACCTTCCACGCAGCAATCTCTACAACCACAGCAACCGCTAACTCAACCTTCCACGCAGCAATCTCTACAACCACAGCAACCGCTAACTCAACATTCCACGCAGCAATCTCTACAACCACAGCAACAGTTATTTCAACCTTCCACGCAGCAATCTCTACAACCACAGCAACAGTTAACTCAACCTTCCACACAGCAATCTCTACAACCACAGCAACCGTTAACTCAACCTTCCACGCAGCAATCTCTACAACCACAGCAACTGCTAATTCCAACTTCGCAGCAGTCTCTACAACCACAGCAACCGCTAACTCAACCTTCCACGCAGCAATCTCTACAACCACAGCAACCGTTAACTCAACCTTCCACGCAGCAATCTCTACAACCACAGCAACAGTTAACTCAACCTTCTACGCAGCAATCTCTACAACCACAGCAACAGTTAACTCAACCTTCCACGCAGCAATCTCTACAACCACAGCAACAGTTAACTCAACCTTCCACGCAGCAATCTCTACAACCACAGCAACTGCTAATTCCAACTTCGCAGCAGTCTCTACAACCACAGCAACCGCTAACTCAACCTTCCACGCAGCAATCTTTACAACCACGGCAACAGTTAACTCAAACTTCCACGCAGTAATCTCTACAACCACAGCAACCGCTATTACAAAGGCAAAATGAAATAACCGCCATGCTAGTACAGCTACAAACTTTTCACTTACTGACGTGAAGAGAGATTCCATGTTTTGATGGAGATCCCCTGCAGTACAGAATCTTTGTCAGAGCCTTTGAACATTGTGTGGAGAAGAATGCAAGCAGCAAAGGAGATTGTTTGTATTATTTGGAAAAGCACACCCAAGGGCCGCCACAAGCGCTTGTGAGTAGCTGTCAGCACATGGCTCCGGACAGAGGCTATGAAATGCCAAGATGTACTATAGTTTAGTCAGTACCATAGTCACTCATTGTATACTACATAATTCTTTGTAGCCATACTGTGCATACCGAAACAAAGTGAAACAGAGTAAAACACCAGACTATTCACTGATCCTTTCAACCTAAAGGAATCCAAAAGCAAAAGACACTGGTATGGAACTCCTAGTTCCACAGTTGACTATGGACGAGGTTCAATTCCCCGCAGTGTCCTGCTCATTGGGTTTTATAAAAGTGTTGAATGGAACGAGTGTTTGTCTGTATCATAGTTTGTTTGGTCAGTAACAAGTCTGCACCGGTCTAGTCAGTAGTACCACAGTCAGTCTCGTTGGGAGCTTGGAGGTCTGCTATTTTCGGTGCTTTTAAACATTTCAGACCCTGCCTCTCCAACATTCTCTCCATGTCCCTGGACAGTGCCATAGTTTATTTAGTCAGAATATCAGACTATTGATGTACTTTTGATCAGAAGTATTACTTTATTTTGTTTATTTATTCAGTCATACGTTTTTGTGTCAGCATGTTGGCACTGGAAAAAACTGTTATTTAAATTGTGTCTGAATAATCCCGTAAGGGATGGGCTGTGAAAGAAAGCCAGACACGAAAATAAAATCATTCATTCATTTAGTCAGTAACGTGGTGTAGTCACTACCATAGTTTAGTCAGTCAGTCAGTCACCGTCAGTTCATTAGTCCATCCGTCAGTCAGTCCATCAGACCATCATTCCTTATCAGCACCCATCCGTCCGTAGGTCCGTCCATCAGTCCCCACACAGAATTGACAAGCACAACCTCACAATTCTATAAAGGTCGTACATGTAGGTTTACAGTTTACAGTTACAGTTTAGGCATTTAGCAGACGCTTTTAATCCAAAGCGACTTACAATAAGCAGATAACATCACAATAATAAACAAGATAATATGTCAGAACATCAACAATATAACAAATGCAAATGGATATCTATCTAGAAAAAAACACAGTATAATCAAAGTTCTAAAAGCCTAAAGACAAAAAACTAATGCTAACTAGCTTCATGTATGGTCACTGACTTTTCTGTAGTGCTAAGGGTTTAGGTGGAGTCTGAAAAGGTGAGTCTTCAGTCCACGGCGAAAGCTAGCGAGTGAGTCCGTTGTTCTAAGTGCGACAGGGAGTTTATTCCACAACTTGGGGGCCAGGAGGGCAAACTGTCTCGGACAAGTGGATTTTTGCCCTGGAGTTTTTAGCGAGGGTTCTGTCAGCATCCCTGTGTTGGCTGATCTAAGTGAGCGGGTGGGGTTGTAGGGGTTGATCAGGTTTTGGAGGTATGGAGGAGCCATACCTTTGGCTGCTTTGAAGGTCAGCATCAGTGTTTTGTATTCAGTGCGGGCCGCAACCAGGAGCCAGTGGAGGCTGCGGAGAAGGGGAGAGACATGTGAGAACTTAGGCTGGTTGAAGACCAGTCGTGCCGTGGCATTTTGGATCAGTTGGAGAGGTTTAAGTGCACATGCCGGGAGACCAGTGAGGAGAGAGTTACAATAGTCAAGCTTTGATATGACAGATGTCTGAATGAGGAGCTGGGCTGCCTCCTGGGTGAGGAAGGGTCTGACCTTACGGATGTTATAGAGTGTGAACCTACAGGACCGGGTGACTGATGCAATGTGTGCCTTGAATGATAGCTGGCTGTCCAGGACCACACCAAGGTTTCTAGCAGTAGGAACTGAAGTCACCAATGCATTATCTATGGAAATAGTGAGATCTTGCATGGGGCAAGACTTAGCTGGGAAGAAGAGTAGCTCCGTCTTGTCCGGGTTCAGCTTAAGGTGGTGGGCTGACATCCACTGTGAGATGTCGGCCAGACATGCAGCAATGCGTTCTTCCACCTGGGTGGCAGAAGGGGGGAAGGACAAAAACAGTTGAGTGTCATCAGCGTAGCAGTGATAGGATAGATTGTGAGCAGAGATTACAGCACCAAGGGATTTGGTGTACAGGGAGAAAAGGAGAGGGCCAAGTACGGATCCCTGGGGGACTCCCGTTTGGAGGGTTCGGGGGGATGAAAGCAAACCTTTCCATGAGACCTGGTAGGTCCGGTCCGACAGGTAGGAGGCGAACCACTTTAGTGCCGTCCCGGTGATGCCTAGGTCAGCAAGGGTGTCCAGGAGCAGCTGGTGATTCACTGTGTCGAATGCTGCTGATAGATCCAGAAGAATCAGGACTGCAGAGTGGGAGGCAGCCTGGGCAACATGGAGTGCTTCTGTGACTGCTAGGAGTGCCGTTTCTGTAGAATGGGCCGGTTTAAAACCTGACTGGTTGGGATCCAGCAGGTTGTTCTGTGAGAGATGGAGAGAAAGCTGGTTAGAGACCACACGTTCAAGGGTTTTTGAAAGAAATGAGAGGAGGGATACCGGTCTGTAGTTCTTGACGTCCGAGGGGTCAAGAGTTGGTTTTTTGAGGAGTGGTGATACTCTGGCTGCCTTGAAGGCAGCTGGGACACAGCCTGAGGTTACAGAACTGTTGATGATGGCGGTTATGAAGGGGAGTAGGTCAGGTGCGATCGTCTGGAAGAGTGGAGAAGGGATTGGATCCAGGGCACAGGTGGTAGGTCTAGAGGAAGTCACTAGTTTTATGACGTCATCTGCAGAGAGAGGGGAGAAGGAGGACAGACATGTTATGTTAGGGATACAATTCCGTGTGTTAGACACTGTATTCTGGGGGAGATGGGAGAATGAACTACTGATGTCATCAACCTTCTTTTCAAAGTAGGTGACAAAATCATCCGCTGAGAGGGATGACGGAGGGGGGGGAGGAGGGGGTTTGAGGAGGGTTGAGAAGGTGCTAAACAGTTTCCTAGGGTTTGAGGTACATGATTGAATCTTTGTGTGGTAGAATGATGATTTTGCAGTGGAGAGTGCGACTGAGAAACCTGACAGGAGTCCATGAAAGTGAGCTAGGTCCTCTGGGTGCTTCGACTTGTGCCACTTCCTCTCTGCCGCCCTGAGAGGTGTTCGCTCAGTTCTGAGGGTTTCAGATAGCCACGGAGCCGGTGGATTTGAGCGTGCTGGCCTGGTCGAGAGAGGGCAGTGCCGATCGAACGCTGAGGAGACAGAGGAGAGAAAGGAAGATGTTAGAGTGTCAGGAGGGAGAGAGGGAATGGCATCTGGGGTTGGGAGGGAGGAGAGGATGGAGGAGGAGAGAGTTGAGGGATCCAGGGTCTTCAGGTTGCGTCGTGTGGTGACAGTCCGAGGGTGGGTCTGTTTAGATCTGTGGATAGAGAGGGAGAGGGAGAAGGTTATGAAGCAGTGATCTGAGTATTTCATAGGGGTAACAGTAAGGTTAGATGGGGAGCAGGCTCGGGAGAACACAAGGTCCAATACATTCCCTGCCTTATGGGTGGGAGGGGAAGGGGTGAGGGACAGGTCGAATGACGACAATAGGGATGTAACGGAAAGACGCTTCTCTGCAGTTGGTAGGTTGAAATCACCCAGTAGGATCAGCGGTGTTCCGTCCTCAGGAAATGAGCTGATCAGAGAGTCCAGTTCTTCCAGAAAATCCCTGAGGGTCCCTGGGGGGCGATAAAGTACAATGATGGTGAGAGGTACAGGTTGTGTTATTGAAATAGCATGACATTCAAATGTGGACAGAGCAAGGTGAGTGAGGTTTAACACACGGGGCATCCCATTTGGGAGCCATTAGAATACCGGTGCCACCCCCCGTACAGCCCGTTAGGCGGGGACTGTGTGTAAATTTATGAGCCACCGAAAGGGCAGCAGGAGTCGCCGTGTTTTCTGGGGCTATCCAGGTTTCAGTCAGAGCAAGAAACTGAAGGCAATTTAGTGTGGCCTGGGCTGAAATAAATTCAGGCATGCGTTCCTTTGTTGCGGAGCGGCAGTTCCAGACGCCACCGTTGATCTTAATCTGATGACTAGGTAAGCGCAGTGGGTAGATGAGGTTATTGACATTACAGAACCGAGGGATGTAGTGTCTTGTGCGAAGCGAGGTGGACAGTGATGGGATGGTAGGAAAACACATTTTACAAGTATAAATTTATATAATAATTAGTTTAAGAATAATAAGGGTAATAATCAAAGTCGTGTACACTGTAGGGAGCTACAATGGAAAAAACTATGGCTCGTGACCCAACCGGTGACTTTGTACACGACTTCGTACATTTCCCATAGATTCTATGGGACTTGACCACTTGCTCCTGCCCTTCGTGTACACGGTCTGTGCCGTCTATAGTTTCTTAATGGGGGGCAGCAGAGAGCCATATGTACACAGGCCCTAGGTGGTGTCCACGACCAGTAGTTTTACATGAACCCTCAGAGGGACACTGTGGGCTTATCAAGTGGTCCGTGGTGGTTCTCAAAGTGAGGTCGGGGGACCCTCAGAGGGACACTGTGGGCTTATCAAGTGGTCCATGGTCGGTTCTCAAAGTGAGGTCGGGGGACCCTCAGAGGGACACTGTGGGCTTATCAAGGGGTCCGTGGTCGGTTCTCAAAGTGAGGTCGGGGGACCCTCAGAGGGACACTGTGAGCTTATCAAGTGGTCTGTGGTCGGTTCTCAAAGTATCAAGTGGTCCGTGGTGGTTCTCAAAGTGAGGTCGGGGGACCCTCAGAGGGACACTGTGGGCTTATCAAGTGGTCCGTGGTGGTTCTCAAAGTGAGGTTGGGGGACCCTCAGAGGGACACTGTGGGTTTATCAAGTGGAGGGACACTGTGGGCTTATCAAGTGGTCCGTGGTCGGTTCTCAAAGTGAGGTCGGGGGACCCTCAGAGGGACACTGTGGGCTTATCAAGTGGTCCGTGGTCGGTTCTCAAAGTGAGGTCGGGGGACCCTCAGAGGGACACTGTGGGCTTATCAAGTGGTCCGTGGTCGGTTCTCAAAGTGAGGTCGGGGGACCCTCAGAGGGACACTGTGGGCTTATCAAGTGGTCCATGGTCGGTTCTCAAAGTGAGGTCGGGGGACCCTCAGAGGGACACTGTGGGCTTATCAAGTGGTCCATGGTCGGTTCTCAAAGTGAGGTCGGGGGACCCTCAGAGGGACACTGTGGGCTTATCAAGTGGTCCATGGTCGGTTCTCAAAGTGAGGTCGGGGGGCCCACAGTGTCCCTCTGAGGGGACACGGCACAGACCGTGTACACGAAGGGCAGGAGCAAGTCCCATAGAATGTATGGGAAATGTACACAGGTGTGTATAAAGTCACCAGTAGTTTTACATGAACCCTCAGAGGGACACTGTGGGCTTATCAAGTGGTCCATGGTCGGTTCTCAAAGTGATTTCGGGGGACCCTCAGAAGGACACTGTGGGCTTATCTCAAAGTGAGGTCGGGGGCCCAAAGTGTCCCTCTGAGGGGACACGACACAGACCGTGTACACGAAGGGCAGGAGCAAGTCCCATATAATCTATGGGAAATGTACACAGGTGTGTATAAAGTCACCAGTAGTTTTACATGAACCCTCAGAGGGACACTGTGGGCTTATCAAGTGGTCCATGGTCGGTTCTCAAAGTGAGGTCGGGGGACCCTAAGAGGGACACTGTGGGCTTATCAAGTGGTCCATGGTCGGTTCTCAAAGTGAGGTCGGGGGGCCCACAGTGTCCCTCTGAGGGGACACGGCACAGACCGTGTACACGAAGGGCAGGAGCAAGTCCCATAGAATCTATGGGAAATGTACACAGGTGTGTATAAAGTCACCAGTAGTTTTACATGAACCCTCAGAGGGACACTGTGGGCTTATCAAGTGGTCCATGGTCGGTTCTCAAAGTGATTTCGGGGGACCCTCAGAGGGACATTGTGGGCTTATCTCAAAGTGAGGTCGGGGGACCCACAGTGTCCCTCTGAGGGGACACGGCACAGACCGTGTACACGAAGGGCAGGAGCAAGTCCCATAGAATCTATGGGAAATGTACACAGGTGTGTATAAAGTCACCAGTAGTTTTACATGAACCCTCAGAGGGACACTGTGGGCTTATCAAGTGGTCCATGGTCGGTTCTCAAAGTGAGGTCGGGGGACCCTCAGAGGGACACTGTGGGCTTATCTCAAAGTGAGGTCGGGGGCCCACAGTGTCCCTCTGAGGGGACACGGCACAGACCGTGTACACGAAGGGCAGGAGCAAGTCCCATAGAATCTATGGGAAATGTACACAGGTGTGTATAAAGTCACCAGTAGTTTTACATGAACCCTCAGAGGGACACTGTGGGCTTATCAAGTGGTCCATGGTCGGTTCTCAAAGTGAGGTCGGGGGACCCTCAGAGGGACACTGTGGGCTTATCAAGTGGTCCATGGTCGGTTCTCAAAGTGAGGTCGGGGGGCCCACAGTGTCCCTCTGAGGGGACACGGCACAGACCGTGTACACGAAGGGCAGGAGCAAGTCCCATAGAATCTATGGGAAATGTACACAGGTGTGTATAAAGTCACCAGTAGTTTTACATGAACCCTCAGAGGGACACTGTGGGCTTATCAAGTGGTCCATGGTCGGTTCTCAAAGTGAGGTCGGGGGACCCTCAGAGGGACACTGTGGGCTTATCAAGTGGTCCATGGTCGGTTCTCAAAGTGAGGTCGGGGGACCCACAGTGTCCCTCTGAGGGGACACGGCACAGACCGTGTACACGAAGGGCAGGAGCAAGTCCCATAGAATCTATGGGAAATGTACACAGGTGTGTATAAAGTCACCAGTAGTTTTACATGAACCCTCAGAGGGACACTGTGGGCTTATCAAGTGGTCCATGGTCGGTTCTCAAAGTGAGGTACATCCTCAAAGTCCCTCCTTCCCAAACAAAGACGAACCAACCAAGGGTGCACAAGGCAGCGGTGTGCGATGGACTAGAAATATCCATTTAAAACTATTGGTCATGTACACACAAACTAAGGCTCCTGTACACAGTGTTTGGTCTCAATTGTGTGAGCAGCTAAAGGGCAGACAATGGCCTAGAACAACCTAATGGTGCCTATTAAGACTCTAGTACACCCTTTGGCCTCGACAAGCCTGATCATCCTACTATAGCTAGTACCCCCATCACCAACTTTGTGCTCCCACTTGATAAGCCCAGTGTCCCTCTGAGGGTCCCCCGACCTCACTTTGAGAACCGACCATGGACCACTTGATAAGCCCACGGTGTCCCTCTGAGGGTCCCTCGACCTCACTTTGAGAACCGACCATGGACCACTTGATAAGCCCACAGTGTCCCTCTGAGGGTCCCCCGACCTCACTTTGAGAACTGACCATGGACCACTTGATAAGCCCACAGTGTCCCTCTGAGGGTCCCCCGACCTCACTTTGAGAACCGACCATGGACCACTTGATAAGCCCACAGTGTCCCTCTGAGGGTCCCCGACCTCACTTTGAGAACCGACCATGGACCACTTGATAAGCCCACAGTGTCCCTCTGAGGGTTCATGTAAAACTACTGGTGACTTTGTACACGCCTGTGTACATTTCCCATAGATTCTATGGGACTTGAACACTTGCTCCTGCCCTTCGTGTACACGGTCTGTGCCGTGTCCCCTCAGAGGGACACTGTGGGCCCCCCGACCTCACTTTGAGAACCGGCCATGGACCACTTGATAAGCCCACAGTGTCCCTCTGAGGGTTCATGTAAAACTTAAAACTATTGCCCGTGTACACAGTGGTTAATCGCATGTGCAAGGATCTACAGAGCTGGCTGGAGCATGGAGCAGCCTGGTGGAGTCTGGTGCAGTCCTGTCTACCCTGGTCTGGCCTATTCAAGCAAGGTCTGGACAGTAATGGCCTGGTGGAGTCATCTAACTACCCCCTTTCCCCGGTCTATACTCCTACTCGGCAGGACTGGGCTGGACTTAGGTTTGCTGGACTCTATTGGGCTCTGGTAGGCTGTATTGGGCTCTGGTGGGCCGTGTTGTGCTGTGCTGGGCTCTGTTGGGCTACACGAGGCAGTACAGTACTAAAGCCTAGACATGTTCATGTAAAACTATTGGCCGTGTACACAAAGTCATGTAAAACTATTGCCCGTGTACACAGTGGCTTTTTCCTTGACCTTTCGAGTTAGGAGTGTCGTAGAGACACGAGACCGGGTTTGTTGGATTCAGCGTCAAAAAGTAAGTCAGAATAAGTGTCTTTTATCCGAAAGAATGTGTAATCGTGTTGGTGGCGTGCAAATTTCGTGTCTTTTTCGCAATCATAAAGGGTTAAAATTGTCGGTGAGACACAAAACCCATTCCATCGGATCAGGCATCCTTCAAATATGAAAAGTGTTTCCTGCATAAAACAAACTGATTTTTTTAGATTTTTTTATTGATTTTAAGGACAAAATCCGGGTTTCGGTGTCTTTTTCGCAATCGTAAAGGGTTCAAAGTGTCGTAGAGACACGAGACCGGGTTTGTTGGATTCAGCGTCAAAAAGTAAGTCGGAATAAGTGTCTTTTATCCGAAAGAATGTGTAATCGTGTTGGTGGCGTGCAAATTTCGTGTCTTTTTCGCAATCATAAAGGGTTAAAATTGTCGGAGAGACACGAAACCCATTCCATCGGATCAAGCATCCTTCAAATATGAAAAGTGTTTCCTGCGTAAAACAAACAGATTTTTTTAGATTTTTTTATTGATTTTAAGGACAAAAATTCGGGTTTCGGTGTCTTTTTCGCAATCGTAAAGGGTTCAAAGTGTCGGAGAGACACGAAACCCATTCCATCAGATCGGGCATGCTTCAAATATGAAACGTGTGTCCTGCCTGAAACAAAACATATTTTTTGGATTTTTTTATTCATTTTAAGGACAAAGGGCCTGTTTTGACGCCTAAAACGACCCTTTTCCTTGACCTTTCGAGTTAGGAGTGCCGTGTACACAGGATCTACAGAGCTGGCTGGAGCATGGAGCAGCCTGGTGGAGTCTGGTGCAGTCCTGTCTACCCTGGTCTGCCATTACAGTCACTGTAATGGCCTGGCAGTACAGTACTAAAGCCTAGACATGTTCATGTAAAACTATTGGCCGTGTACACAAAGTCATGTAAAACTATTGCCCGTGTACACAGTGGCTTTTTCCTTGACCTTTCGAGTTAGGAGTGTCGTAGAGACACGAGACCGGGTTTGTTGGATTCAGCGTCAAAAAGTAAGTCAGAATAAGTGTCTTTTATCCGAAAGAATGTGTAATCGTGTTGGTGGCGTGCAAATTTCGTGTCTTTTTCGCAATCATAAAGGGTTAAAATTGTCGGAGAGACACAAAACCCATTCCATCGGATCAGGCATCCTTCAAATATGAAAAGTGTTTCCTGCATAAAACAAACTGATTTTTTTAGATTTTTTTATTGATTTTAAGGACAAAATCCGGGTTTCGGTGTCTTTTTCGCAATCGTAAAGGGTTCAAAGTGTCGTAGAGACACGAGACCGGGTTTGTTGGATTCAGCGTCAAAAAGTAAGTCGGAATAAGTGTCTTTTATCCGAAAGAATGTGTAATCGTGTTGGTGGCGTGCAAATTTCGTGTCTTTTTCGCAATCATAAAGGGTTAAAATTGTCGGAGAGACACGAAACCCATTCCATCGGATCAAGCATCCTTCAAATATGAAAAGTGTTTCCTGCGTAAAACAAACAGATTTTTTTAGATTTTTTTATTGATTTTAAGGACAAAAATCCGGGTTTCGGTGTCTTTTTCGCAATCGTAAAGGGTTCAAAGTGTCGGAGAGACACGAAACCCATTCCATCAGATCGGGCATGCTTCAAATATGAAACGTGTGTCCTGCCTGAAACAAAACATATTTTTTGGATTTTTTTATTCATTTTAAGGACAAAGGGCCTGTTTTGACGCCTAAAACGACCCTTTTCCTTGACCTTTCGAGTTAGGAGTGCCGTGTACACAGGATCTACAGAGCTGGCTGGAGCATGGAGCAGCCTGGTGGAGTCTGGTGCAGTCCTGTCTACCCTGGTCTGCCATTACAGTCACTGTAATGGCCTGGTGGAGTCATCTAACTACCCCCCTTCCCTGGTCTATACTCCTATTGGGCAGGACTGGGCTGGACTTAGGTTTGCTGGAGTCTATTGGGCTCTGGTATAGGCTGTATTGGGCTCTGGTGGGCCGTGTTGTGCTGTGATGGGCTCTGTTGGGCTACACGAGACAGTACAGTACTAAAGCCTGAACATGTTCATGTAAAACTATTGGCTGTGTACACAAAGTCATGTAAAACTATTGCCCGTATACACAGGGGTTAATTATTATAATTGAATTTAAGGACACAACTGTTCAAGTGTGGAGAGCTACAGAGCTGGCGAGAGCCTAGTGCAGTGTTCCAGACGGATCCAGCCTCATATACTCCCCTTATAAGTCAGTGGTTCAACTATGGGACCCCTAGAGGGGTCTCCATACTCCCCTTATAAGTCAGTGGTTCAACTATGTGACCCCTAGAGGGGTCTCCAAATGATCTTGGGTGGTCCCAAATGTTTAGCTCAATGTGAAACATTGTTTTTCCACTCAACAGTGTACAGAGGCTATCTGCACATTTCTAAAGAGACAATTTAAGGACTTTTTAATACTTTTAAAATGATAAATTAAATATTAGGGGCAGAAATTGTGAAAATATCAGATCTACATGCTCACGCCGCCCTGCGTTGTGAGGTGTTGTGAGCATGTAGATCTGCTATTTTCACAAGGCCGTGTTTTACAAAATGTAACGCCTCAACTCTTTGTCCAAACAGTGAGGCATTGTGAGCTTGAAGATTAGCTATTTTCGCCATCTGTTGGAACCAAGTCAAATAAATGCAAGGCCTACAATTCTCTGTCTGTCTGTCTGTCTGTCTGTCTGTCTGTCTGTCTGTCTGTCTGTCTGTCTATCTATCTATCTGGCAATATCCTCAGGGTGTCCAGTCAAAACACCACAAAACTGACATTCAAGGAGTAGTTCACCCCCAAAATGACTTATTTTTTCAATGTATTACTCACGCCATGGAGACTTGAGTTCAATAGAAAAAAAGTCACTTTGGGGGTGAACTACTCCTTTAATGAAATATTTTTCTTCTCTTCACCCACACCAAATGATCACCACTCTGTTTTGTTACACACGTGTGGTTCTAAAGATGAAAGAAAAATGCAGGGCATTCACAATCCGGCTAATTAAACAACAAACAAATTGGAATTATGAGAAATATGTTAGTCGCACGCATACTGTACCAACAAAACACAGTAAGTCCAAATGGAAAACAAATACACTTGCACTGATCTGAAACATATTCTCTCCCAGTGAACTTGACTGACCAGTGAACAAAGACAGACTGGTGCCACTCATCAAGCAGAAGCCACTGATCAAAAGAAGGCACTAATTGACCACACCTGGCTTGGTGGCCTGAGTGGTGTAGTATAGTGTGTTGACAGCAAGGCTTATGCAGGCCAACCTAACTCTGTCCCTGGCATGTGTGAGGTGCTTGTAGATCTGTGAGGTGCTTGTAAATCTGCTGTATTGGGTTTTTTAACTAGTTTGAAGTGTTGGTGCCGTGCTGTGACAGCTTGAAGCAGGGATGGCTCCCCACAAACCCAATTGTGATGAAAAATATTTATGAAATAAATAAATGAAATATATATATATATATATATATATATGTATATGTATATGTATATATGTGTGTGTGTGTGTGTGTGTGTGTGTGTGTGTGTGTGTGTGTGTGTGTGTGTGTGTGTGAAAGACAACTGACTTTTATGTAAACCATACTATATGGACAGTTTGTTCTGCATGTCACTATGCTGGAAAGTGTCCTAATCGGGAGATAAGCCCTGGGGGTCCCTGGAGCTCCAGGGGTCCCTGGAGGGGTGGAGGTTGTGGATTGGCAGGCAAGGAATGTGTGTGCAAAGTTTGGCATTGAGTAATATGCTGGCTGTGTACACATGTTCACAGCGGCGTCAGTTCAGGAAAGGCTAAGGTATGGCAACATGACTGGTGTCTGGTGTCTTGCAAGACACCAATCATGTTGCCATACCTTAGCAACAGGCACGATGAAAAGTACATTTAATTATTTCCCCCCTGTAGCCAAGGTATGGCAGCTGCCATAGCTTGCCATACCCAATTGACGCCCCTGCATGTTCACCTCCAGTAGGTTGGGAAAGTAGCCTGCCACCCTGTGGAAATAGGCTTGAACTGCAAGATAGGACCCTAAAACAAATAAAATGGAATAAAAAAGCATCCGTAAGACGGATGGGCGAACAAGTGGTGTCCATACGTAGATGGGGTCCCAGAGGACATGTAGAGCCCACCCCCTTATTTTTCACGCCCCCAGGGAACACACAGCGGGGTTTGGAAATTTGTCGTGTACACCAGCCCTAGGACCTCGGCTTCGTGGACCGATTTAACGATAGGGGTAACAATAATAATAGTGATAATAATATTAATAAGAGTGATACTCCCTGTGGGGCAGCTCCTTTGTTGGATATGTCTGGAGTTCAAGTCCAAATGTATGATTTAGGAGTCCGATCATTTAGGAGTCCGATCAGAGCGCTATAGGAGATAAAAGTGCTGGTTGCAGAATATATCGGAGTCCTTTCAGCAAACCTTTTTCAAGCCAGTGTGTTGTCACTGAAACAATAGGCTCCTTCCTCAGTGGAGTCCACGGCCGTGAGTGAGAATGCCTTGCTGATCTGTGCCACTTAAATAAGTGTGGGATCTCAGATCAAACAGAAAAGGCAGACCAATCACGAGAGGTGGGCCACAGAGAATTAAGACTAGTGTCTCTTTAGACAGCAGTAGAACTTAAAAACAGATGCAATAAATGAAACCCTAGATAAAAGTGCTGGTTGCAGAATATATCAGAGTCCTTTCAGCAAACCTTTTTCAAGCCAGTGTGTTGTCACTGAAACAATAGGCTCCTTCCTCAGTGGAGTCCACGGCCGTGAGTGAGGTCAATATACACCTGCCAAGCAGCAGTCTTGGTGACTTAATACTTTGTCGCTTGACTATGGTCTATTTTCAGTCATAGATTCCTTGGACTGGCACTGGTACTATTGGCATTTGAGATGATGCTCTCTCCCAAAGACAAATGTTAATGCATGGTTTGAGGGCCACACGCTGCAGATTAAAGTTTGATGTTGACCCTGAAGTCAAGAACCAGCAATATGCAACACTGCAATATTGAAGCTGTTCATGTATCATATCGCTTCTCCCTCTCACTTTTCAGACCTCGAACCCATAGCCTGTAGATGTCCATGTCTTTGCAGCTATAGTGATAGGATGGGCCTTAACTCTGACTCAGTACAGTACTGTAACTATGTGTATAAGGCAGGGGTCTTCAACGTTTTCAGGCCAAGGCCCCCTTAGTTGAGAGAGAGATGAAGCAGGGACCCCCACAACTTGTTCATAGATTCCATATAGTTTCATTGTTTTGTTTCAGATATTTAACCACTTGAACCGTCAATACTTAATACATTTCACCTTTCACTCTGTACTTAGTCTGCTCTTTTTCACCTCTACACGTACCAAACCCCTTTGCCTAAAATAGCCGATCTACAAGCTCACGACGCCTCACAGCGCGAGGCATTGTGAGCTTGTAGATCTGCTATTTTTGGTTAAGGTTCCCAGGGAAAAAAAAGCTTCTATCACACAAATATTTGGAGGACCCCCTGTAGTAACTCTGAGGACCCCCTAGGGGTCCCAGACCCCCTGTTGAAGACCCTTGGTATAAGGGTTAAACTCTGACTCTGTATGTACTGTAACTATGTGTTCTATATGTTGAATCAGACTCCAAACCCGTAGCCTGTTGTATAAATGTTTTTATTTGTTTGTGTTCCCTTTTTGTCCTTGGTTTAAGGTCAAAGAGTTAAAGCTGCTTTAAGAAACTACTCAACTGGGTTCCTATGTGGTGTATTTGTAACTTATGACTCACTTAAGTTGATTTTTTAATTGTTTTATCGTACACTGGTTCTAATGTTGCCCTTTAATCCTCTATATCCATGGTACAATCCAACATATTGTAGGTATACCTGGTAGGCCTATTATTGGAACTACATTTTGTAGGCCTAATTAAAACAGGTGTGTTTTCAGATGTCTCTTAAAGGAAGCATCTGAGGGTGCAGTTTTTAGGTCCAGGGGTAGGGCGTTCCAGAGCTTTGGAGCTATCGCCTCAAAGGCTCAGTCGCCCTTGGTTACTAAATTGGTCCAAGGGACCTCAAGGAGGTGCTTATCTGCGGATCTGAGTGAGCGAGTGGTAGGTATCTAGATCTATCTAGATATAGATAGGGGCTTGGCCATGAATTGCTCTAAAAGTAAAAGTGAGGACTTTGAAGTGGATCCTGTAGTGTACCGAGAGCCAGTGCAGAGAGGCTAGAATGGGAGTGATGTGACATGACTTTCTTGACCTAGTGAGTAACCTGGCAGCAGCATTATGAACCAGCTGCAATTTGTCAATGGATGTTTTATTGAGACAGGTAAAAAGTGAGTTACAGTAATCTAGCCTGGATGAGATAAATGCATGGACGGACATTTCAAGTTCAGAGTGGGATATGATGGTCTGGAGTTTTGCAATATTTCTGAGGTGCCCCGATCCATGCCATTTCTCACATGGCCCTCTTCTAGCGCCACCATGAGGCCCATTCTTGCAAAACACATTTTTGGACACTGCTCCTACAGATTTGGCCCTAACATTTTAAGTGTGCCTGCAGCTCGCTAAGTGTGTGCAACCTTGTGTAGCGATTGGTGTTAGCATTAGCATTTGTTAGCATTAGCAGTTTTTAGCATTAGCATTTGTTAGCATTAGCATTTGTCAAAAAAAAAGTAGGGTTCCAGGGGTCGCACGGACATGTGTCACACATCCACACGTTTGTCTCGACGAGCTATAAAACATACCAAAAGATTGGCACTATCGGAAATTTAAGACTTAAAATCTATGTTTTGACGCCTTACTATAGTCTTATGTAATTTTGGGGGTTTTGAAGTCTATCTGAAAAAAATGAATACATGTCATATCCACCCGTTCGTCTCGAAGAGCTATACAACATACTAAAAGGTGGGCGCTTAAAACCTATTGGTTTCCGAGTTATCGCACTTTGAAAAATCTAGCAGTTGTTAGCATTAGCATTTGTTAGCATTAGCATTTGTCGAAAAAAAGTAGGGTTCCAGGGGTCACACAGCAATGTGTCACACATACACACGTTCGTCTCGACGAGCTATACAACATACCAAAAGATTGGCACTATCGGAAATTTTGGACTTAAAATCTATGTTTTGACGCCTTACTATAGTCTTATGTAATTTTGGGGGTTTTGAAGTCAATCTGAAAAAAATGAATACATTTCATATCCACGCGTTCGTCTCGAAGAGCTATACAACATACTAAAAGGCGGGCGCTTAAAACCTATTGGTTTCCGAGTTATCCCACTTTGAAAAATCTAGCAGTTGTTAGCATTAGCATTTGTTAGCATAAGCATTTGTCGAAAAAAAGTAGGGTTCCAGGGGTCACACAGCAATGTGTCACACATACACACGTTCGTCTCGACGAGCTATACAACATGCCAAAAGATTGGCACTATCGGAAATTTTGGACTTAAAATCTATGTTTTGACGCCTTACTATAGTCTTATGTAATTTTGGGGGTTTTGAAGTCAATCCGAAAAAAATGAATACATTTCATATCCACGCGTTCGTCTCGAAGAGCTATACAACATACTAAAAGGCGGGCGCTTAAAACCTATTGGTTTCCGAGTTATCGCACTTTGAAAAATCTAGCAGTTGTTAGCATTAGCATTTGTTAGCATTAGCATTTGTCGAAAAAAGTAGGGTTCCAGGGGTCACACAGCAATGTGTCACACATACACACGTTCGTCTCGACGAGCTATACAACATGCCAAAAGATTGGCACTATCGGAAATTTTGGACTTAAAAACTATGTTTTGACGCCTTACTATAGTCTTATGTAATTTTGGGGGTTTTGAAGTCAATCCGAAAAAAATGAATACATTTCATATCCACGCGTTCGTCTCGAAGAGCTATACAACATACTAAATGGCGGGCGCTTAAAACCTATTGGTTTCCGAGTTATCGCACTTTGAAAAATCTAGCAGTTGTTAGCATTAGCATTGGTTAGCATTAACATTTGTCGAAAAAAAGTAGGGTTCCAGGGGTCACACAGCAATATGTCACACATACACACGTTCGTCTCGACGAGCTATACAACATGCCAAAAGATTGGCACTATCGGAAATTTTGGACTTAAAATCTATGTTTTGACGCCTTACTATAGTCTTATGTAATTTTGGGGGTTTTGAAGTCAATCCAAAAAAAAGAATACATTTCATATCCACGCGTTCGTCTCGAAGAGCTATACAACATACTAAAAGGCGGGAGCTTAAAACCTATTGGTTTCCGAGTTATCGCACTTTGAAAAATCTAGCAGTTGTTAGCATTAGCATTGGTTAGCATTAGCATTTGTCGAAAAAAAGTAGGGTTCCAGGGGTCACACAGCAATGTGTCACACATACACACGTTCATCTCGACGAGCTATACAACATGCCAAAAGATTGGCACTATCGGAAATTTTGGACTTAAAATCTATGTTTTGACGCCTTACTATAGTCTTATGTAATTTTGTGGGTTTTGAAGTCAATCCAAAAAAAAAATGAATACATTTCATATCCACGCGTTCGTCTCGAAGAGCTATACAACATACTAAAAGGCGGGCGCTTAAAACCTATTGGTTTCCGAGTTATCGCACTTTGAAAAATCTAGCAGTTGTTAGCATTAGCATTTGTTAGCATAAGCATTTGTCGAAAAAAAGTAGGGTTCCAGGGGTCACACAGCAATGTGTCACACATACACACGTTCGTCTCGACGAGCTATACAACATGCCAAAAGATTGGCACTATCGGAAATTTTGGACTTAAAAACTATGTTTTGACGCCTTACTATAGTCTTATGTAATTTTGCGGGTTTTGAAGTCAATCCGAAAAAAATGAATACATTTCATATCCACGCGTTTGTCTCGAAGAGCTATACAACATACTAAAAGGCGGGCGCTTAAAACCTATTGATTTCCGAGTTATCGCACTTTGAAAAATCTAGCAGTTGTTAGCATTAGCATTTGTTAGCATTAGCATTTGTCGAAAAAAAGTAGGGTTCCAGGGGTCACACAGCAATGTGTCACACATACACACGTTCGTCTCGACGAGCTATACAACATGCCAAAAGATTGGCACTATCGGAAATTTTGGACTTAAAATCTATGTTTTGACGCCTTACTATAGTCTTATGTAATTTTGGGGGTTTTGAAGTCAATCCGAATGAAATGAATACATTTCATATCCACGCGTTCGTCTTGAAGAGCTATACAACATACTAAAAGGCGGGCGCTTAAAACCTATTGGTTTCCGAGTTATCACACTTTGAAAAATCTAGCAGTTGTTAGCATTAGCATTGGTTAGCATTAGCATTTGTCGAAAAAAAGTAGGGTTCCAGGGGTCACACAGCAATGTGTCACACATACACACGTTCGTCTCGACGAGCTATACAACATGCCAAAAGATTGGCACTATCGGAAATTTTGGACTTAAAAACTATGTTTTGACGCCTTACTATAGTCTTATGTAATTTTGGGGGTTTTGAAGTCAATCCGAAAAAAATGAATACATTTCATATCCACGCGTTCGTCTCAAAGAGCTATACAACATACTAAAAGGCGGGCGCTTAAAACCTATTGGTTTCCGAGTTATCGCACTTTGAAAAATCTAGCAGTTGTTAGCATTAGCATTTGTTAGCATAAGCATTTGTCGAAAAAAAGTAGGGTTCCAGGGGTCACACAGCAATGTGTCACACATACACACGTTCGTCTCGACGAGCTATACAACATGCCAAAAGATTGGCACTATCGGAAATTTTGGACTTAAAAACTATGTTTTGACGCCTTACTATAGTCTTATGTAATTTTGGGGGTTTTGAAGTCAATCCGAAAAAAATGAATACATTTCATATCCACGCGTTCGTCTCAAAGAGCTATACAACATACTAAAAGGCGGGCGCTTAAAACCTATTGGTTTCCGAGTTATCGCACTTTGAAAAATCTAGCAGTTGTTAGCATTAGCATTTGTTAGCATAAGCATTTGTCGAAAAAAAGTAGGGTTCCAGGGGTCACACAGCAATGTGTCACACATACACACGTTCGTCTCGACGAGCTATACAACATGCCAAAAGATTGGCACTATCGGAAATTTTGGACTTAAAAACTATGTTTTGACGCCTTACTATAGTCTTATGTAATTTTGGGGGTTTTGAAGTCAATCCGAAAAAAATGAATACATTTCATATCCACGCGTTCGTCTCGAAGAGCTATACAACATACTAAAAGGCGGGCGCTTAAAACCTATTGGTTTCCGAGTTATCGCACTTTGAAAAATCTAGCAGTTGTTAGCATTAGCATTTGTTAGCATAAGCATTTGTCGAAAAAAAAGTAGGGTTCCAGGGGTCACACAGCAATGTGTCACACATACACACGTTCGTCTCGACGAGCTATACAACATGCCAAAAGATTGGCACTATCGGAAATTTTGGACTTAAAAACTATGTTTTGACGCCTTACTATAGTCTTATGTAATTTTGAGGGTTTTGAAGTCAATCCGAAAAAAATGAATACATTTCATATCCACGCGTTTGTCTCGAAGAGCTATACAACATACTAAAAGGCGGGCGCTTAAAACCTATTGATTTCCGAGTTATCGCACTTTGAAAAATCTAGCAGTTGTTAGCATTAGCATTTGTTAGCATTAGCATTTGTCGAAAAAAAGTAGGGTTCCAGGGGTCACACAGCAATGTGTCACACATACACACGTTCGTCTCGACGAGCTATACAACATGCCAAAAGATTGGCACTATCGGAAATTTTGGACTTAAAATCTATGTTTTGACGCCTTACGATAGTCTTATGTAATTTTGGGGGTTTTGAAGTCAATCCGAATGAAATGAATACATTTCATATCCACGCGTTCGTCTTGAAGAGCTATACAACATACTAAAAGGCGGGCGCTTAAAACCTATTGGTTTCCGAGTTATCACACTTTGAAAAATCTAGCAGTTGTTAGCATTAGCATTGGTTAGCATTAGCATTTGTCGAAAAAAAGTAGGGTTCCAGGGGTCACACAGCAATGTGTCACACATACACACGTTCGTCTCACCGAGCTATACAACATGCCAAAAGATTGGCACTATCGGAAATTTTGGACTTAAAATCTATGTTTTGACGCCTTACTATAGTCTTATGTAATTTTGGGGGTTTTGAAGTCAATCCAAAAAAAATGAATACATTTCATATCCACGCGTTCGTCTCAAAGAGCTATACAACATACTAAAAGGCGGGCGCTTAAAACCTATTGGTTTCCGAGTTATCGCACTTTGAAAAATCTAGCAGTTGTTAGCATTACCATTTGTTAGCATAAGCATTTGTCGAAAAAAAGTAGGGTTCCAGGGGTCACACAGCAATGTGTCACACATACACACGTTCGTCTCGACGAGCTATACAACATGCCAAAAGATTGTCACTATCGGAAATTTTGGACTTAAAATCTATGTTTTGACGCCTTACTATAGTCTTATGTAATTTTGGGGGTTTTGAAGTCAATCCGAAAAAAATGAATACATTTCATATCCACGCGTTCGTCTCGAAGAGCTATACAACATACTAAAAGGCGGGAGCTTAAAACCTATTGGTTTCCGAGTTATCGCACTTTGAAAAATCTAGCAGTTGTTAGCATTAGCATTGGTTAGCATTAGCATTTGTCGAAAAAAAGTAGGGTTCCAGGGGTCACACAGCAATGTGTCACACATACACACGTTCGTCTCGACGAGCTATACAACATGCCAAAAGATTGGCACTATCGGAAATTTTGGACTTAAAAACTATGTTTTGACGCCTTACTATAGTCTTATGTAATTTTGGGGGTTTTGAAGTCAATCCGAAAAAAATGAATACATTTCATATCCACGCGTTCGTCTCAAAGAGCTATACAACATACTAAAAGGCGGGCGCTTAAAACCTATTGGTTTCCGAGTTATCGCACTTTGAAAAATCTAGCAGTTGTTAGCATTAGCATTTGTTAGCATAAGCATTTGTCGAAAAAAAGTAGGGTTCCAGGGGTCACACAGCAATGTGTCACACATACACACGTTCGTCTCGACGAGCTATACAACATGCCAAAAGATTGGCACTATCGGAAATTTTGGACTTAAAAACTATGTTTTGACGCCTTACTATAGTCTTATGTAATTTTGGGGGTTTTGAAGTCAATCCGAAAAAAATGAATACATTTCATATCCACGCGTTCGTCTCGAAGAGCTATACAACATACTAAAAGGCGGGCGCTTAAAACCTATTGGTTTCCGAGTTATCGCACTTTGAAAAATCTAGCAGTTGTTAGCATTAGCATTTGTTAGCATAAGCATTTGTCGAAAAAAAAGTAGGGTTCCAGGGGTCACACAGCAATGTGTCACACATACACACGTTCGTCTCGACGAGCTATACAACATGCCAAAAGATTGGCACTATCGGAAATTTTGGACTTAAAAACTATGTTTTGACGCCTTACTATAGTCTTATGTAATTTTGAGGGTTTTGAAGTCAATCCGAAAAAAATGAATACATTTCATATCCACGCGTTTGTCTCGAAGAGCTATACAACATACTAAAAGGCGGGCGCTTAAAACCTATTGATTTCCGAGTTATCGCACTTTGAAAAATCTAGCAGTTGTTAGCATTAGCATTTGTTAGCATTAGCATTTGTCGAAAAAAAGTAGGGTTCCAGGGGTCACACAGCAATGTGTCACACATACACACGTTCGTCTCGACGAGCTATACAACATGCCAAAAGATTGGCACTATCGGAAATTTTGGACTTAAAATCTATGTTTTGACGCCTTACGATAGTCTTATGTAATTTTGGGGGTTTTGAAGTCAATCCGAATGAAATGAATACATTTCATATCCACGCGTTCGTCTTGAAGAGCTATACAACATACTAAAAGGCGGGCGCTTAAAACCTATTGGTTTCCGAGTTATCACACTTTGAAAAATCTAGCAGTTGTTAGCATTAGCATTGGTTAGCATTAGCATTTGTCGAAAAAAAGTAGGGTTCCAGGGGTCACACAGCAATGTGTCACACATACACACGTTCGTCTCACCGAGCTATACAACATGCCAAAAGATTGGCACTATCGGAAATTTTGGACTTAAAATCTATGTTTTGACGCCTTACTATAGTCTTATGTAATTTTGGGGGTTTTGAAGTCAATCCAAAAAAAATGAATACATTTCATATCCACGCGTTCGTCTCAAAGAGCTATACAACATACTAAAAGGCGGGCGCTTAAAACCTATTGGTTTCCGAGTTATCGCACTTTGAAAAATCTAGCAGTTGTTAGCATTACCATTTGTTAGCATAAGCATTTGTCGAAAAAAAGTAGGGTTCCAGGGGTCACACAGCAATGTGTCACACATACACACGTTCGTCTCGACGAGCTATACAACATGCCAAAAGATTGTCACTATCGGAAATTTTGGACTTAAAATCTATGTTTTGACGCCTTACTATAGTCTTATGTAATTTTGGGGGTTTTGAAGTCAATCCGAAAAAAATGAATACATTTCATATCCACGCGTTCGTCTCGAAGAGCTATACAACATACTAAAAGGCGGGAGCTTAAAACCTATTGGTTTCCGAGTTATCGCACTTTGAAAAATCTAGCAGTTGTTAGCATTAGCATTGGTTAGCATTAGCATTTGTCGAAAAAAAGTAGGGTTCCAGGGGTCACACAGCAATGTGTCACACATACACACGTTCATCTCGACGAGCTATACAACATGCCAAAAGATTGGCACTATCGGAAATTTTGGACTTAAAATCTATGTTTTGACGCCTTACTATAGTCTTATGTAATTTTGTGGGTTTTGAAGTCAATCCAAAAAAAAATGAATACATTTCATATCCACGCGTTTGTCTCGAAGAGCTATACAACATACTAAAAGGCGGGCGCTTAAAACCTATTGATTTCCGAGTTATCGCACTTTGAAAAATCTAGCAGTTGTTAGCATTAGCATTTGTTAGCATTAGCATTTGTCGAAAAAAAGTAGGGTTCCAGGGGTCACACAGCAATGTGTCACACATACACACGTTCGTCTCGACGAGCTATACAACATGCCAAAAGATTGGCACTATCGGAAATTTTGGACTTAAAATCTATGTTTTGACGCCTTACTATAGTCTTATGTAATTTTGGGGGTTTTGAAGTCAATCCGAATGAAATGAATACATTTCATATCCACGCGTTCGTCTTGAAGAGCTATACAACATACTAAAAGGCGGGCGCTTAAAACCTATTGGTTTCCGAGTTATCACACTTTGAAAAATCTAGCAGTTGTTAGCATTAGCATTGGTTAGCATTAGCATTTGTCGAAAAAAAGTAGGGTTCCAGGGGTCACACAGCAATGTGTCACACATACACACGTTCGTCTCGACGAGCTATACAACATGCCAAAAGATTGGCACTATCGGAAATTTTGGACTTAAAAACTATGTTTTGACGCCTTACTATAGTCTTATGTAATTTTGGGGGTTTTGAAGTCAATCCGAAAAAAATGAATACATTTCATATCCACGCGTTCGTCTCGAAGAGCTATACAACATACTAAAAGGCGGGAGCTTAAAACCTATTGGTTTCCGAGTTATCGCACTTTGAAAAATCTAGCAGTTGTTAGCATTAGCATTGGTTAGCATTAGCATTTGTCGAAAAAAAGTAGGGTTCCAGGGGTCACACAGCAATGTGTCACACATACACACGTTCATCTCGACGAGCTATACAACATGCCAAAAGATTGGCACTATCGGAAATTTTGGACTTAAAATCTATGTTTTGACGCCTTACTATAGTCTTATGTAATTTTGTGGGTTTTGAAGTCAATCCAAAAAAAAATGAATACATTTCATATCCACGCGTTCGTCTCGAAGAGCTATACAACATACTAAAAGGCGGGCGCTTAAAACCTATTGGTTTCCGAGTTATCGCACTTTGAAAAATCTAGCAGTTGTTAGCATTAGCATTTGTTAGCATAAGCATTTGTCGAAAAAAAAGTAGGGTTCCAGGGGTCACACAGCAATGTGTCACACATACACACGTTCGTCTCGACGAGCTATACAACATGCCAAAAGATTGGCACTATCGGAAATTTTGGACTTAAAAACTATGTTTTGACGCCTTACTATAGTCTTATGTAATTTTGAGGGTTTTGAAGTCAATCCGAAAAAAATGAATACATTTCATATCCACGCGTTTGTCTCGAAGAGCTATACAACATACTAAAAGGCGGGCGCTTAAAACCTATTGATTTCCGAGTTATCGCACTTTGAAAAATCTAGCAGTTGTTAGCATTAGCATTTGTTAGCATTAGCATTTGTCGAAAAAAAGTAGGGTTCCAGGGGTCACACAGCAATGTGTCACACATACACACGTTCGTCTCGACGAGCTATACAACATGCCAAAAGATTGGCACTATCGGAAATTTTGGACTTAAAATCTATGTTTTGACGCCTTACGATAGTCTTATGTAATTTTGGGGGTTTTGAAGTCAATCCGAATGAAATGAATACATTTCATATCCACGCGTTCGTCTTGAAGAGCTATACAACATACTAAAAGGCGGGCGCTTAAAACCTATTGGTTTCCGAGTTATCACACTTTGAAAAATCTAGCAGTTGTTAGCATTAGCATTGGTTAGCATTAGCATTTGTCGAAAAAAAGTAGGGTTCCAGGGGTCACACAGCAATGTGTCACACATACACACGTTCGTCTCACCGAGCTATACAACATGCCAAAAGATTGGCACTATCGGAAATTTTGGACTTAAAATCTATGTTTTGACGCCTTACTATAGTCTTATGTAATTTTGGGGGTTTTGAAGTCAATCCGAAAAAAATGAATACATTTCATATCCACGCGTTCGTCTCAAAGAGCTATACAACATACTAAAAGGCGGGCGCTTAAAACCTATTGGTTTCCGAGTTATCGCACTTTGAAAAATCTAGCAGTTGTTAGCATTACCATTTGTTAGCATAAGCATTTGTCGAAAAAAAGTAGGGTTCCAGGGGTCACACAGCAATGTGTCACACATACACACGTTCGTCTCGACGAGCTATACAACATGCCAAAAGATTGTCACTATCGGAAATTTTGGACTTAAAATCTATGTTTTGACACCTTACTATATAGTCTTATGTAATTTTGGGGTTTTTGAAGTCAATCCGAAAAAAATGAATACATTTCATATCCACGCGTTCGTCTCGAAGAGCTATACAACATACTAAAAGGCGGGAGCTTAACACCTATTGGTTTCCGAGTTATCGCACTTTGAAAAATCTAGCAGTTGTTAGCATTAGCATTTGTTAGCATTAGCATTTGTTGAAAAAAAGTAGGGTTCCAGGGGTCACACAGCAATGTGTCACACATACACACGTTCGTCTCGACGAGCTATACAACATGCCAAAATATTGGCACTATCGGAAATTTTGGACTTAAATTCTATGTTTTGACACCTTACTATAGTCTTATGTAATTTTGGGGGTTTTGAAGTCAATAAAAAAAAAATGAATACATTTCATATCCACGCGTTCGTCTCAAAGAGCTATACAACATACTAAAAGGCGGGCGCTTAAAACCTATTGGTTTCCGAGTTATCGCACTTTGAAAAATCTAGCAGTTGTTAGCATTAGCATTTGTTAGCATAAGCATTTGTCGAAAAAAAGTAGGGTTCCAGGGGTCACACAGCAATGTGTCACACATACACACGTTCGTCTCGACGAGCTATACAACATGCCAAAAGATTGGCACTATCGGAAATTTTGGACTTAAAAACTATGTTTTGACGCCTTACTATAGTCTTATGTAATTTTGGGGGTTTTGAAGTCAATCCGAAAAAAATGAATACATTTCATATCCACGCGTTCGTCTCGAAGAGCTATACAACATACTAAAAGGCGGGAGCTTAAAACCTATTGGTTTCCGAGTTATCGCACTTTGAAAAATCTAGCAGTTGTTAGCATTAGCATTGGTTAGCATTAGCATTTGTCGAAAAAAAGTAGGGTTCCAGGGGTCACACAGCAATGTGTCACACATACACACGTTCATCTCGACGAGCTATACAACATGCCAAAAGATTGGCACTATCGGAAATTTTGGACTTAAAATCTATGTTTTGACGCCTTACTATAGTCTTATGTAATTTTGTGGGTTTTGAAGTCAATCCAAAAAAAAAATGAATACATTTCATATCCACGCGTTCGTCTCGAAGAGCTATACAACATACTAAAAGGCGGGAGCTTAAAACCTATTGGTTTCCGAGTTATCGCACTTTGAAAAATCTAGCAGTTGTTAGCATTAGCATTTGTTAGCATAAGCATTTGTCGAAAAAAAGTAGGGTTCCAGGGGTCACACAGCAATGTGTCACACATACACACGTTCGTCTCGACGAGCTATACAACATGCCAAAAGATTGGCACTATCGGAAATTTTGGACTTAAAAACTATGTTTTGACGCCTTACTATAGTCTTATGTAATTTTGAGGGTTTTGAAGTCAATCCGAAAAAAATGAATACATTTCATATCCACGCGTTTGTCTCGAAGAGCTATACAACATACTAAAAGGCGGGCGCTTAAAACCTATTGATTTCCGAGTTATCGCACTTTGAAAAATCTAGCAGTTGTTAGCATTAGCATTTGTTAGCATTAGCATTTGTCGAAAAAAAGTAGGGTTCCAGGGGTCACACAGCAATGTGTCACACATACACACGTTCGTCTCGACGAGCTATACAACATGCCAAAAGATTGGCACTATCGGAAATTTTGGACTTAAAATCTATGTTTTGACGCCTTACTATAGTCTTATGTAATTTTGGGGGTTTTGAAGTCAATCCGAATGAAATGAATACATTTCATATCCACGCGTTCGTCTTGAAGAGCTATACAACATACTAAAAGGCGGGCGCTTAAAACCTATTGGTTTCCGAGTTATCACACTTTGAAAAATCTAGCAGTTGTTAGCATTAGCATTGGTTAGCATTAGCATTTGTCGAAAAAAAGTAGGGTTCCAGGGGTCACACAGCAATGTGTCACACATACACACGTTCGTCTCGACGAGCTATACAACATGCCAAAAGATTGGCACTATCGGAAATTTTGGACTTAAAAACTATGTTTTGACGCCTTACTATAGTCTTATGTAATTTTGGGGGTTTTGAAGTCAATCCGAAAAAAATGAATACATTTCATATCCACGCGTTCGTCTCGAAGAGCTATACAACATACTAAAAGGCGGGAGCTTAAAACCTATTGGTTTCCGAGTTATCGCACTTTGAAAAATCTAGCAGTTGTTAGCATTAGCATTGGTTAGCATTAGCATTTGTCGAAAAAAAGTAGGGTTCCAGGGGTCACACAGCAATGTGTCACACATACACACGTTCATCTCGACGAGCTATACAACATGCCAAAAGATTGGCACTATCGGAAATTTTGGACTTAAAATCTATGTTTTGACGCCTTACTATAGTCTTATGTAATTTTGTGGGTTTTGAAGTCAATCCAAAAAAAAATGAATACATTTCATATCCACGCGTTCGTCTCGAAGAGCTATACAACATACTAAAAGGCGGGCGCTTAAAACCTATTGGTTTCCGAGTTATCGCACTTTGAAAAATCTAGCAGTTGTTAGCATTAGCATTTGTTAGCATAAGCATTTGTCGAAAAAAAAGTAGGGTTCCAGGGGTCACACAGCAATGTGTCACACATACACACGTTCGTCTCGACGAGCTATACAACATGCCAAAAGATTGGCACTATCGGAAATTTTGGACTTAAAAACTATGTTTTGACGCCTTACTATAGTCTTATGTAATTTTGAGGGTTTTGAAGTCAATCCGAAAAAAATGAATACATTTCATATCCACGCGTTTGTCTCGAAGAGCTATACAACATACTAAAAGGCGGGCGCTTAAAACCTATTGATTTACGAGTTATCGCACTTTGAAAAATCTAGCAGTTGTTAGCATTAGCATTTGTTAGCATTAGCATTTGTCGAAAAAAAGTAGGGTTCCAGGGGTCACACAGCAATGTGTCACACATACACACGTTCCTCTCGACGAGCTATACAACATGCCAAAAGATTGGCACTATCGGAAATTTTGGACTTAAAATCTATGTTTTGACGCCTTACTATAGTCTTATGTAATTTTGGGGGTTTTGAAGTCAATCCGAAAAAAATGAATACATTTCATATCCACGCGTTCGTCTCAAAGAGCTATACAACATACTAAAAGGCGGGCGCTTAAAACCTATTGGTTTCCGAGTTATCGCACTTTGAAAAATCTAGCAGTTGTTAGCATTACCATTTGTTAGCATAAGCATTTGTCGAAAAAAAGTAGGGTTCCAGGGGTCACACAGCAATGTGTCACACATACACACGTTCGTCTCGACGAGCTATACAACATGCCAAAAGATTGGCACTATCGGAAATTTTGGACTTAAAAACTATGTTTTGACGCCTTACTATAGTCTTATGTAATTTTGAGGGTTTTGAAGTCAATCCGAAAAAAATGAATACATTTCATATCCACGCGTTTGTCTCGAAGAGCTATACAACATACTAAAAGGCGGGCGCTTAAAACCTATTGATTTCCGAGTTATCGCACTTTGAAAAATCTAGCAGTTGTTAGCATTAGCATTTGTTAGCATTAGCATTTGTCGAAAAAAAGTAGGGTTCCAGGGGTCACACAGCAATGTGTCACACATACACACGTTCGTCTCGACGAGCTATACAACATGCCAAAAGATTGGCACTATCGGAAATTTTGGACTTAAAATCTATGTTTTGACGCCTTACGATAGTCTTATGTAATTTTGGGGGTTTTGAAGTCAATCCGAATGAAATGAATACATTTCATATCCACGCGTTCGTCTTGAAGAGCTATACAACATACTAAAAGGCGGGCGCTTAAAACCTATTGGTTTCCGAGTTATCACACTTTGAAAAATCTAGCAGTTGTTAGCATTAGCATTGGTTAGCATTAGCATTTGTCGAAAAAAAGTAGGGTTCCAGGGGTCACACAGCAATGTGTCACACATACACACGTTCGTCTCACCGAGCTATACAACATGCCAAAAGATTGGCACTATCGGAAATTTTGGACTTAAAATCTATGTTTTGACGCCTTACTATAGTCTTATGTAATTTTGGGGGTTTTGAAGTCAATCCGAAAAAAATGAATACATTTCATATCCACGCGTTCGTCTCAAAGAGCTATACAACATACTAAAAGGCGGGCGCTTAAAACCTATTGGTTTCCGAGTTATCGCACTTTGAAAAATCTAGCAGTTGTTAGCATTACCATTTGTTAGCATAAGCATTTGTCGAAAAAAAGTAGGGTTCCAGGGGTCACACAGCAATGTGTCACACATACACACGTTCGTCTCGACGAGCTATACAACATGCCAAAAGATTGTCACTATCGGAAATTTTGGACTTAAAATCTATGTTTTGACACCTTACTATATAGTCTTATGTAATTTTGGGGTTTTTGAAGTCAATCCGAAAAAAATGAATACATTTCATATCCACGCGTTCGTCTCGAAGAGCTATACAACATACTAAAAGGCGGGAGCTTAACACCTATTGGTTTCCGAGTTATCGCACTTTGAAAAATCTAGCAGTTGTTAGCATTAGCATTTGTTAGCATTAGCATTTGTTGAAAAAAAGTAGGGTTCCAGGGGTCACACAGCAATGTGTCACACATACACACGTTCGTCTCGACGAGCTATACAACATGCCAAAATATTGGCACTATCGGAAATTTTGGACTTAAATTCTATGTTTTGACACCTTACTATAGTCTTATGTAATTTTGGGGGTTTTGAAGTCAATAAAAAAAAAATGAATACATTTCATATCCACGCGTTCGTCTCAAAGAGCTATACAACATACTAAAAGGCGGGCGCTTAAAACCTATTGGTTTCCGAGTTATCGCACTTTGAAAAATCTAGCAGTTGTTAGCATTAGCATTTGTTAGCATAAGCATTTGTCGAAAAAAAGTAGGGTTCCAGGGGTCACACAGCAATGTGTCACACATACACACGTTCGTCTCGACGAGCTATACAACATGCCAAAAGATTGGCACTATCGGAAATTTTGGACTTAAAAACTATGTTTTGACGCCTTACTATAGTCTTATGTAATTTTGGGGGTTTTGAAGTCAATCCGAAAAAAATGAATACATTTCATATCCACGCGTTCGTCTCGAAGAGCTATACAACATACTAAAAGGCGGGAGCTTAAAACCTATTGGTTTCCGAGTTATCGCACTTTGAAAAATCTAGCAGTTGTTAGCATTAGCATTGGTTAGCATTAGCATTTGTCGAAAAAAAGTAGGGTTCCAGGGGTCACACAGCAATGTGTCACACATACACACGTTCATCTCGACGAGCTATACAACATGCCAAAAGATTGGCACTATCGGAAATTTTGGACTTAAAATCTATGTTTTGACGCCTTACTATAGTCTTATGTAATTTTGTGGGTTTTGAAGTCAATCCAAAAAAAAAATGAATACATTTCATATCCACGCGTTCGTCTCGAAGAGCTATACAACATACTAAAAGGCGGGCGCTTAAAACCTATTGGTTTCCGAGTTATCGCACTTTGAAAAATCTAGCAGTTGTTAGCATTAGCATTTGTTAGCATAAGCATTTGTCGAAAAAAAGTAGGGTTCCAGGGGTCACACAGCAATGTGTCACACATACACACGTTCGTCTCGACGAGCTATACAACATGCCAAAAGATTGGCACTATCGGAAATTTTGGACTTAAAAACTATGTTTTGACGCCTTACTATAGTCTTATGTAATTTTGAGGGTTTTGAAGTCAATCCGAAAAAAATGAATACATTTCATATCCACGCGTTTGTCTCGAAGAGCTATACAACATACTAAAAGGCGGGCGCTTAAAACCTATTGATTTCCGAGTTATCGCACTTTGAAAAATCTAGCAGTTGTTAGCATTAGCATTTGTTAGCATTAGCATTTGTCGAAAAAAAGTAGGGTTCCAGGGGTCACACAGCAATGTGTCACACATACACACGTTCGTCTCGACGAGCTATACAACATGCCAAAAGATTGGCACTATCGGAAATTTTGGACTTAAAATCTATGTTTTGACGCCTTACTATAGTCTTATGTAATTTTGGGGGTTTTGAAGTCAATCCGAATGAAATGAATACATTTCATATCCACGCGTTCGTCTTGAAGAGCTATACAACATACTAAAAGGCGGGCGCTTAAAACCTATTGGTTTCCGAGTTATCACACTTTGAAAAATCTAGCAGTTGTTAGCATTAGCATTGGTTAGCATTAGCATTTGTCGAAAAAAAGTAGGGTTCCAGGGGTCACACAGCAATGTGTCACACATACACACGTTCGTCTCGACGAGCTATACAACATGCCAAAAGATTGGCACTATCGGAAATTTTGGACTTAAAAACTATGTTTTGACGCCTTACTATAGTCTTATGTAATTTTGGGGGTTTTGAAGTCAATCCGAAAAAAATGAATACATTTCATATCCACGCGTTCGTCTCGAAGAGCTATACAACATACTAAAAGGCGGGAGCTTAAAACCTATTGGTTTCCGAGTTATCGCACTTTGAAAAATCTAGCAGTTGTTAGCATTAGCATTGGTTAGCATTAGCATTTGTCGAAAAAAAGTAGGGTTCCAGGGGTCACACAGCAATGTGTCACACATACACACGTTCGTCTCACCGAGCTATACAACATGCCAAAAGATTGGCACTATCGGAAATTTTGGACTTAAAATCTATGTTTTGACGCCTTACTATAGTCTTATGTAATTTTGGGGGTTTTGAAGTCAATCCGAAAAAAATGAATACATTTCATATCCACGCGTTCGTCTCAAAGAGCTATACAACATACTAAAAGGCGGGCGCTTAAAACCTATTGGTTTCCGAGTTATCGCACTTTGAAAAATCTAGCAGTTGTTAGCATTACCATTTGTTAGCATAAGCATTTGTCGAAAAAAAGTAGGGTTCCAGGGGTCACACAGCAATGTGTCACACATACACACGTTCGTCTCGACGAGCTATACAACATGCCAAAAGATTGTCACTATCGGAAATTTTGGACTTAAAATCTATGTTTTGACACCTTACTATATAGTCTTATGTAATTTTGGGGTTTTTGAAGTCAATCCGAAAAAAATGAATACATTTCATATCCACGCGTTCGTCTCGAAGAGCTATACAACATACTAAAAGGCGGGAGCTTAACACCTATTGGTTTCCGAGTTATCGCACTTTGAAAAATCTAGCAGTTGTTGGCATTAGCATTTGTTAGCATTAGCATTTGTTGAAAAAAAGTAGGGTTCCAGGGGTCACACAGCAATGTGTCACACATACACACGTTCGTCTCGACGAGCTATACAACATGCCAAAATATTGGCACTATCGGAAATTTTGGACTTAAATTCTATGTTTTGACACCTTACTATAGTCTTATGTAATTTTGGGGGTTTTGAAGTCAATAAAAAAAAAATGAATACATTTCATATCCACGCGTTCGTCTCAAAGAGCTATACAACATACTAAAAGGCGGGCGCTTAAAACCTATTGGTTTCCGAGTTATCGCACTTTGAAAAATCTAGCAGTTGTTAGCATTAGCATTTGTTAGCATAAGCATTTGTCGAAAAAAAGTAGGGTTCCAGGGGTCACACAGCAATGTGTCACACATACACACGTTCGTCTCGACGAGCTATACAACATGCCAAAAGATTGGCACTATCGGAAATTTTGGACTTAAAAACTATGTTTTGACGCCTTACTATAGTCTTATGTAATTTTGGGGGTTTTGAAGTCAATCCGAAAAAAATGAATACATTTCATATCCACGCGTTCGTCTCGAAGAGCTATACAACATACTAAAAGGCGGGAGCTTAAAACCTATTGGTTTCCGAGTTATCGCACTTTGAAAAATCTAGCAGTTGTTAGCATTAGCATTGGTTAGCATTAGCATTTGTCGAAAAAAAGTAGGGTTCCAGGGGTCACACAGCAATGTGTCACACATACACACGTTCATCTCGACGAGCTATACAACATGCCAAAAGATTGGCACTATCGGAAATTTTGGACTTAAAATCTATGTTTTGACGCCTTACTATAGTCTTATGTAATTTTGTGGGTTTTGAAGTCAATCCAAAAAAAAAATGAATACATTTCATATCCACGCGTTCGTCTCGAAGAGCTATACAACATACTAAAAGGCGGGCGCTTAAAACCTATTGGTTTCCGAGTTATCGCACTTTGAAAAATCTAGCAGTTGTTAGCATTAGCATTTGTTAGCATAAGCATTTGTCGAAAAAAAGTAGGGTTCCAGGGGTCACACAGCAATGTGTCACACATACACACGTTCGTCTCGACGAGCTATACAACATGCCAAAAGATTGGCACTATCGGAAATTTTGGACTTAAAAACTATGTTTTGACGCCTTACTATAGTCTTATGTAATTTTGAGGGTTTTGAAGTCAATCCGAAAAAAATGAATACATTTCATATCCACGCGTTTGTCTCGAAGAGCTATACAACATACTAAAAGGCGGGCGCTTAAAACCTATTGATTTCCGAGTTATCGCACTTTGAAAAATCTAGCAGTTGTTAGCATTAGCATTTGTTAGCATTAGCATTTGTCGAAAAAAAGTAGGGTTCCAGGGGTCACACAGCAATGTGTCACACATACACACGTTCGTCTCGACGAGCTATACAACATGCCAAAAGATTGGCACTATCGGAAATTTTGGACTTAAAATCTATGTTTTGACGCCTTACTATAGTCTTATGTAATTTTGGGGGTTTTGAAGTCAATCCGAATGAAATGAATACATTTCATATCCACGCGTTCGTCTTGAAGAGCTATACAACATACTAAAAGGCGGGCGCTTAAAACCTATTGGTTTCCGAGTTATCACACTTTGAAAAATCTAGCAGTTGTTAGCATTAGCATTGGTTAGCATTAGCATTTGTCGAAAAAAAGTAGGGTTCCAGGGGTCACACAGCAATGTGTCACACATACACACGTTCGTCTCGACGAGCTATACAACATGCCAAAAGATTGGCACTATCGGAAATTTTGGACTTAAAAACTATGTTTTGACGCCTTACTATAGTCTTATGTAATTTTGGGGGTTTTGAAGTCAATCCGAAAAAAATGAATACATTTCATATCCACGCGTTCGTCTCGAAGAGCTATACAACATACTAAAAGGCGGGCGCTTAAAACCTATTGGTTTCCGAGTTATCGCACTTTGAAAAATCTAGCAGTTGTTAGCATTACCATTTGTTAGCATAAGCATTTGTCGAAAAAAAGTAGGGTTCCAGGGGTCACACAGCAATGTGTCACACATACACACGTTCGTCTCGACGAGCTATACAACATGCCAAAAGATTGTCACTATCGGAAATTTTGGACTTAAAATCTATGTTTTGACACCTTACTATATAGTCTTATGTAATTTTGGGGTTTTTGAAGTCAATCCGAAAAAAATGAATACATTTCATATCCACGCGTTCGTCTCGAAGAGCTATACAACATACTAAAAGGCGGGAGCTTAACACCTATTGGTTTCCGAGTTATCGCACTTTGAAAAATCTAGCAGTTGTTGGCATTAGCATTTGTTAGCATTAGCATTTGTTGAAAAAAAGTAGGGTTCCAGGGGTCACACAGCAATGTGTCACACATACACACGTTCGTCTCGACGAGCTATACAACATGCCAAAATATTGGCACTATCGGAAATTTTGGACTTAAATTCTATGTTTTGACACCTTACTATAGTCTTATGTAATTTTGGGGGTTTTGAAGTCAATAAAAAAAAAATGAATACATTTCATATCCACGCGTTCGTCTCAAAGAGCTATACAACATACTAAAAGGCGGGCGCTTAAAACCTATTGGTTTCCGAGTTATCGCACTTTGAAAAATCTAGCAGTTGTTAGCATTAGCATTTGTTAGCATAAGCATTTGTCGAAAAAAAGTAGGGTTCCAGGGGTCACACAGCAATGTGTCACACATACACACGTTCGTCTCGACGAGCTATACAACATGCCAAAAGATTGGCACTATCGGAAATTTTGGACTTAAAAACTATGTTTTGACGCCTTACTATAGTCTTATGTAATTTTGGGGGTTTTGAAGTCAATCCGAAAAAAATGAATACATTTCATATCCACGCGTTCGTCTCGAAGAGCTATACAACATACTAAAAGGCGGGAGCTTAAAACCTATTGGTTTCCGAGTTATCGCACTTTGAAAAATCTAGCAGTTGTTAGCATTAGCATTGGTTAGCATTAGCATTTGTCGAAAAAAAGTAGGGTTCCAGGGGTCACACAGCAATGTGTCACACATACACACGTTCATCTCGACGAGCTATACAACATGCCAAAAGATTGGCACTATCGGAAATTTTGGACTTAAAATCTATGTTTTGACGCCTTACTATAGTCTTATGTAATTTTGTGGGTTTTGAAGTCAATCCAAAAAAAAAATGAATACATTTCATATCCACGCGTTCGTCTCGAAGAGCTATACAACATACTAAAAGGCGGGCGCTTAAAACCTATTGGTTTCCGAGTTATCGCACTTTGAAAAATCTAGCAGTTGTTAGCATTAGCATTTGTTAGCATAAGCATTTGTCGAAAAAAAGTAGGGTTCCAGGGGTCACACAGCAATGTGTCACACATACACACGTTCGTCTCGACGAGCTATACAACATGCCAAAAGATTGGCACTATCGGAAATTTTGGACTTAAAAACTATGTTTTGACGCCTTACTATAGTCTTATGTAATTTTGAGGGTTTTGAAGTCAATCCGAAAAAAATGAATACATTTCATATCCACGCGTTTGTCTCGAAGAGCTATACAACATACTAAAAGGCGGGCGCTTAAAACCTATTGATTTCCGAGTTATCGCACTTTGAAAAATCTAGCAGTTGTTAGCATTAGCATTTGTTAGCATTAGCATTTGTCGAAAAAAAGTAGGGTTCCAGGGGTCACACAGCAATGTGTCACACATACACACGTTCGTCTCGACGAGCTATACAACATGCCAAAAGATTGGCACTATCGGAAATTTTGGACTTAAAATCTATGTTTTGACGCCTTACTATAGTCTTATGTAATTTTGGGGGTTTTGAAGTCAATCCGAATGAAATGAATACATTTCATATCCACGCGTTCGTCTTGAAGAGCTATACAACATACTAAAAGGCGGGCGCTTAAAACCTATTGGTTTCCGAGTTATCACACTTTGAAAAATCTAGCAGTTGTTAGCATTAGCATTGGTTAGCATTAGCATTTGTCGAAAAAAAGTAGGGTTCCAGGGGTCACACAGCAATGTGTCACACATACACACGTTCGTCTCGACGAGCTATACAACATGCCAAAAGATTGGCACTATCGGAAATTTTGGACTTAAAAACTATGTTTTGACGCCTTACTATAGTCTTATGTAATTTTGGGGGTTTTGAAGTCAATCCGAAAAAAATGAATACATTTCATATCCACGCGTTCGTCTCGAAGAGCTATACAACATACTAAAAGGCGGGAGCTTAAAACCTATTGGTTTCCGAGTTATCGCACTTTGAAAAATCTAGCAGTTGTTAGCATTAGCATTGGTTAGCATTAGCATTTGTCGAAAAAAAGTAGGGTTCCAGGGGTCACACAGCAATGTGTCACACATACACACGTTCATCTCGACGAGCTATACAACATGCCAAAAGATTGGCACTATCGGAAATTTTGGACTTAAAATCTATGTTTTGACGCCTTACTATAGTCTTATGTAATTTTGTGGGTTTTGAAGTCAATCCAAAAAAAAATGAATACATTTCATATCCACGCGTTCGTCTCGAAGAGCTATACAACATACTAAAAGGCGGGCGCTTAAAACCTATTGGTTTCCGAGTTATCGCACTTTGAAAAATCTAGCAGTTGTTAGCATTAGCATTTGTTAGCATAAGCATTTGTCGAAAAAAAAGTAGGGTTCCAGGGGTCACACAGCAATGTGTCACACATACACACGTTCGTCTCGACGAGCTATACAACATGCCAAAAGATTGGCACTATCGGAAATTTTGGACTTAAAAACTATGTTTTGACGCCTTACTATAGTCTTATGTAATTTTGAGGGTTTTGAAGTCAATCCGAAAAAAATGAATACATTTCATATCCACGCGTTTGTCTCGAAGAGCTATACAACATACTAAAAGGCGGGCGCTTAAAACCTATTGATTTCCGAGTTATCGCACTTTGAAAAATCTAGCAGTTGTTAGCATTAGCATTTGTTAGCATTAGCATTTGTCGAAAAAAAGTAGGGTTCCAGGGGTCACACAGCAATGTGTCACACATACACACGTTCCTCTCGACGAGCTATACAACATGCCAAAAGATTGGCACTATCGGAAATTTTGGACTTAAAATCTATGTTTTGACGCCTTACGATAGTCTTATGTAATTTTGGGGGTTTTGAAGTCAATCCGAATGAAATGAATACATTTCATATCCACGCGTTCGTCTTGAAGAGCTATACAACATACTAAAAGGCGGGCGCTTAAAACCTATTGGTTTCCGAGTTATCACACTTTGAAAAATCTAGCAGTTGTTAGCATTAGCATTGGTTAGCATTAGCATTTGTCGAAAAAAAGTAGGGTTCCAGGGGTCACACAGCAATGTGTCACACATACACACGTTCGTCTCACCGAGCTATACAACATGCCAAAAGATTGGCACTATCGGAAATTTTGGACTTAAAATCTATGTTTTGACGCCTTACTATAGTCTTATGTAATTTTGGGGGTTTTGAAGTCAATCCGAAAAAAATGAATACATTTCATATCCACGCGTTCGTCTCAAAGAGCTATACAACATACTAAAAGGCGGGCGCTTAAAACCTATTGGTTTCCGAGTTATCGCACTTTGAAAAATCTAGCAGTTGTTAGCATTACCATTTGTTAGCATAAGCATTTGTCGAAAAAAAGTAGGGTTCCAGGGGTCACACAGCAATGTGTCACACATACACACGTTCGTCTCGACGAGCTATACAACATGCCAAAAGATTGTCACTATCGGAAATTTTGGACTTAAAATCTATGTTTTGACGCCTTACTATATAGTCTTATGTAATTTTGGGGGTTTTGAAGTCAATCCGAAAAAAATGAATACATTTCATATCCACGCGTTCGTCTCGAAGAGCTATACAACATACTAAAAGGCGGGAGCTTAACACCTATTGGTTTCCGAGTTATCGCACTTTGAAAAATCTAGCAGTTGTTAGCATTAGCATTTGTTAGCATTAGCATTTGTTGAAAAAAAGTAGGGTTCCAGGGGTCACACAGCAATGTGTCACACATACACACGTTCGTCTCGACGAGCTATACAACATGCCAAAATATTGGCACTATCGGAAATTTTGGACTTAAATTCTATGTTTTGACACCTTACTATAGTCTTATGTCATTTTGGGGGTTTTGAAGTCAATTAAAAAAAAAATGAATACATTTCATATCCACGCGTTCGTCTCAAAGAGCTATACAACATACTAAAAGGCGGGCGCTTAAAACCTATTGGTTTCCGAGTTATCGCACTTTGAAAAATCTAGCAGTTGTTAGCATTAGCATTTGTTAGCATAAGCATTTGTCGAAAAAAAGTAGGGTTCCAGGGGTCACACAGCAATGTGTCACACATACACACGTTCGTCTCGACGAGCTATACAACATGCCAAAAGATTGGCACTATCGGAAATTTTGGACTTAAAAACTATGTTTTGACGCCTTACTATAGTCTTATGTAATTTTGGGGGTTTTGAAGTCAATCCGAAAAAAATGAATACATTTCATATCCACGCGTTCGTCTCGAAGAGCTATACAACATACTAAAAGGCGGGAGCTTAAAACCTATTGGTTTCCGAGTTATCGCACTTTGAAAAATCTAGCAGTTGTTAGCATTAGCATTGGTTAGCATTAGCATTTGTCGAAAAAAAGTAGGGTTCCAGGGGTCACACAGCAATGTGTCACACATACACACGTTCATCTCGACGAGCTATACAACATGCCAAAAGATTGGCACTATCGGAAATTTTGGACTTAAAATCTATGTTTTGACGCCTTACTATAGTCTTATGTAATTTTGTGGGTTTTGAAGTCAATCCAAAAAAAAAATGAATACATTTCATATCCACGCGTTCGTCTCGAAGAGCTATACAACATACTAAAAGGCGGGCGCTTAAAACCTATTGGTTTCCGAGTTATCGCACTTTGAAAAATCTAGCAGTTGTTAGCATTAGCATTTGTTAGCATAAGCATTTGTCGAAAAAAAAGTAGGGTTCCAGGGGTCACACAGCAATGTGTCACACATACACACGTTCGTCTCGACGAGCTATACAACATGCCAAAAGATTGGCACTATCGGAAATTTTGGACTTAAAAACTATGTTTTGACGCCTTACTATAGTCTTATGTAATTTTGAGGGTTTTGAAGTCAATCCGAAAAAAATGAATACATTTCATATCCACGCGTTTGTCTCGAAGAGCTATACAACATACTAAAAGGCGGGCGCTTAAAACCTATTGATTTCCGAGTTATCGCACTTTGAAAAATCTAGCAGTTGTTAGCATTAGCATTAGTTAGCATTAGCATTTGTCGAAAAAAAGTAGGGTTCCAGGGGTCACACAGCAATGTGTCACACATACACACGTTCGTCTCGACGAGCTATACAACATGCCAAAAGATTGGCACTATCGGAAATTTTGGACTTAAAATCTATGTTTTGACGCCTTACGATAGTCTTATGTAATTTTGGGGGTTTTGAAATCAATCCGAAGGAAATGAATACATTTCATATCCACGCGTTCGTCTTGAAGAGCTATACAACATACTAAAAGGCGGGCGCTTAAAACCTATTGGTTTCCGAGTTATCACACTTTGAAAAATCTAGCAGTTGTTAGCATTAGCATTGGTTAGCATTAGCATTTGTCGAAAAAAAGTAGGGTTCCAGGGGTCACACAGCAATGTGTCACACATACACACGTTCGTCTCACCGAGCTATACAACATGCCAAAAGATTGGCACTATCGGAAATTTTGGACTTAAAATCTATGTTTTGACGCCTTACTATAGTCTTATGTAATTTTGGGGGTTTTGAAGTCAATCCGAAAAAAATGAATACATTTCATATCCACGCGTTCGTCTCAAAGAGCTATACAACATACTAAAAGGCGGGCGCTTAAAACCTATTGGTTTCCGAGTTATCGCACTTTGAAAAATCTAGCAGTTGTTAGCATTACCATTTGTTAGCATAAGCATTTGTCGAAAAAAAGTAGGGTTCCAGGGGTCACACAGCAATGTGTCACACATACACACGTTCGTCTCGACGAGCTATACAACATGCCAAAAGATTGTCACTATCGGAAATTTTGGACTTAAAATCTATGTTTTGACGCCTTACTATAGTCTTATGTAATTTTGGGGGTTTTGAAGTCAATCCGAAAAAAATGAATACATTTCATATCCACGCGTTTGTCTCGAAGAGCTATACAACATACTAAAAGGCGGGCGCTTAAAACCTATTGATTTCCGAGTTATCGCACTTTGAAAAATCTAGCAGTTGTTAGCATTAGCATTTGTTAGCATTAGCATTTGTCGAAAAAAAGTAGGGTTCCAGGGGTCACACAGCAATGTGTCACACATACACACGTTCGTCTCGACGAGCTATACAACATGCCAAAAGATTGGCACTATCGGAAATTTTGGACTTAAAATCTATGTTTTGACGCCTTACTATAGTCTTATGTAATTTTGGGGGTTTTGAAGTCAATCCGAATGAAATGAATACATTTCATATCCACGCGTTCGTCTTGAAGAGCTATACAACATACTAAAAGGCGGGCGCTTAAAACCTATTGGTTTCCGAGTTATCACACTTTGAAAAATCTAGCAGTTGTTAGCATTAGCATTGGTTAGCATTAGCATTTGTCGAAAAAAAGTAGGGTTCCAGGGGTCACACAGCAATGTGTCACACATACACACGTTCGTCTCGACGAGCTATACAACATGCCAAAAGATTGGCACTATCGGAAATTTTGGACTTAAAAACTATGTTTTGACGCCTTACTATAGTCTTATGTAATTTTGGGGGTTTTGAAGTCAATCCGAAAAAAATGAATACATTTCATATCCACGCGTTCGTCTCGAAGAGCTATACAACATACTAAAAGGCGGGAGCTTAAAACCTATTGGTTTCCGAGTTATCGCACTTTGAAAAATCTAGCAGTTGTTAGCATTAGCATTGGTTAGCATTAGCATTTGTCGAAAAAAAGTAGGGTTCCAGGGGTCACACAGCAATGTGTCACACATACACACGTTCATCTCGACGAGCTATACAACATGCCAAAAGATTGGCACTATCGGAAATTTTGGACTTAAAATCTATGTTTTGACGGCTTACTATAGTCTTATGTAATTTTGTGGGTTTTGAAGTCAATCCAAAAAAAAAATGAATACATTTCATATCCACGCGTTCGTCTCGAAGAGCTATACAACATACTAAAAGGCGGGCGCTTAAAACCTAGTGGTTTCCGAGTTATCGCACTTTGAAAAATCTAGCAGTTGTTAGCATTAGCATTTGTTAGCATAAGCATTTGTCGAAAAAAAAGTAGGGTTCCAGGGGTCACACAGCAATGTGTCACACATACACACGTTCGTCTCGACGAGCTATACAACATGCCAAAAGATTGGCACTATCGGAAATTTTGGACTTAAAAACTATGTTTTGACGCCTTACTATAGTCTTATGTAATTTTGAGGGTTTTGAAGTCAATCCGAAAAAAATGAATACATTTCATATCCACGCGTTTGTCTCGAAGAGCTATACAACATACTAAAAGGCGGGCGCTTAAAACCTATTGATTTCCGAGTTATCGCACTTTGAAAAATCTAGCAGTTGTTAGCATTAGCATTTGTTAGCATTAGCATTTGTCGAAAAAAAGTAGGGTTCCAGGGGTCACACAGCAATGTGTCACACATACACACGTTCGTCTTGACGAGCTATACAACATGCCAAAAGATTGGCACTATCGGAAATTTTGGACTTAAAATCTATGTTTTGACGTCTTATGTAATTTTGGGGGTTTTGAAGTCAATCCGAATGAAATGAATACATTTCATATCCACGCGTTCGTCTTGAAGAGCTATACAACATACTAAAAGGCGGGCGCTTAAAACCTATTGGTTTCCGAGTTATCACACTTTGAAAAATCTAGCAGTTGTTAGCATTAGCATTGGTTAGCATTAGCATTTGTCGAAAAAAAGTAGGGTTCCAGGGGTCACACAGCAATGTGTCACACATACACACGTTCGTCTCACCGAGCTATACAACATGCCAAAAGATTGGCACTATCGGAAATTTTGGACTTAAAATCTATGTTTTGACGCCTTACTATAGTCTTATGTAATTTTGTGGGTTTTGAAGTCAATCCAAAAAAAAAATGAATACATTTCATATCCACGCGTTCGTCTCGAAGAGCTATACAACATACTAAAAGGCGGGCGCTTAAAACCTATTGGTTTCCGAGTTATCGCACTTTGAAAAATCTAGCAGTTGTTAGCATTAGCATTTGTTAGCATAAGCATTTGTCGAAAAAAAAGTAGGGTTCCAGGGGTCACACAGCAATGTGTCACACATACACACGTTCGTCTCGACGAGCTATACAACATGCCAAAAGATTGGCACTATCGGAAATTTTGGACTTAAAAACTATGTTTTGACGCCTTACTATAGTCTTATGTAATTTTGAGGGTTTTGAAGTCAATCCGAAAAAAATGAATACATTTCATATCCACGCGTTTGTCTCGAAGAGCTATACAACATACTAAAAGGCGGGCGCTTAAAACCTATTGATTTCCGAGTTATCGCACTTTGAAAAATCTAGCAGTTGTTAGCATTAGCATTAGTTAGCATTAGCATTTGTCGAAAAAAAGTAGGGTTCCAGGGGTCACACAGCAATGTGTCACACATACACACGTTCGTCTCGACGAGCTATACAACATGCCAAAAGATTGGCACTATCGGAAATTTTGGACTTAAAATCTATGTTTTGACGCCTTACGATAGTCTTATGTAATTTTGGGGGTTTTGAAATCAATCCGAATGAAATGAATACATTTCATATCCACGCGTTCGTCTTGAAGAGCTATACAACATACTAAAAGGCGGGCGCTTAAAACCTATTGGTTTCCGAGTTATCACACTTTGAAAAATCTAGCAGTTGTTAGCATTAGCATTGGTTAGCATTAGCATTTGTCGAAAAAAAGTAGGGTTCCAGGGGTCACACAGCAATGTGTCACACATACACACGTTCGTCTCACCGAGCTATACAACATGCCAAAAGATTGGCACTATCGGAAATTTTGGACTTAAAATCTATGTTTTGACGCCTTACTATAGTCTTATGTAATTTTGGGGGTTTTGAAGTCAATCCGAAAAAAATGAATACATTTCATATCCACGCGTTCGTCTCAAAGAGCTATACAACATACTAAAAGGCGGGCGCTTAAAACCTATTGATTTCCGAGTTATCGCACTTTGAAAAATCTAGCAGTTGTTAGCATTAGCATTTGTTAGCATTAGCATTTGTCGAAAAAAAGTAGGGTTCCAGGGGTCACACAGCAATGTGTCACACATACACACGTTCGTCTCGACGAGCTATACAACATGCCAAAAGATTGGCACTATCGGAAATTTTGGACTTAAAATCTATGTTTTGACGCCTTACTATAGTCTTATGTAATTTTGGGGGTTTTGAAGTCAATCCGAATGAAATGAATACATTTCATATCCACGCGTTCGTCTTGAAGAGCTATACAACATACTAAAAGGCGGGCGCTTAAAACCTATTGGTTTCCGAGTTATCACACTTTGAAAAATCTAGCAGTTGTTAGCATTAGCATTGGTTAGCATTAGCATTTGTCGAAAAAAAGTAGGGTTCCAGGGGTCACACAGCAATGTGTCACACATACACACGTTCGTCTCGACGAGCTATACAACATGCCAAAAGATTGGCACTATCGGAAATTTTGGACTTAAAAACTATGTTTTGACGCCTTACTATAGTCTTATGTAATTTTGGGGGTTTTGAAGTCAATCCGAAAAAAATGAATACATTTCATATCCACGCGTTCGTCTCGAAGAGCTATACAACATACTAAAAGGCGGGAGCTTAAAACCTATTGGTTTCCGAGTTATCGCACTTTGAAAAATCTAGCAGTTGTTAGCATTAGCATTGGTTAGCATTAGCATTTGTCGAAAAAAAGTAGGGTTCCAGGGGTCACACAGCAATGTGTCACACATACACACGTTCATCTCGACGAGCTATACAACATGCCAAAAGATTGGCACTATCGGAAATTTTGGACTTAAAATCTATGTTTTGACGGCTTACTATAGTCTTATGTAATTTTGTGGGTTTTGAAGTCAATCCAAAAAAAAAATGAATACATTTCATATCCACGCGTTCGTCTCGAAGAGCTATACAACATACTAAAAGGCGGGCGCTTAAAACCTAGTGGTTTCCGAGTTATCGCACTTTGAAAAATCTAGCAGTTGTTAGCATTAGCATTTGTTAGCATAAGCATTTGTCGAAAAAAAAGTAGGGTTCCAGGGGTCACACAGCAATGTGTCACACATACACACGTTCGTCTCGACGAGCTATACAACATGCCAAAAGATTGGCACTATCGGAAATTTTGGACTTAAAAACTATGTTTTGACGCCTTACTATAGTCTTATGTAATTTTGAGGGTTTTGAAGTCAATCCGAAAAAAATGAATACATTTCATATCCACGCGTTTGTCTCGAAGAGCTATACAACATACTAAAAGGCGGGCGCTTAAAACCTATTGATTTCCGAGTTATCGCACTTTGAAAAATCTAGCAGTTGTTAGCATTAGCATTTGTTAGCATTAGCATTTGTCGAAAAAAAGTAGGGTTCCAGGGGTCACACAGCAATGTGTCACACATACACACGTTCGTCTTGACGAGCTATACAACATGCCAAAAGATTGGCACTATCGGAAATTTTGGACTTAAAATCTATGTTTTGACGTCTTATGTAATTTTGGGGGTTTTGAAGTCAATCCGAATGAAATGAATACATTTCATATCCACGCGTTCGTCTTGAAGAGCTATACAACATACTAAAAGGCGGGCGCTTAAAACCTATTGGTTTCCGAGTTATCACACTTTGAAAAATCTAGCAGTTGTTAGCATTAGCATTGGTTAGCATTAGCATTTGTCGAAAAAAAGTAGGGTTCCAGGGGTCACACAGCAATGTGTCACACATACACACGTTCGTCTCACCGAGCTATACAACATGCCAAAAGATTGGCACTATCGGAAATTTTGGACTTAAAATCTATGTTTTGACGCCTTACTATAGTCTTATGTAATTTTGGGGGTTTTGAAGTCAATCCGAAAAAAATGAATACATTTCATATCCACGCGTTCGTCTCAAAGAGCTATACAACATACTAAAAGGCGGGAGCTTAAAACCTATTGGTTTCCGAGTTATCGCACTTTGAAAAATCTAGCAGTTGTTAGCATTAGCATTGGTTAGCATTAGCATTTGTCGAAAAAAAGTAGGGTTCCAGGGGTCACACAGCAATGTGTCACACATACACACGTTCATCTCGACGAGCTATACAACATGCCAAAAGATTGGCACTATCGGAAATTTTGGACTTAAAATCTATGTTTTGACGGCTTACTATAGTCTTATGTAATTTTGTGGGTTTTGAAGTCAATCCAAAAAAAAAATGAATACATTTCATATCCACGCGTTCGTCTCGAAGAGCTATACAACATACTAAAAGGCGGGCGCTTAAAACCTAGTGGTTTCCGAGTTATCGCACTTTGAAAAATCTAGCAGTTGTTAGCATTAGCATTTGTTAGCATAAGCATTTGTCGAAAAAAAAGTAGGGTTCCAGGGGTCACACAGCAATGTGTCACACATACACACGTTCGTCTCGACGAGCTATACAACATGCCAAAAGATTGGCACTATCGGAAATTTTGGACTTAAAAACTATGTTTTGACGCCTTACTATAGTCTTATGTAATTTTGAGGGTTTTGAAGTCAATCCGAAAAAAATGAATACATTTCATATCCACGCGTTTGTCTCGAAGAGCTATACAACATACTAAAAGGCGGGCGCTTAAAACCTATTGATTTCCGAGTTATCGCACTTTGAAAAATCTAGCAGTTGTTAGCATTAGCATTTGTTAGCATTAGCATTTGTCGAAAAAAAGTAGGGTTCCAGGGGTCACACAGCAATGTGTCACACATACACACGTTCGTCTTGACGAGCTATACAACATGCCAAAAGATTGGCACTATCGGAAATTTTGGACTTAAAATCTATGTTTTGACGTCTTATGTAATTTTGGGGGTTTTGAAGTCAATCCGAATGAAATGAATACATTTCATATCCACGCGTTCGTCTTGAAGAGCTATACAACATACTAAAAGGCGGGCGCTTAAAACCTATTGGTTTCCGAGTTATCACACTTTGAAAAATCTAGCAGTTGTTAGCATTAGCATTGGTTAGCATTAGCATTTGTCGAAAAAAAGTAGGGTTCCAGGGGTCACACAGCAATGTGTCACACATACACACGTTCGTCTCACCGAGCTATACAACATGCCAAAAGATTGGCACTATCGGAAATTTTGGACTTAAAATCTATGTTTTGACGCCTTACTATAGTCTTATGTAATTTTGGGGGTTTTGAAGTCAATCCGAAAAAAATGAATACATTTCATATCCACGCGTTCGTCTCAAAGAGCTATACAACATACTAAAAGGCGGGCGCTTAAAACCTATTGGTTTCCGAGTTATCACACTTTGAAAAATCTAGCAGTTGTTAGCATTACCATTTGTTAGCATAAGCATTTGTCGAAAAAAAGTAGGGTTCCAGGGGTCACACAGCAATGTGTCACACATACACACGTTCGTCTCGACGAGCTATACAACATGCCAAAAGATTGTCACTATCGGAAATTTTGGACTTAAAATCTATGTTTTGACGCCTTACTATATAGTCTTATGTAATTTTGGGGGTTTTGAAGTCAATCCGAAAAAAATGAATACATTTCATATCCACGCGTTCGTCTCGAAGAGCTATACAACATACTAAAAGGCGGGAGCTTAACACCTATTGGTTTCCGAGTTATCGCACTTTGAAAAATCTAGCAGTTGTTAGCATTAGCATTTGTTAGCATTAGCATTTGTTGAAAAAAAGTAGGGTTCCAGGGGTCACACAGCAATGTGTCACACATACACACGTTCGTCTCGACGAGCTATACAACATGCCAAAATATTGGCACTATCGGAAATTTTGGACTTAAATTCTATGTTTTGACACCTTACTATAGTCTTATGTAATTTTGGGGGTTTTGAAGTCAATTAAAAAAAAATGAATACATTTCATATCCACGCGTTCGTCTCAAAGAGCTATACAACATACTAAAAGGCGGGCGCTTAAAACCTATTGGTTTCCGAGTTATCGCACTTTGAAAAATCTAGCAGTTGTTAGCATTAGCATTTGTTAGCATAAGCATTTGTCGAAAAAAAGTAGGGTTCCAGGGGTCACACAGCAATGTGTCACACATACACACGTTCGTCTCGACGAGCTATACAACATGCCAAAAGATTGGCACTATCGGAAATTTTGGACTTAAAAACTATGTTTTGACGCCGTACTATAGTCTTATGTAATTTTGGGGGTTTTGAAGTCAATCCGAAAAAAATGAATAAATTTCATATCCACGCGTTCGTCTCGAAGAGCTATACAACATACTAAAAGGCGGGAGCTTAAAACCTATTGGTTTCCGAGTTATCGCACTTTGAAAAATCTAGCAGTTGTTAGCATTAGCATTTGTTAGCATTAGCATTTGTCGAAAAAAAGTAGGGTTCCAGGGGTCACACAGCAATGTGTCACACATACACACGTTCGTCTCGACGAGCTATACAACATGCCAAAAGATTGGCACTATCGGAAATTTTGGACTTAAAATCTATGTTTTGACGCCTTACTATAGTCTTATGTAATTTTGGGGGTTTTGAAGTCAATCCGAATGAAATGAATACATTTCATATCCACGCGTTCGTCTTGAAGAGCTATACAACATACTAAAAGGCGGGCGCTTAAAACCTATTGGTTTCCGAGTTATCACACTTTGAAAAATCTAGCAGTTGTTAGCATTAGCATTGGTTAGCATTAGCATTTGTCGAAAAAAAGTAGGGTTCCAGGGGTCACACAGCAATGTGTCACACATACACACGTTCGTCTCGACGAGCTATACAACATGCCAAAAGATTGGCACTATCGGAAATTTTGGACTTAAAAACTATGTTTTGACGCCTTACTATAGTCTTATGTAATTTTGGGGGTTTTGAAGTCAATCCGAAAAAAATGAATACATTTCATATCCACGCGTTCGTCTCGAAGAGCTATACAACATACTAAAAGGCGGGAGCTTAAAACCTATTGGTTTCCGAGTTATCGCACTTTGAAAAATCTAGCAGTTGTTAGCATTAGCATTGGTTAGCATTAGCATTTGTCGAAAAAAAGTAGGGTTCCAGGGGTCACACAGCAATGTGTCACACATACACACGTTCATCTCGACGAGCTATACAACATGCCAAAAGATTGGCACTATCGGAAATTTTGGACTTAAAATCTATGTTTTGACGCCTTACTATAGTCTTATGTAATTTTGTGGGTTTTGAAGTCAATCCAAAAAAAAAATGAATACATTTCATATCCACGCGTTCGTCTCGAAGAGCTATACAACATACTAAAAGGCGGGCGCTTAAAACCTATTGGTTTCCGAGTTATCGCACTTTGAAAAATCTAGCAGTTGTTAGCATTAGCATTTGTTAGCATAAGCATTTGTCGAAAAAAAAGTAGGGTTCCAGGGGTCACACAGCAATGTGTCACACATACACACGTTCGTCTCGACGAGCTATACAACATGCCAAAAGATTGGCACTATCGGAAATTTTGGACTTAAAAACTATGTTTTGACGCCTTACTATAGTCTTATGTAATTTTGAGGGTTTTGAAGTCAATCCGAAAAAAATGAATACATTTCATATCCACGCGTTTGTCTCGAAGAGCTATACAACATACTAAAAGGCGGGCGCTTAAAACCTATTGGTTTCCGAGTTATCACACTTTGAAAAATCTAGCAGTTGTTAGCATTAGCATTGGTTAGCATTAGCATTTGTCGAAAAAAAGTAGGGTTCCAGGGGTCACACAGCAATGTGTCACACATACACACGTTCGTCTCACCGAGCTATACAACATGCCAAAAGATTGGCACTATCGGAAATTTTGGACTTAAAATCTATGTTTTGACGCCTTACTATAGTCTTATGTAATTTTGGGGGTTTTGAAGTCAATTAAAAAAAAATGAATACATTTCATATCCACGCGTTCGTCTCAAAGAGCTATACAACATACTAAAAGGCGGGCGCTTAAAACCTATTGGTTTCCGAGTTATCGCACTTTGAAAAATCTAGCAGTTGTTAGCATTAGCATTTGTTAGCATAAGCATTTGTCGAAAAAAAGTAGGGTTCCAGGGGTCACACAGCAATGTGTCACACATACACACGTTCGTCTCGACGAGCTATACAACATGCCAAAAGATTGGCACTATCGGAAATTTTGGACTTAAAAACTATGTTTTGACGCCTTACTATAGTCTTATGTAATTTTGGGGGTTTTGAAGTCAATCCGAAAAAAATGAATACATTTCATATCCACGCGTTCGTCTCGAAGAGCTATACAACATACTAAAAGGCGGGAGCTTAAAACCTATTGGTTTCCGAGTTATCGCACTTTGAAAACTCTAGCAGTTGTTAGCATTAGCATTGGTTAGCATTAGCATTTGTCGAAAAAAAGTAGGGTTCCAGGGGTCACACAGCAATGTGTCACACATACACACGTTCATCTCGACGAGCTATACAACATGCCAAAAGATTGGCACTATCGGAAATTTTGGACTTAAAATCTATGTTTTGACGCCTTACTATAGTCTTATGTAATTTTGTGGGTTTTGAAGTCAATCCAAAAAAAAATGAATACATTTCATATCCACGCGTTCGTCTCGAAGAGCTATACAACATACTAAAAGGCGGGCGCTTAAAACCTATTGGTTTCCGAGTTATCGCACTTTGAAAAATCTAGCAGTTGTTAGCATTAGCATTTGTTAGCATAAGCATTTGTCGAAAAAAAAGTAGGGTTCCAGGGGTCACACAGCAATGTGTCACACATACACACGTTCATCTCGACGAGCTATACAACATGCCAAAAGATTGGCACTATCGGAAATTTTGGACTTAAAAACTATGTTTTGACGCCTTACTATAGTCTTATGTAATTTTGAGGGTTTTGAAGTCAATCCGAAAAAAATGAATACATTTCATATCCACGCGTTTGTCTCGAAGAGCTATACAACATACTAAAAGGCGGGCGCTTAAAACCTATTGGTTTCCGAGTTATCACACTTTGAAAAATCTAGCAGTTGTTAGCATTAGCATTGGTTAGCATTAGCATTTGTCGAAAAAAAGTAGGGTTCCAGGGGTCACACAGCAATGTGTCACACATACACACGTTCGTCTCACCGAGCTATACAACATGCCAAAAGATTGGCACTATCGGAAATTTTGGACTTAAAATCTATGTTTTGACGCCTTACTATAGTCTTATGTAATTTTGGGGGTTTTGAAGTCAATTAAAAAAAAATGAATACATTTCATATCCACGCGTTCGTCTCAAAGAGCTATACAACATACTAAAAGGCGGGCGCTTAAAACCTATTGGTTTCCGAGTTATCGCACTTTGAAAAATCTAGCAGTTGTTAGCATTAGCATTTGTTAGCATAAGCATTTGTCGAAAAAAAGTAGGGTTCCAGGGGTCACACAGCAATGTGTCACACATACACACGTTCGTCTCGACGAGCTATACAACATGCCAAAAGATTGGCACTATCGGAAATTTTGGACTTAAAAACTATGTTTTGACGCCTTACTATAGTCTTATGTAATTTTGGGGGTTTTGAAGTCAATCCGAAAAAAATGAATACATTTCATATCCACGCGTTCGTCTCGAAGAGCTATACAACATACTAAAAGGCGGGAGCTTAAAACCTATTGGTTTCCGAGTTATCGCACTTTGAAAACTCTAGCAGTTGTTAGCATTAGCATTGGTTAGCATTAGCATTTGTCGAAAAAAAGTAGGGTTCCAGGGGTCACACAGCAATGTGTCACACATACACACGTTCATCTCGACGAGCTATACAACATGCCAAAAGATTGGCACTATCGGAAATTTTGGACTTAAAATCTATGTTTTGACGCCTTACTATAGTCTTATGTAATTTTGTGGGTTTTGAAGTCAATCCAAAAAAAAATGAATACATTTCATATCCACGCGTTCGTCTCGAAGAGCTATACAACATACTAAAAGGCGGGCGCTTAAAACCTATTGGTTTCCGAGTTATCGCACTTTGAAAAATCTAGCAGTTGTTAGCATTAGCATTTGTTAGCATAAGCATTTGTCGAAAAAAAAGTAGGGTTCCAGGGGTCACACAGCAATGTGTCACACATACACACGTTCGTCTCGACGAGCTATACAACATGCCAAAAGATTGGCACTATCGGAAATTTTGGACTTAAAAACTATGTTTTGACGCCTTACTATAGTCTTATGTAATTTTGAGGGTTTTGAAGTCAATCCGAAAAAAATGAATACATTTCATATCCACGCGTTTGTCTCGAAGAGCTATACAACATACTAAAAGGCGGGCGCTTAAAACCTATTGATTTCCGAGTTATCGCACTTTGAAAAATCTAGCAGTTGTTAGCATTAGCATTTGTTAGCATTAGCATTTGTCGAAAAAAAGTAGGGTTCCAGGGGTCACACAGCAATGTGTCACACATACACACGTTCGTCTCGACGAGCTATACAACATGCCAAAAGATTGTCACTATCGGAAATTTTGGACTTAAAATCTATGTTTTGACGCCTTACGATAGTCTTATGTAATTTTGGGGGTTTTGAAGTCAATCCGAATGAAATGAATACATTTCATATCCACGCGTTCGTCTTGAAGAGCTATACAACATACTAAAAGGCGGGCGCTTAAAACCTATTGGTTTCCGAGTTATCACACTTTGAAAAATCTAGCAGTTGTTAGCATTAGCATTGGTTAGCATTAGCATTTGTCGAAAAAAAAGTAGGGTTCCAGGGGTCACACAGCAATGTGTCACACATACACACGTTCGTCTCACCGAGCTATACAACATGCCAAAAGATTGGCACTATCGGAAATTTTGGACTTAAAATCTATGTTTTGACGCCTTACTATAGTCTTATGTAATTTTGGGGGTTTTGAAGTCAATCCGAAAAAAATGAATACATTTCATATCCACGCGTTCGTCTCAAAGAGCTATACAACATACTAAAAGGCGGGCGCTTAAAACCTATTGGTTTCCGAGTTATCGCACTTTGAAAAATCTAGCAGTTGTTAGCATTACCATTTGTTAGCATAAGCATTTGTCGAAAAAAAGTAGGGTTCCAGGGGTCACACAGCAATGTGTCACACATACACACGTTCGTCTCGACGAGCTATACAACATGCCAAAAGATTGTCACTATCGGAAATTTTGGACTTAAAATCTATGTTTTGACGCCTTACTATAGTCTTATGTAATTTTGGGGGTTTTGAAGTCAATCCGAAAAAAATGAATACATTTCATATCCACGCGTTTGTCTCGAAGAGCTATACAACATACTAAAAGGCGGGCGCTTAAAACCTATTGATTTCCGAGTTATCGCACTTTGAAAAATCTAGCAGTTGTTAGCATTAGCATTTGTTAGCATTAGCATTTGTCGAAAAAAAGTAGGGTTCCAGGGGTCACACAGCAATGTGTCACACATACACACGTTCGTCTCGACGAGCTATACAACATGCCAAAAGATTGGCACTATCGGAAATTTTGGACTTAAAATCTATGTTTTGACGCCTTACTATAGTCTTATGTAATTTTGGGGGTTTTGAAGTCAATCCGAATGAAATGAATACATTTCATATCCACGCGTTCGTCTTGAAGAGCTATACAACATACTAAAAGGCGGGCGCTTAAAACCTATTGGTTTCCGAGTTATCACACTTTGAAAAATCTAGCAGTTGTTAGCATTAGCATTGGTTAGCATTAGCATTTGTCGAAAAAAAGTAGGGTTCCAGGGGTCACACAGCAATGTGTCACACATACACACGTTCGTCTCGACGAGCTATACAACATGCCAAAAGATTGGCACTATCGGAAATTTTGGACTTAAAAACTATGTTTTGACGCCTTACTATAGTCTTATGTAATTTTGGGGGTTTTGAAGTCAATCCGAAAAAAATGAATACATTTCATATCCACGCGTTCGTCTCGAAGAGCTATACAACATACTAAAAGGCGGGAGCTTAAAACCTATTGGTTTCCGAGTTATCGCACTTTGAAAAATCTAGCAGTTGTTAGCATTAGCATTGGTTAGCATTAGCATTTGTCGAAAAAAAGTAGGGTTCCAGGGGTCACACAGCAATGTGTCACACATACACACGTTCATCTCGACGAGCTATACAACATGCCAAAAGATTGGCACTATCGGAAATTTTGGACTTAAAATCTATGTTTTGACGCCTTACTATAGTCTTATGTAATTTTGTGGGTTTTGAAGTCAATCCCAAAAAAAAATGAATACATTTCATATCCACGCGTTCGTCTCGAAGAGCTATACAACATACTAAAAGGCGGGCGCTTAAAACCTATTGGTTTCCGAGTTATCGCACTTTGAAAAATCTAGCAGTTGTTAGCATTAGCATTTGTTAGCATAAGCATTTGTCGAAAAAAAAGTAGGGTTCCAGGGGTCACACAGCAATGTGTCACACATACACACGTTCGTCTCGACGAGCTATACAACATGCCAAAAGATTGGCACTATCGGAAATTTTGGACTTAAAAACTATGTTTTGACGCCTTACTATAGTCTTATGTAATTTTGAGGGTTTTGAAGTCAATCCGAAAAAAATGAATACATTTCATATCCACGCGTTTGTCTCGAAGAGCTATACAACATACTAAAAGGCGGGCGCTTAAAACCTATTGATTTCCGAGTTATCGCACTTTGAAAAATCTAGCAGTTGTTAGCATTAGCATTTGTTAGCATTAGCATTTGTCGAAAAAAAGTAGGGTTCCAGGGGTCACACCGCAATGTGTCACACATACACACGTTCGTCTCGACGAGCTATACAACATGCCAAAAGATTGGCACTATCGGAAATTTTGGACTTAAAATCTATGTTTTGACGCCTTACGATAGTCTTATGTAATTTTGGGGGTTTTGAAGTCAATCCGAATGAAATGAATACATTTCATATCCACGCGTTCGTCTTGAAGAGCTATACAACATACTAAAAGGCGGGCGCTTAAAACCTATTGGTTTCCGAGTTATCACACTTTGAAAAATCTAGCAGTTGTTAGCATTAGCATTGGTTAGCATTAGCATTTGTCGAAAAAAAGTAGGGTTCCAGGGGTCACACAGCAATGTGTCACACATACACACGTTCGTCTCACCGAGCTATACAACATGCCAAAAGATTGGCACTATCGGAAATTTTGGACTTAAAATCTATGTTTTGACGCCTTACTATAGTCTTATGTAATTTTGGGGGTTTTGAAGTCAATCCGAAAAAAATGAATACATTTCATATCCACGCGTTCGTCTCAAAGAGCTATACAACATACTAAAAGGCGGGCGCTTAAAACCTATTGGTTTCCGAGTTATCGCACTTTGAAAAATCTAGCAGTTGTTAGCATTACCATTTGTTAGCATAAGCATTTGTCGAAAAAAAGTAGGGTTCCAGGGGTCACACAGCAATGTGTCACACATACACACGTTCGTCTCGACGAGCTATACAACATGCCAAAAGATTGTCACTATCGGAAATTTTGGACTTAAAATCTATGTTTTGACGCCTTACTATAGTCTTATGTAATTTTGGGGGTTTTGAAGTCAATCCGAAAAAAATGAATACATTTCATATCCACGCGTTTGTCTCGAAGAGCTATACAACATACTAAAAGGCGGGCGCTTAAAACCTATTGATTTCCGAGTTATCGCACTTTGAAAAATCTAGCAGTTGTTAGCATTAGCATTTGTTAGCATTAGCATTTGTCGAAAAAAAGTAGGGTTCCAGGGGTCACACAGCAATGTGTCACACATACACACGTTCGTCTCGACGAGCTATACAACATGCCAAAAGATTGGCACTATCGGAAATTTTGGACTTAAAATCTATGTTTTGACGCCTTACTATAGTCTTATGTAATTTTGGGGGTTTTGAAGTCAATCCGAATGAAATGAATACATTTCATATCCACGCGTTCGTCTTGAAGAGCTATACAACATACTAAAAGGCGGGCGCTTAAAACCTATTGGTTTCCGAGTTATCACACTTTGAAAAATCTAGCAGTTGTTAGCATTAGCATTGGTTAGCATTAGCATTTGTCGAAAAAAAGTAGGGTTCCAGGGGTCACACAGCAATGTGTCACACATACACACGTTCGTCTCGACGAGCTATACAACATGCCAAAAGATTGGCACTATCGGAAATTTTGGACTTAAAAACTATGTTTTGACGCCTTACTATAGTCTTATGTAATTTTGGGGGTTTTGAAGTCAATCCGAAAAAAATGAATACATTTCATATCCACGCGTTCGTCTCGAAGAGCTATACAACATACTAAAAGGCGGGAGCTTAAAACCTATTGGTTTCCGAGTTATCGCACTTTGAAAAATCTAGCAGTTGTTAGCATTAGCATTGGTTAGCATTAGCATTTGTCGAAAAAAAGTAGGGTTCCAGGGGTCACACAGCAATGTGTCACACATACACACGTTCATCTCGACGAGCTATACAACATGCCAAAAGATTGGCACTATCGGAAATTTTGGACTTAAAATCTATGTTTTGACGCCTTACTATAGTCTTATGTAATTTTGTGGGTTTTGAAGTCAATCCCAAAAAAAAATGAATACATTTCATATCCACGCGTTCGTCTCGAAGAGCTATACAACATACTAAAAGGCGGGCGCTTAAAACCTATTGGTTTCCGAGTTATCGCACTTTGAAAAATCTAGCAGTTGTTAGCATTAGCATTTGTTAGCATAAGCATTTGTCGAAAAAAAAGTAGGGTTCCAGGGGTCACACAGCAATGTGTCACACATACACACGTTCGTCTCGACGAGCTATACAACATGCCAAAAGATTGGCACTATCGGAAATTTTGGACTTAAAAACTATGTTTTGACGCCTTACTATAGTCTTATGTAATTTTGAGGGTTTTGAAGTCAATCCGAAAAAAATGAATACATTTCATATCCACGCGTTTGTCTCGAAGAGCTATACAACATACTAAAAGGCGGGCGCTTAAAACCTATTGGTTTCCGAGTTATCGCACTTTGAAAAATCTAGCAGTTGTTAGCATTACCATTTGTTAGCATAAGCATTTGTCGAAAAAAAGTAGGGTTCCAGGGGTCACACAGCAATGTGTCACACATACACACGTTCGTCTCGACGAGCTATACAACATGCCAAAAGATTGTCACTATCGGAAATTTTGGACTTAAAATCTATGTTTTGACGCCTTACTATATAGTCTTATGTAATTTTGGGGGTTTTGAAGTCAATCCGAAAAAAAATGAATACATTTCATATCCACGCGTTTGTCTCGAAGAGCTATACAACATACTAAAAGGCGGGAGCTTAAAACCTATTGGTTTCCGAGTTATCGCACTTTGAAAAATCTAGCAGTTGTTAGCATTAGCATTGGTTAGCATTAGCATTTGTCGAAAAAAAGTAGGGTTCCAGGGGTCACACAGCAATGTGTCACACATACACACGTTCGTCTCACCGAGCTATACAACATGCCAAAAGATTGGCACTATCGGAAATTTTGGACTTAAAAACTATGTTTTGACGCCTTACTATAGTCTTATGTAATTTTGAGGGTTTTGAAGTCAATCCGAAAAAAATGAATACATTTCATATCCACGCGTTTGTCTCGAAGAGCTATACAACATACTAAAAGGCGGGCGCTTAAAACCTATTGATTTCCGAGTTATCGCACTTTGAAAAATCTAGCAGTTGTTAGCATTAGCATTTGTTAGCGTTAGCATTTGTCGAAAAAAAGTAGGGTTCCAGGGGTCACACCGCAATGTGTCACACATACACACGTTCGTCTCGACGAGCTATACAACATGCCAAAAGATTGGCACTATCGGAAATTTTGGACTTAAAATCTATGTTTTGACGCCTTACGATAGTCTTATGTAATTTTGGGGGTTTTGAAGTCAATCCGAATGAAATGAATACATTTCATATCCACGCGTTCGTCTTGAAGAGCTATACAACATACTAAAAGGCGGGCGCTTAAAACCTATTGGTTTCCGAGTTATCACACTTTGAAAAATCTAGCAGTTGTTAGCATTAGCATTGGTTAGCATTAGCATTTGTCGAAAAAAAGTAGGGTTCCAGGGGTCACACAGCAATGTGTCACACATACACACGTTCGTCTCACCGAGCTATACAACATGCCAAAAGATTGGCACTATCGGAAATTTTGGACTTAAAATCTATGTTTTGACGCCTTACTATAGTCTTATGTAATTTTGGGGGTTTTGAAGTCAATCCGAAAAAAATGAATACATTTCATATCCACGCGTTCGTCTCAAAGAGCTATACAACATACTAAAAGGCGGGCGCTTAAAACCTATTGGTTTCCGAGTTATCGCACTTTGAAAAATCTAGCAGTTGTTAGCATTACCATTTGTTAGCATAAGCATTTGTCGAAAAAAAGTAGGGTTCCAGGGGTCACACAGCAATGTGTCACACATACACACGTTCGTCTCGACGAGCTATACAACATGCCAAAAGATTGTCACTATCGGAAATTTTGGACTTAAAATCTATGTTTTGACGCCTTACTATATAGTCTTATGTAATTTTGGGGGTTTTGAAGTCAATCCGAAAAAAATGAATACATTTCATATCCACGCGTTCGTCTCGAAGAGCTATACAACATACTAAAAGGCGGGAGCTTAACACCTATTGGTTTCCGAGTTATCGCACTTTGAAAAATCTAGCAGTTGTTAGCATTAGCATTTGTTAGCATTAGCATTTGTTGAAAAAAAGTAGGGTTCCAGGGGTCACACAGCAATGTGTCACACATACACACGTTCGTCTGGACGAGCTATACAACATGCCAAAATATTGGCACTATCGGAAATTTTGGACTTAAATTCTATGTTTTGACACCTTACTATAGTCTTATGTAATTTTGGGGGTTTTGAAGTCAATTAAAAAAAAAATGAATACATTTCATATCCACGCGTTCGTCTCAAAGAGCTATACAACATACTAAAAGGCGGGCGCTTAAAACCTATTGGTTTCCGAGTTATCGCACTTTGAAAAATCTAGCAGTTGTTAGCATTAGCATTTGTTAGCATAAGCATTTGTCGAAAAAAAGTAGGGTTCCAGGGGTCACACAGCAATGTGTCACACATACACACGTTCGTCTCGACGAGCTATACAACATGCCAAAAGATTGGCACTATCGGAAATTTTGGACTTAAAAACTATGTTTTGACGCCTTACTATAGTCTTATGTAATTTTGGGGGTTTTGAAGTCAATCCGAAAAAAATGAATACATTTCATATCCACGCGTTCGTCTCGAAGAGCTATACAACATACTAAAAGGCGGGAGCTTAAAACCTATTGGTTTCCGAGTTATCGCACTTTGAAAAATCTAGCAGTTGTTAGCATTAGCATTGGTTAGCATTAGCATTTGTCGAAAAAAAGTAGGGTTCCAGGGGTCACACAGCAATGTGTCACACATACACACGTTCATCTCGACGAGCTATACAACATGCCAAAAGATTGGCACTATCGGAAATTTTGGACTTAAAATCTATGTTTTGACGCCTTACTATAGTCTTATGTAATTTTGTGGGTTTTGAAGTCAATCCAAAAAAAAATGAATACATTTCATATCCACGCGTTCGTCTCGAAGAGCTATACAACATACTAAAAGGCGGGCGCTTAAAACCTATTGGTTTCCGAGTTATCGCACTTTGAAAAATCTAGCAGTTGTTAGCATTAGCATTTGTTAGCATAAGCATTTGTCGAAAAAAAAGTAGGGTTCCAGGGGTCACACAGCAATGTGTCACACATACACACGTTCGTCTCGACGAGCTATACAACATGCCAAAAGATTGGCACTATCGGAAATTTTGGACTTAAAAACTATGTTTTGACGCCTTACTATAGTCTTATGTAATTTTGAGGGTTTTGAAGTCAATCCGAAAAAAATGAATACATTTCATATCCACGCGTTTGTCTCGAAGAGCTATACAACATACTAAAAGGCGGGCGCTTAAAACCTATTGATTTCCGAGTTATCGCACTTTGAAAAATCTAGCAGTTGTTAGCATTAGCATTTGTTAGCATTAGCATTTGTCGAAAAAAAGTAGGGTTCCAGGGGTCACACAGCAATGTGTCACACATACACACGTTCGTCTCGACGAGCTATACAACATGCCAAAAGATTGGCACTATCGGAAATTTTGGACTTAAAATCTATGTTTTGACGCCTTACGATAGTCTTATGTAATTTTGGGGGTTTTGAAGTCAATCCGAATGAAATGAATACATTTCATATCCACGCGTTCGTCTTGAAGAGCTATACAACATACTAAAAGGCGGGCGCTTAAAACCTATTGGTTTCCGAGTTATCACACTTTGAAAAATCTAGCAGTTGTTAGCATTAGCATTGGTTAGCATTAGCATTTGTCGAAAAAAAGTAGGGTTCCAGGGGTCACACAGCAATGTGTCACACATACACACGTTCGTCTCACCGAGCTATACAACATGCCAAAAGATTGGCACTATCGGAAATTTTGGACTTAAAATCTATGTTTTGACGCCTTACTATAGTCTTATGTAATTTTGGGGGTTTTGAAGTCAATCCGAAAAAAATGAATACATTTCATATCCACGCGTTCGTCTCAAAGAGCTATACAACATACTAAAAGGCGGGCGCTTAAAACCTATTGGTTTCCGAGTTATCGCACTTTGAAAAATCTAGCAGTTGTTAGCATTACCATTTGTTAGCATAAGCATTTGTCGAAAAAAAGTAGGGTTCCAGGGGTCACACAGCAATGTGTCACACATACACACGTTCGTCTCGACGAGCTATACAACATGCCAAAAGATTGTCACTATCGGAAATTTTGGACTTAAAATCTATGTTTTGACGCCTTACTATAGTCTTATGTAATTTTGGGGGTTTTGAAGTCAATCCGAAAAAAATGAATACATTTCATATCCACGCGTTTGTCTCGAAGAGCTATACAACATACTAAAAGGCGGGCGCTTAAAACCTATTGATTTCCGAGTTATCGCACTTTGAAAAATCTAGCAGTTGTTAGCATTAGCATTTGTTAGCATTAGCATTTGTCGAAAAAAAGTAGGGTTCCAGGGGTCACACAGCAATGTGTCACACACACACGTTCGTCTCGACGAGCTATACAACATGCCAAAAGATTGGCACTATCGGAAATTTTGGACTTAAAATCTATGTTTTGACGCCTTACTATAGTCTTATGTAATTTTGGGGGTTTTGAAGTCAATCCGAATGAAATGAATACATTTCATATCCACGCGTTCGTCTTGAAGAGCTATACAACATACTAAAAGGCGGGCGCTTAAAACCTATTGGTTTCCGAGTTATCACACTTTGAAAAATCTAGCAGTTGTTAGCATTAGCATTGGTTAGCATTAGCATTTGTCGAAAAAAAGTAGGGTTCCAGGGGTCACACAGCAATGTGTCACACATACACACGTTCGTCTCGACGAGCTATACAACATGCCAAAAGATTGGCACTATCGGAAATTTTGGACTTAAAAACTATGTTTTGACGCCTTACTATAGTCTTATGTAATTTTGGGGGTTTTGAAGTCAATCCGAAAAAAATGAATACATTTCATATCCACGCGTTCGTCTCGAAGAGCTATACAACATACTAAAAGGCGGGAGCTTAAAACCTATTGGTTTCCGAGTTATCGCACTTTGAAAAATCTAGCAGTTGTTAGCATTAGCATTGGTTAGCATTAGCATTTGTCGAAAAAAAGTAGGGTTCCAGGGGTCACACAGCAATGTGTCACACATACACACGTTCATCTCGACGAGCTATACAACATGCCAAAAGATTGGCACTATCGGAAATTTTGGACTTAAAATCTATGTTTTGACGCCTTACTATAGTCTTATGTAATTTTGTGGGTTTTGAAGTCAATCAAAAAAAAAAAAGAATACATTTCATATCCACGCGTTCGTCTCGAAGAGCTATACAACATACTAAAAGGCGGGCGCTTAAAACCTATTGGTTTCCAAGTTATCACACTTTGAAAAATCTAGCAGTTGTTAGCATTAGCATTTGTTAACATAAGCATTTGTCGAAAAAAAAGTAGGGTTCCAGGGGTCACACAGCAATGTGTCACACATACACACGTTCGTCTCGACGAGCTATACAACATGCCAAAAGATTGTCACTATCGGAAATTTTGGACTTAAAATCTATGTTTTGACGCCTTACTATAGTCTTATGTAATTTTGGGGGTTTTGAAGTCAATCCGAAAAAAATGAATACATTTCATATCCACGCGTTCGTCTCGAAGAGCTATACAACATACTAAAAGGCGGGAGCTTAAAACCTATTGGTTTCCGAGTTATCGCACTTTGAAAAATCTAGCAGTTGTTAGCATTAGCATTGGTTAGCATTAGCATTTGTCGAAAAAAAGTAGGGTTCCAGGGGTCACACAGCAATGTGTCACACATACACACGTTCGTCTCGACGAGCTATACAACATGCCAAAAGATTGTCACTATCGGAAATTTTGGACTTAAAATCTATGTTTTGACGCCTTACTATAGTCTTATGTAATTTTGGGGGTTTTGAAGTCAATCCGAAAAAAATGAATACATTTCATATCCACGCGTTTGTCTCGAAGAGCTATACAACATACTAAAAGGCGGGCGCTTAAAACCTATTGATTTCCGAGTTATCGCACTTTGAAAAATCTAGCAGTTGTTAGCATTAGCATTGGTTAGCATTAGCATTTGTCGAAAAAAAGTAGGGTTCCAGGGGTCACACAGCAATGTGTCACACATACACACGTTCGTCTCGACGAGCTATACAACATGCCAAAAGATTGGCACTATCGGAAATTTTGGACTTAAAAACTATGTTTTGACGCCTTACTATAGTCTTATGTAATTTTGGGGGTTTTGAAGTCAATCCGAAAAAAATGAATACATTTCATATCCACGCGTTCGTCTCGAAGAGCTATACAACATACTAAAAGGCGGGAGCTTAAAACCTATTGGTTTCCGAGTTATTGCACTTTGAAAAATCTAGCAGTTGTTAGCATTAGCATTGGTTAGCATTAGCATTTGTCGAAAAAAAGTAGGGTTCCAGGGGTCACACAGCAATGTGTCACACATACACACGTTCATCTCGACGAGCTATACAACATGCCAAAAGATTGGCACTATCGGAAATTTTGGACTTAAAATCTATGTTTTGACACCTTACTATAGTCTTATGTAATTTTGGGGGTTTTGAAGTCAATTAAAAAAAAATGAATACATTTCATATCCACGCGTTCGTCTCAAAGAGCTATACAACATACTAAAAGGCGGGCGCTTAAAACCTATTGGTTTCCGAGTTATCGCACTTTGAAAAATCTAGCAGTTGTTAGCATTAGCATTTGTTAGCATAAGCATTTGTCGAAAAAAAGTAGGGTTCCAGGGGTCACACAGCAATGTGTCACACATACACACGTACGTCTCGACGAGCTATACAACATGCCAAAAGATTGGCACTATCGGAAATTTTGGACTTAAAAACTATGTTTTGACGCCTTACTATAGTCTTATGTAATTTTGGGGGTTTTGAAGTCAATCCGAAAAAAATGAATACATTTCATATCCACGCGTTCGTCTCGAAGAGCTATACAACATACTAAAAGGCGGGAGCTTAAAACCTATTGGTTTCCGAGTTATCGCACTTTGAAAAATCTAGCAGTTGTTAGCATTAGCATTGGTTAGCATTAGCATTTGTCGAAAAAAAGTAGGGTTCCAGGGGTCACACAGCAATGTGTCACACATACACACGTTCATCTCGACGAGCTATACAACATGCCAAAAGATTGGCACTATCGGAAATTTTGGACTTAAAATCTATGTTTTGACGCCTTACTATAGTCTTATGTAATTTTGTGGGTTTTGAAGTCAATCCAAAAAAAAAATGAATACATTTCATATCCACGCGTTCGTCTCGAAGAGCTATACAACATACTAAAAGGCGGGCGCTTAAAACCTATTGGTTTCCGAGTTATCGCACTTTGAAAAATCTAGCAGTTGTTAGCATTAGCATTTGTTAGCATAAGCATTTGTCGAAAAAAAAGTAGGGTTCCAGGGGTCACACAGCAATGTGTCACACATACACACGTTCGTCTCGACGAGCTATACAACATGCCAAAAGATTGGCACTATCGGAAATTTTGGACTTAAAAACTATGTTTTGACGCCTTACTATAGTCTTATGTAATTTTGAGGGTTTTGAAGTCAATCCGAAAAAAATGAATACATTTCATATCCACGCGTTCGTCTCGAAGAGCTATACAACATACTAAAAGGCGGGAGCTTAAAACCTATTGGTTTCCGAGTTATCGCACTTTGAAAAATCTAGCAGTTGTTAGCATTAGCATTGGTTAGCATTAGCATTTGTCGAAAAAAAGTAGGGTTCCAGGGGTCACACAGCAATGTGTCACACATACACACGTTCATCTCGACGAGCTATACAACATGCCAAAAGATTGGCACTATCGGAAATTTTGGACTTAAAATCTATGTTTTGACACCTTACTATAGTCTTATGTAATTTTGGGGGTTTTGAAGTCAATTAAAAAAAAAATGAATACATTTCATATCCACGCGTTCGTCTCAAAGAGCTATACAACATACTAAAAGGCGGGCGCTTAAAACCTATTGGTTTCCGAGTTATCGCACTTTGAAAAATCTAGCAGTTGTTAGCATTAGCATTTGTTAGCATAAGCATTTGTCGAAAAAAAGTAGGGTTCCAGGGGTCACACAGCAATGTGTCACACATACACACGTTCGTCTCGACGAGCTATACAACATGCCAAAAGATTGGCACTATCGGAAATTTTGGACTTAAAAACTATGTTTTGACGCCTTACTATAGTCTTATGTAATTTTGGGGGTTTTGAAGTCAATCCGAAAAAAATGAATACATTTCATATCCACGCGTTCGTCTCGAAGAGCTATACAACATACTAAAAGGCGGGAGCTTAAAACCTATTGGTTTCCGAGTTATCGCACTTTGAAAAATCTAGCAGTTGTTAGCATTAGCATTGGTTAGCATTAGCATTTGTCGAAAAAAAGTAGGGTTCCAGGGGTCACACAGCAATGTGTCACACATACACACGTTCATCTCGACGAGCTATACAACATGCCAAAAGATTGGCACTATCGGAAATTTTGGACTTAAAATCTATGTTTTGACGCCTTACTATAGTCTTATGTAATTTTGTGGGTTTTGAAGTCAATCCAAAAAAAAAATGAATACATTTCATATCCACGCGTTCGTCTCGAAGAGCTATACAACATACTAAAAGGCGGGCGCTTAAAACCAATTGGTTTCCGAGTTATCGCACTTTGAAAAATCTAGCAGTTGTTAGCATTAGCATTTGTTAGCATAAGCATTTGTCGAAAAAAAAGTAGGGTTCCAGGGGTCACACAGCAATGTGTCACACATACACACGTTCGTCTCGACGAGCTATACAACATGCCAAAAGATTGGCACTATCGGAAATTTTGGACTTAAAAACTATGTTTTGACGCCTTACTATAGTCTTATGTAATTTTGAGGGTTTTGAAGTCAATCCGAAAAAAATGAATACATTTCATATCCACGCGTTTGTCTCGAAGAGCTATACAACATACTAAAAGGCGGGCGCTTAAAACCTATTGATTTCCGAGTTATCGCACTTTGAAAAATCTAGCAGTTGTTAGCATTAGCATTTGTTAGCATTAGCATTTGTCGAAAAAAAGTAGGGTTCCAGGGGTCACACAGCAATGTGTCACACATACACACGTTCGTCTCGACGAGCTATACAACATGCCAAAAGATTGGCACTATCGGAAATTTTGGACTTAAAATCTATGTTTTGACGCCTTACGATAGTCTTATGTAATTTTGGGGGTTTTGAAGTCAATCCGAATGAAATGAATACATTTCATATCCACGCGTTCGTCTTGAAGAGCTATACAACATACTAAAAGGCGGGCGCTTAAAACCTATTGGTTTCCGAGTTATCACACTTTGAAAAATCTAGCAGTTGTTAGCATTAGCATTGGTTAGCATTAGCATTTGTCGAAAAAAAGTAGGGTTCCAGGGGTCACACAGCAATGTGTCACACATACACACGTTCGTCTCGACGAGCTATACAACATGCCAAAAGATTGGCACTATCGGAAATTTTGGACTTAAAAACTATGTTTTGACGCCTTACTATAGTCTTATGTAATTTTGGGGGTTTTGAAGTCAATCCGAAAAAAATGAATACATTTCATATCCACGCGTTCGTCTCAAAGAGCTATACAACATACTAAAAGGCGGGCGCTTAAAACCTATTGGTTTCCGAGTTATCACACTTTGAAAAATCTAGCAGTTGTTAGCATTACCATTTGTTAGCATTAGCATTTGTCGAAAAAAAGTAGGGTTCCAGGGGTCACACAGCAATGTGTCACACATACACACGTTCGTCTCGACGAGCTATACAACATGCCAAAAGATTGGCACTATCGGAAATTTTGGACTTAAAATCTATGTTTTGACGCCTTACTATAGTCTTATGTAATTTTGGGGGTTTTGAAGTCAATCCGAATGAAATGAATACATTTCATATCCACGCGTTCGTCTTGAAGAGCTATACAACATACTAAAAGGCGGGCGCTTAAAACCTATTGGTTTCCGAGTTATCACACTTTGAAAAATCTAGCAGTTGTTAGCATTAGCATTGGTTAGCATTAGCATTTGTCAAAAAAAAGTAGGGTTCCAGGGGTCACACAGCAATGTGTCACACATACACACGTTCGTCTCGACGAGCTATACAACATGCCAAAAGATTGGCACTATCGGAAATTTTGGACTTAAAAACTATGTTTTGACGCCTTACTATAGTCTTATGTAATTTTGGGGGTTTTGAAGTCAATCCGAAAAAAATGAATACATTTCATATCCACGCGTTCGTCTCGAAGAGCTATACAACATACTAAAAGGCGGGAGCTTAAAACCTATTGGTTTCCGAGTTATCGCACTTTGAAAAATCTAGCATTGTTAGCATTAGCATTGGTTAGCATTAGCATTTGTCGAAAAAAAGTAGGGTTCCAGGGGTCACACAGCAATGTGTCACACATACACACGTTCATCTCGACGAGCTATACAACATGCCAAAAGATTGGCACTATCGGAAATTTTGGACTTAAAATCTATGTTTTGACGCCTTACTATAGTCTTATGTAATTTTGTGGGTTTTGAAGTCAATCCAAAAAAAAATGAATACATTTCATATCCACGCGTTCGTCTCGAAGAGCTATACAACATACTAAAAGGCGGGCGCTTAAAACCTATTGGTTTCCGAGTTATCGCACTTTGAAAAATCTAGCAGTTGTTAGCATTAGCATTTGTTAGCATAAGCATTTGTCGAAAAAAAAGTAGGGTTCCAGGGGTCACACAGCAATGTGTCACACATACACACGTTCGTCTCGACGAGCTATACAACATGCCAAAAGATTGGCACTATCGGAAATTTTGGACTTAAAAACTATGTTTTGACGCCTTACTATAGTCTTATGTAATTTTGAGGGTTTTGAAGTCAATCCGAAAAAAATGAATACATTTCATATCCACGCGTTTGTCTCGAAGAGCTATACAACATACTAAAAGGCGGGCGCTTAAAACCTATTGATTTCCGAGTTATCGCACTTTGAAAAATCTAGCAGTTGTTAGCATTAGCATTTGTTAGCATTAGCATTTGTCGAAAAAAAGTAGGGTTCCAGGGGTCACACAGCAATGTGTCACACATACACACGTTCGTCTCGACGAGCTATACAACATGCCAAAAGATTGGCACTATCGGAAATTTTGGACTTAAAATCTATGTTTTGACGCCTTACGATAGTCTTATGTAATTTTGGGGGTTTTGAAGTCAATCCGAATGAAATGAATACATTTCATATCCACGCGTTCGTCTTGAAGAGCTATACAACATACTAAAAGGCGGGCGCTTAAAACCTATTGGTTTCCGAGTTATCACACTTTGAAAAATCTAGCAGTTGTTAGCATTAGCATTGGTTAGCATTAGCATTTGTCGAAAAAAAGTAGGGTTCCAGGGGTCACACAGCAATGTGTCACACATACACACGTTCGTCTCACCGAGCTATACAACATGCCAAAAGATTGGCACTATCAGAAATTTTGGACTTAAAATCTATGTTTTGACGCCTTACTATAGTCTTATGTAATTTTGGGGGTTTTGAAGTCAATCCGAAAAAAATGAATACATTTCATATCCACGCGTTCGTCTCAAAGAGCTATACAACATACTAAAAGGCGGGCGCTTAAAACCTATTGGTTTCCGAGTTATCGCACTTTGAAAAATCTAGCAGTTGTTAGCATTACCATTTGTTAGCATAAGCATTTGTCGAAAAAAAGTAGGGTTCCAGGGGTCACACAGCAATGTGTCACACATACACACGTTCGTCTCGACGAGCTATACAACATGCCAAAAGATTGTCACTATCGGAAATTTTGGACTTAAAATCTATGTTTTGACGCCTTACTATAGTCTTATGTAATTTTGGGGGTTTTGAAGTCAATCCGAAAAAAATGAATACATTTCATATCCACGCGTTTGTCTCGAAGAGCTATACAACATACTAAAAGGCGGGCGCTTAAAACCTATTGATTTCCGAGTTATCGCACTTTGAAAAATCTAGCAGTTGTTAGCATTAGCATTTGTTAGCATTAGCATTTGTCGAAAAAAAGTAGGGTTCCAGGGGTCACACAGCAATGTGTCACACATACACACGTTCGTCTCGACGAGCTATACAACATGCCAAAAGATTGGCACTATCGGAAATTTTGGACTTAAAATCTATGTTTTGACGCCTTACTATAGTCTTATGTAATTTTGGGGGTTTTGAAGTCAATCCGAATGAAATGAATACATTTCATATCCACGCGTTCGTCTTGAAGAGCTATACAACATACTAAAAGGCGGGCGCTTAAAACCTATTGGTTTCCGAGTTATCACACTTTGAAAAATCTAGCAGTTGTTAGCATTAGCATTGGTTAGCATTAGCATTTGTCGAAAAAAAGTAGGGTTCCAGGGGTCACACAGCAATGTGTCACACATACACACGTTCGTCTCGACGAGCTATACAACATGCCAAAAGATTGGCACTATCGGAAATTTTGGACTTAAAAACTATGTTTTGACGCCTTACTATAGTCTTATGTAATTTTGGGGGTTTTGAAGTCAATCCGAAAAAAATGAATACATTTCATATCCACGCGTTCGTCTCGAAGAGCTATACAACATACTAAAAGGCGGGAGCTTAAAACCTATTGGTTTCCGAGTTATCGCACTTTGAAAAATCTAGCAGTTGTTAGCATTAGCATTGGTTAGCATTAGCATTTGTCGAAAAAAAGTAGGGTTCCAGGGGTCACACAGCAATGTGTCACACATACACACGTTCATCTCGACGAGCTATACAACATGCCAAAAGATTGGCACTATCGGAAATTTTGGACTTAAAATCTATGTTTTGACGCCTTACTATAGTCTTATGTAATTTTGTGGGTTTTGAAGTCAATCCAAAAAAAAAATGAATACATTTCATATCCACGCGTTCGTCTCGAAGAGCTATACAACATACTAAAAGGCGGGCGCTTAAAACCTATTGGTTTCCGAGTTATCGCACTTTGAAAAATCTAGCAGTTGTTAGCATTAGCATTTGTTAGCATAAGCATTTGTCGAAAAAAAAGTAGGGTTCCAGGGGTCACACAGCAATGTGTCACACATACACACGTTCGTCTCGACGAGCTATACAACATGCCAAAAGATTGGCACTATCGGAAATTTTGGACTTAAAAACTATGTTTTGACGCCTTACTATAGTCTTATGTAATTTTGAGGGTTTTGAAGTCAATCCGAAAAAAATGAATACATTTCATATCCACGCGTTCGTCTTGAAGAGCTATACAACATACTAAAAGGCGGGCGCTTAAAACCTATTGGTTTCCGAGTTATCACACTTTGAAAAATCTAGCAGTTGTTAGCATTAGCATTGGTTAGCATTAGCATTTGTCGAAAAAAAGTAGGGTTCCAGGGGTCACACAGCAATGTGTCACACATACACACGTTCGTCTCACCGAGCTATACAACATGCCAAAAGATTGGCACTATCGGAAATTTTGGACTTAAAATCTCTGTTTTGACGCCTTACTATAGTCTTATGTAATTTTGGGGGTTTTGAAGTCAATCCGAAAAAAATGAATACATTTCATATCCACGCGTTCGTCTCAAAGAG
>NC_137831.1:757904-920404 GCF_963921795.1 Nannobrachium achirus
AGTCAAGCTGAAATACTAAAATATACAAAAAATAACTCAGGATTGTGTTGATAACATAAGATATGGTATTATTGCCAGCTGGAAGGAGAAAGAGAGTCACAGAACTAGCAGATCTTTGTGATAAGGATATATTTGCTGATTTCACTTATATAAAAAACCAGTATCAGATACCCGGAACACATTTCTTTACATTTTTGTAAATAAGGAGTTGGGTGAAAGCTAATATAAATACGAAGTTTCCGATTATACAAGAAACCCCCATTGAAAAGACTATATGGAGTGCAAAAACACAAAAAGGTCTAATTTCAAAACTATACACTGCAATGAATTGTGAAATGAACTATAAATCAGAACAGCATAAACAGAAATGGGAAAATGATATTGGACACGTGTACACTTTGAAAGAATGGGAAGATCTCTCAGAGAGCTCACAAAAAACCCTGGTTAACACCAAACACAGACTCATACAATATAAGATACTCCACCGGGTGTACTATACCCCTCAGAGGATGCATCGATTTAGCCCCAATACACCACCTACATGATTTAGCCCCAATACACCACCTACATGATTTAGCCCCAATACACCACCTACATGCCCCAATACACCACCTACATGATTTAGCCCCAATACACCACCTACATGATTTAGCCCCAATACACCACCTACATGATTTAGCCCCAATACACCACCTACATGATTTAGCCCCAATACACCACCTACATGATTTAGCCCCAATACACCACCTACATGCCCAAGATGTCGCTCAGAGAGTGGGGACCTTATACACATGTTTTGGAAATGCACACACTTGAATAACTTTTGGAATAATATTTATAAATATACATCAGAAATACTACAAAAAGAAATTCGTCCAGACCCCCGAATATCCGTACTGGGAGATGTAGAGATGCTCAAGGAATTGTGTAAAGACGAGAGGAAATCGATACTCTTAATTATGACTGCAGCAAAAAAATGTATACTAACCAAGTGGAGAGATAAACAACCTCCTACACTTAAACAATGGTGGAGAGAATTATTGTCATACTCCACCTCAGAAAAAATCATGTATAACATAAAAGGGAAACCAATGAAATATGATAGGGTATGGGGAAAAATCATTAACAATATAAGAAATATTGAGGGGAAGATATCAAATACTTTAAAAAAATGGGGGAGAGAAATGAAGAAATAAAAATAAATAAAAAGGAACAAAAAAGAATACCTACACATAATACACAGGAGTATCGATCACCTCTAATTAATACTATTATTATTGTTGTTGTTATTGTTATTATTATTACCCTTATTGTTTTCTTTTTTTTCTTGTTTTTGTTGTAATGGTTCTGTCCTTCCCTTGTGGGAATATGTTTATTATTTCTATTGGAAAATGAAGGAAAGGAGGAAAGAAAAAAAATGAAAAAGAAAAAAGGAGAGAGAAAAATGAATAAACGATGTAACCATAACATAACAAATCAAGACAGAGAGAGGAATGTGTTTGCATGGGTGGGTAGGGATCTGGGGATAGGAAATGTTTTTATTGTATTGTATGTTGTAAAATCAAATAAAAAGATTGTAAAAAAAAAAAAAAAAAAGGATTGTGTTGATCGTGTCCCAAACAACAATAAAATAAGATAGAGTTGTCCCAGAGGTGAAGTGGCCCCTCTACACCAAACCTCTTTGCCGGAAATAATGTTAATATGTTGTTAATATAAAAATGGAGAAAAAAGGTTTCTATAAAATGGAGAAAAAAAGTTTCTATCACACAAAGATTTGGAAGACCGCCTGAAGTAACTCTGAGGACCCCCTAGGGGTCCCGGACCCCCTGTTGAAGACCCCTGCTCCACACCAAAACTCTTTGCTGAAAATAGCCGATCTACAAGCTCTCAACGCCATTGTAGATCTGCTATTTTTGACTAAAGTTTTCCTCAGAATAGTGATGATCCTATCACAGAAGGATATGGTGGCCCCCCTGTAGTAACTCTGTGGACCCCCTAGGGGTCCCGGACCCCCTGTTGAAGACCCCTGGACAGTTGGAACGCTACATGAGACCATGTGTAGCAGCTAGCTAGCAGCCTGTAGCAGCTGGCTGCTAGCGTCACCACGGACCAGGCTATTTTCACCCCTTGAAAACGCTGCGCTTAAGTTAGCACACACACACACACACACCAACACACACACACACACACACGCACGCACGCACGCACGCACGCACGCACGCACGCACGCACGCACGCACGCACGCACGCAAGCACGCACGCACGCACACGCGTTGCCAAGTTCACATATTAAAAGCGACTTTGGTCGTGTTTGTTTTCTGTACAGAAAGCATCGTTAAGTTGTGGGTTGTTGTTGTTTTGTCGGAAGGGGGAGGGGCTTGCTGTCTACTGTTGTTTATAACAGGGGCGTCAATTGGGTATGGCAGGGGTATGCAGCTGCCATAGTTTTCCCAATACAATATGTACTTCTTAAAATATGAATTTACTGTATCATGCCTGTTGCTAAGGTATGGCAAGACTGGTGTCTTAGGCGCGTGTGCAAGACATCAGTCATGTTGCCATACCTTGGCTTTTTCTGAACTGACGCCACTGGTTTATAACCTCAGTAAAATTACTGTATGTCTAAACCTAAACCCATTCCTAAACCTAACCTCAGTAAAACTGTCTAAACCTAAACCCATTCCTAAACCTAACCTCAGTAAAACTGTCTAAACCTAAACCCATTCCTAAACCTAACCTCAGTAAAACTATGTCTAAACCTAAACCCATTCCTAAACCTGACCTAACCTCAGTAAAACTATGTCTAAACCTAAACCCATTCCTAAACCTAACCTCAGTAAAACTATGTCTAAACCTAAACCCATTCCTAAACCTAACCTAACCTCAGTAAAACTATGTCTAAACCTAAACCCATTCCTAAACCTAACCTCAGTAAAACTATGTCTAAACCTAAACCCATTCCTAAACCTAACCTCAGTAAAACAAATGCAAGAATACGAGCGATCCGTGGGGAAAATAATTGTGTTTTGGAGCAAGCCTTCTGGTTACCAGCCAACTGTATGCTTCTTGTATTCTTGTATTTGTCCTACAAGGTTAGGTTTATGAATAAGGATAGGTTTAGACATGGTTTTACTGAGAGATCGGCTATTTTTGGCAAAGAGGTTTGGTGTAGAGGAGAAAAAGAGCAGACTAAGTACAGAGTGAAAGGTCAAGTTTATTAAGTATTGACGGTTCAAGTGGTTAAATATCTGAAAACACAAATTGACATGAATCCAAAATACACTGATGATTGTGCTGTCAAACAATGAAACTATATGGAATCTATGAACAGGTTGTGGGGGTCCCTGCTTCATCTCTCTCTCTCAACTAATGGGTCCCTGCTTCATCTCTCTCTCAGCTAAGGGGTCCCTGCTTCATCTCTCTCTCAACTAAGGGGTCCCTGCTTCATCTCTCTCTCAACTAAGGGGTCACTGCTTCATCTCTCTCTCAGCTAAGGGGTCCCTGCTTCATCTCTCTCTCAACTAAGGGGTCCCTGCTTCATCTCTCTCTCAACTAAGGGGTCCCTGATTCATCTCTCTCTCAACTAAGGGGTCCCTGCTTCATCTCTCTCTCTCAGCTAAGGGGGTCCCTGCTTCATCTCTCTCTCAGCTAAGGGGTCCCTGCTTCATCTCTCTCTCAACTAAGGGGTCCCTGCTTCATCTCTCTCTCAGCTAAGGGGGTCCCTGCTTCATCTCTCTCTCAACTAAGGGGTCCCTGCTTCATCTCTCTCTCAGCTAAGGGGGTCCCTGCTTCATCTCTCTCTCAACTAAGGGGTCCCTGCTTCATCTCTCTCTCAGCTAAGGGGGTCCCTGCTTCATCTCTCTCTCAACTAAGGGGTCCCTGCTTCATCTCTCTCTCAGCTAAGGGGGTCCCTGCTTCATCTCTCTCTCAACTAAGGGGTCCCTGCTTCATCTCTCCCTCAACTAAGGGGGTCCCTGCTTCATCTCTCTCTCAGCTAAGGGGTCCCTGCTTCATCTCTCTCTCAGCTAAGGGGTCCCTGCTTCATCTCTCTCTCAACTAAGGGGTCCCTGCTTCATCTCTCTCTCAACTAAGGGGTCCCTGCTTCATCTCTCTCTCAGCTAAGGGATCCCTGCTTCATCTCTCTCTCAACTAAGGGGTCCCTGCTTCATCTCTCTCTCAGCTAAGGGGTCCCTGCTTCATCTCTCTCTCAACTAAGGGGTCCCTGCTTCATCTCTCTCTCAGCTAAGGGGGTCCCTGCTTCATCTCTCTCTCAGCTAAGGGGGTCCCTGCTTCATCTCTCTCTCTCAACTAAGGGGTCCCTGCTTCATCTCTCCCTCAACTAAGGGGGTCCCTGCTTCATCTCTCTCTCAGCTAAGGGGTCCCTGCTTCATCTCTCTCTCAGCTAAGGGGTCCCTGCTTCATCTCTCTCTCAACTAAGGGGTCCCTGCTTCATCTCTCTCTCAACTAAGGGGTCCCTGCTTCATCTCTCTCTCAGCTAAGGGATCCCTGCTTCATCTCTCTCTCAACTAAGGGGTCCCTGCTTCATCTCTCTCTCAGCTAAGGGGGTCCCTGCTTCATCTCTCTCTCAACTAAGGAGTCCCTGCTTCATCTCTCTCTCAGCTAAGGGGGTCCCTGCTTCATCTCTCTCTCAACTAAGGAGTCCCTGCTTCATCTCTCTCTCAGCTAAGGGGGTCCCTGCTTCATATCTCTCTCAGCTAAGGGGGTCCCTGCTTCATCTCTCTCTCAGCTAAGGGGGTCCCTGCTTCATCTCTCTCTCAACTAAGGGGTCCCTGCTTCATCTCTCCCTCAACTAAGGGGGTCCCTGCTTCATCTCTCTCTCAGCTAAGGGGTCCCTGCTTCATCTCTCTCTCAGCTAAGGGGTCCCTGCTTCATCTCTCTCTCAACTAAGGGGTCCCTGCTTCATCTCTCTCTCAACTAAGGGGTCCCTGCTTCATCTCTCTCTCAGCTAAGGGATCCCTGCTTCATCTCTCTCTCAACTAAGGGGTCCCTGCTTCATCTCTCTCTCAGCTAAGGGATCCCTGCTTCATCTCTCTCTCAACTAAGGGGTCCCTGCTTCATCTCTCTCTCAGCTAAGGGGGTCCCTGCTTCATCTCTCTCTCAGCTAAGGGGGTCCCTGCTTCATCTCTCTCTCAACTAAGGGGTCCCTGCTTCATCTCTCCGTCAACTAAGGGGGTCCCTGCTTCATCTCTCTCTCAGCTAAGGGGTCCCTGCTTCATCTCTGTCTCAGCTAAGGGGTCCCTGCTTCATCTCTCTCTCAACTAAGGGGTCCCTGCTTCATCTCTCTCTCAGCTAAGGGGTCCCTGCTTCATCTCTCTCTCAACTAAGGGGTCCCTGCTTCATCTCTCTCTCAGCTAAGGGGTCCCTGCTTCATCTCTCTCTCAACTAAGGGGGTCCTTGCCCTGTAAACGTTGAAGACCCCTGCTGTATAATGAAGTCACTTCATCTGGGCTTGCTGTTTTAGAGCAGCAGGCTGCTTGCTTCTCGTGCGAAAGCTGGCAACGGTGGCATGCACACACACACACACGCGCGCACACACACACACACACACACACACACACACACACACACACACACACACACACACACACACACACACACACACACACACACACACACACACACACACACACACACACACACACACACACAGAGAGAGAGAGCAGCTGCAGCAGCAGCAGTCCCAGTCAGTCAGTCAGTGATGATGAAGTGTGCGTCGCGGTCGTTCCCCTCGGCTCCGGACCGCCAGGATCTCCTTGGGGACATCATGGAGGACAACGAGGACAACGAGGACGTCCCGGGGGACACGGGGGACGAGGACAGCGACAGCTCAGACACAGCCTCCACCGGGGGAGGGGGAGGGGGGGACGGCCGCGGAGCACCCCGGGGTGCTGGGAGCTCCGTGCTCAGGGTAAGAGCCTCGCCTCGCTTTCACCCAGCCGTGTTGTGTTGTGTTGTGTTGGCATGTGCACACATATTAGACATCGAAGGGGGCTTGAGCCCCTGCCCCAGGGACGTGCTGGGCCCCCTGATTCAGCCCGGGAAAAAGAGTTGGAGAGGCCCTCATTGCACGCTATAGAGAGAGATCTCTCTCTATAGCGCGGCCAATTACATGAGTTATATTTCGTCGTTGTCGGGTGGAAACCTTGTATGTCCAAAACCATTTTAAAAATGATTTAAACTAGTGCAAACAGCTGTTTTCACTACTTTTGTGCGACAGCCTTGTATGATGAAGCAGGGCTTTACTTTGCGAAAAAATTTACACATTTGAAACTTGGAGATACGAGATTTCTGCCCGACAGTGACGACTTATTTTTTTGGCCGCCCACTCCCCAAAATGGAATGAAGGCCAACATTTTATTTTAATTTTTGTCCTAATGGCCGGCCTGGACCGGCCGGGAATGAACCGGCCGTTTGGAAGTTGTCCCGTTTTTCCCAATGGCCAGCACGTCCCTGCCTGCCCTTTTATCCGTCTGTAAAAAGTGTCCTCTCCAGACCATGAATGCAGTTTTTACTGTGGTGAAAGAAATGCAAATGCCCCCTCTTTCCATGCCATACCTGAAGGCAGCATTCAAGAGAATTGCCTTGTCCAAACTCTCCTGAACTTGAATGCAGCATCTTATGTTGAAAGAATCTCCCTCTCTGTGTAGAAATCCATGCAACATTTTCAGTTGCCTCAGCTTTTATAATCTTTGCTTAACTTAAAATTCTAACTTAAAAGTTTTCTGAAGTTTGTTGTCTTATAATTTTGAGTTTTCCCAACTTTTTTTTTTTTTTTTTTTTTTTTTTTACAGTGTGGGGCCTTTGGGCCGCTTGGTGACCCATTGTGCTATTTATGGCATGTTGCTGCAACACCACAGTGCAACTAAGAACTGGATATGAAAATATAAACAACTAAGTACTGGATATGAAATATAAACAACTAAGAACTGGATAAACAAATATAAACAACTAAGAACTGGATAAACAAATATAAACAACTAAGAACTGGATAAACACATATAAACAACTAAGAACTGGATATACAAATATAAGATATACAAATATAAACAACTAAGAACTGGATATACAAATATAAGATATACAAATATAAACAACTAAGTACTGGATAAACAAATATAAACAACTAAGAACTGGATAAACAAATAGAAACAACTAAGAACTGGATAAACACATATAAACAACTAAGAACTGGATATACAAATATAAACAACTAAGTACTGGATATGAAAATATAAACAACTAAGTACTGGATATGAAAATATAAACAACTAAGTACTGGATATGAAAATATAAACAACTAAGAACTGGATATGAAAATATAAACAACTAAGAACTGGATATGAAAATATAAACAACTAAGTACTGGATATGAAATATAAACAACTAAGAACTGGATATACAAATATAAACAACTAAGTACTGGATATGAAAATATAAACAACTAAGTACTGGATATGAAAATATAAACAACTAAGAACTGGATATACAAATATAAACAACTAAGAACTGGATATACAAATATAAACAACTAAGAACTGGTTATGAAAATATAAACAACTAAGTACTGGATATGAAAATATAAACAACTAAGAACTGGATATGAAATATAAACAACTAAGTACTGGATATGAAATATAAACAACTAAGTACTGGATATGAAATATAAACAACTAAGTACTGGATATACAAATATAAACAACTAAGTACTGGATATGAAAATATAAACAACTAAGAACTGGATATGAAATATAAACAACTAAGTACTGGATATGAAATATAAACAACTAAGAACTGGATATGAAAATATAAACAACTAAGTACTGGATATGAAATATAAACAACTAAGAACTGGTTATGAAAATATAAACAACTAAGAACTGGTTATGAAAATATAAACAACTAAGAACTGGATATGAAAATATAAACAACTAAGTACTGGATATGAAATATAAACAACTAAGAACTGGTTATGAAAATATAAACAACTAAGAACTGGTTATGAAAATATAAACAACTAAGTACTGGATATGAAAATATAAACAACTAAGAACTGGATATGAAAATATAAACAACTAAGAACTGGTTATGAAAATATAAACAACTAAGAACTGGTTATGAAAATATAAACAACTAAGAACTGGATATGAAAATATAAACAACTAAGAACTGGTTATGAAAATATAAACAACTAAGTACTGGATATGAAAATATAAACAACTAAGAACTGGATATGAAAATATAAACAACTAAGAACTGGTTATGAAAATATAAACAACTAAGAACTGGATATGAAAATATAAACAACTAAGAACTGGATATGAAAATATAAACAACTAAGTACTGGATATGAAAATATAAACAACTAAGAACTGGATATACAAATATAAACAACTAAGTACTGGATATGAAAATATAAACAACTAAGTACTGGATATGAAAATATAAACAACTAAGAACTGGATATACAAATATAAACAACTAAGAACTGGATATACAAATATAAACAACTAAGAACTGGTTATGAAAATATAAACAACTAAGTACTGGATATGAAATATAAACAACTAAGTACTGGATATGAAATATAAACAACTAAGTACTGGATATGAAATATAAACAACTAAGTACTGGATATACAAATATAAACAACTAAGTACTGGATATGAAAATATAAACAACTAAGAACTGGATATGAAATATAAACAACTAAGAACTGGATATGAAATATAAACAACTAAGAACTGGATATGAAAATATAAACAACTAAGAACTGGATATGAAAATATAAACAACTAAGTACTGGATATGAAAATATAAACAACTAAGAACTGGATATGAAATATAAACAACTAAGAACTGGATATGAAAATATAAACAACTAAGTACTGGATATGAAAATATAAACAACTAAGAACTGGATATGAAAATATAAACAACTAAGAACTGGATATGAAAATATAAACAACTAAGTACTGGATATGAAAATATAAACAACTAAGTACTGGATATGAAATATAAACAACTAAGAACTGGATATGAAAATATAAACAACTAAGTACTGGATATGAAAATATAAACAACTAAGTACTGGATATGAAAATATAAACAACTAAGTACTGGATATGAAAATATAAACAACTAAGTACTGGATATGAAAATATAAACAACTAAGAACTGGATATGAAATATAAACAACTAAGAACTGGATATGAAATATAAACAACTAAGAACTGGATATGAAAATATAAACAACTAAGAACTGGATATACAAATATAAACAACTAAGTACTGGATATGAAAATATAAACAACTAAGTACTGGATATGAAATATAAACAACTAAGAACTGGATATGAAATATAAACAACTAAGAACTGGATATGAAATATAAACAACTAAGTACTGGATATGAAAATATAAACAACTAAGAACTGGATATGAAATATAAACAACTAAGTACTGGATATACAAATATAAACAACTAAGTACTGGATATGAAAATATAAACAACTAAGTACTGGATATGAAATATAAACAACTAAGAACTGGATATGAAAATATAAACAACTAAGTACTGGATATGAAATATAAACAACTAAGTACTGGATATGAAATATAAACAACTAAGTACTGGATATACAAATATAAACAACTAAGTACTGGATATGAAATATAAACAACTAAGAACTGGATATGAAATATAAACAACTAAGTACTGGATATGAAATATAAACAACTAAGAACTGGATATGAAATATAAACAACTAAGTACTGGATATGAAATATAAACAACTAAGTACTGGATATGAAATATAAACAACTAAGTACTGGATATGAAATATAAACAACTAAGTACTGGATATGAAATATAAACAACTAAGAACTGGATATGAAATATAAACAACTAATACTGGATATGAAATATAAACAACTAAGTACTGGATATGAAATATAAACAACTAAGAACTGGATATGAAATATAAACAACTAAGTACTGGATATGAAATATAAACAACTAAGAACTGGATATGAAATATAAACAACTAATACTGGATATGAAATATAAACAACTAAATACTGGATATGAAATATAAACAACTAAGTACTGGATATGAAAATATAAACAACTAAGAACTGGATATGAAATATAAACAACTAAGTACTGGATATGAAATATAAACAACTAAGAACTGGATATACAAATATAAACAACTAAATACTGGATATGAAATATAAACAACTAAGTACTGGATATACAAATATAAACAACTAAGTACTGGATATGAAAATATAAACAACTAAGAACTGGATATGAAATATAAACAACTAAGTACTGGATATGAAATATAAACAACTAAGAACTGGATATGAAATATAAACAACTAAGTACTGGATATGAAATATAAACAACTAAGAACTGGATATGAAATATAAACAACTAAGAACTGGATATGAAATATAAACAACTAATACTGGATATGAAATATAAACAACTAAGTACTGGATATGAAATATAAACAACTAAGAACTGGGTATGAAATATAAACAACTAAGTACTGGATATGAAATATAAACAAGGATACACAGAGAATGGTGATCTAACTGAAACTGTGTTGTGAACCAGTAACTTGAGTGTGCTTGTAAAACTAACCAAGAAAGAAAGAAAGAAAGAAAGAAAGAAAGAAAGAAAGAAAGATAATCTGAGAAAATGTCCTTGATTTTAGTCTGTCAGGATCCAATATTCTTCTATTGTTTACCTCCTATAGCTTCACATGTACAGAATGTTATTTAGATAGCATATGGTTTAAACATGCTACATCTACATATATCTGCTATTTTTCACTGGTTAAAGCATTCAATAATTCTAGGCCTAAACATGCTACAGATCTTCCATTTCAAAACTCCACACCTCCTGTAATCGGCAAGACAGTAGATTTTGAGGGGATTTGCAGAACATTGAGCTTGTAGATCAGTATTTCTCAACCACTGGTCCTGGGGACCTTTGGTGTGCCCCTGAGAAGGGTCAAGTGTGCCACTTGAAACTGCTTGAAAGACAGTATTGTATTTATCATTTTAAAAATGATTTAAACTAGTGAAAACAGCCGATCTACAAGCACACAACGCCTCACGGTGCGAGGCGTTGTGTGCTTGTAGATCGGCTGTTTTCACTACTGTTGTGCGACAGCCTTGTATGATGACGCAGGGCTTTACTTTTCGAAGAAACGTACAAATTTGAAACTTGGAGATACAAGGTTTCTTCCCGACAGTGACGATATTTACACCCCCATATTATGTTGGTGTGACCATGGATTCTTGGGACATGAATCTGGCTCTCCAGGCAATAAATATGAAACCACGCTTTCAATCTTTCCTATTAGCCCTATTCACGACCCGCCCACTCAGCATCCCACGGGTGCTGAAGTCCCGTTTTGAAGGGGTAAATCCTACCATAGCCTATGGAGTTGGCACAAAAATCGCAAATTTAATGCAATTTCCGAATAGTAAAGTATAAAATACGGCTAGCATGATCAAGAACACAAGATACTAAACGGCACAATGCACTATAATTTACTTTACTGTTAGAAATAATGATTTGTTGGCTTTAAGTCCAGTATAGTTTCCCCTTCTAAATTGAAGTCAGCACCCGGGGAAAACTGAGAAACGGAAGTAGGTGGGCGGGCAATCAATGGGAGTGGGAATCAATAAGGAATCAATGGGAGTGGGAATCAATAAGGAATCAATGGGAGTGGGAATCAATAGTCAATAGGGAATCAATTGGTTGAGCTTCACATGACATTTAGCTTACTGCAGAATTTAGTTAGCCTGGCGGGGCCTGACGTCATACTGACGTCATACTGACGTCATACTGATGTCATACTGACGTCATACTGACGTCATACTGCGTTCACTCACTCATTCCTTCCCCAGTATAACGTCTGGCCTTCGGCCTATTGGCAGCTTGAAAAGTGGGCGGGAGTACTTGCCTTGACAGACAGACTCCTCTAACCAATCAAATCAGTGTAGCAAAACATGTCTCCGCCAGAACGGCAAACAACCACGTCTTTTCGGCCGATGAACTCCGCTAGTGCATCCCCGTGTTACTTTTTAATTGTTGTAATTGATTCCAACTCTGAAATAACTGCACTTATTGCTTGTTTTATCGTTAGAGCGTTAACTGTTACACCTGTTGCATCGCGAGGGCAGCCATTGTTGTTTTGAAAATGCTACAGCTTTTCACTTGTTGTCAGGAATACTACGTTTGTTGTGCGGACAGCAGTCACTGATTGGCCCTGATAGAAAATAATCAGGATACTCGCTGCCTCTACCCGGAAGGCCAGACGTTATACTGGGGAAGGAATGAGTGAGTGAACGCAGTATGACGTCAGTGTGACGTCAGTATGACATCAGTATGACGCCAGGCTACAATTTAGTCACGTCAGCAACCACACTCGCAATTTCCAACTGCATCTTCTCTAGTTATAATTGTAACTGTTATTAACTGTGTAAACTGTGCCATGCGTAGGTGAGGGGAGCCCCCCACCCCCCCCACCCCCCCCAGCACCACCTCCAGAGGGGCAGAAGGAGGAGGGGCCGTCTTCACCTCCACCACCTCCACCCCCAGGGGGCGCCAGCGGGCGGAGCCAGCAAGCAGCGTCAGGCGGCCAACGCGCGGGAGCGCGACCGCACGCACAGCGTCAACACCGCCTTCCTGGCCCTGCGCCAGCTCATCCCCACCGAGCCGCGCGACCGCAAGCTGTCCAAGATCGAGACGCTGCGGCTGGCGAGCAGCTACATCGCCCACCTGGCCAACGTTCTGCTGCTGGAGCATCACAACGCCAGCGCCGCCGCCGCGACGACGCAGCCCTGCCTGCGCTACCAGAGCCTCCTGCAGGGCGGCGCCAAAGAGAGCAACGACTGCAGCAGCAGCAACACGTCAGCCGCTGCCACCGGAGGCGCTAGCGGAGCCGCTAACGCTGCTGCCGCGGCGCTAAGACCCATCTGTACCTTCTGTCTCAGCAGCCAGAGGAGACAGGTGATTATTATTTATATACTGTTACCAGAAAGACGCCCTAAAGGGCGAGGTTGTGCCCATTTACAGTCGTGCTCGAAAATTTTAAACCCCTTCTGACAAATGTGTTCATTAATGTAACCACTGTTCCTCAGACTTACAACTTGTCAGCTATGCTGAAAACTGTACTTTTTGGAACATTCAGTGTCTTTGCAATTGTTTAGATTGCACATCTGATGCAACTATTTAAGCCCTTGATTAATCGATTGCAGTTGATTACAGATGAAAACACAACAAATGTTACTTTTGAGCTATTTAGATTGTTCTTGTATGATTTATTTATTTCATTCAGTTGTCAGTTTGTGAATTTAGCACATAAAACAGATTTGCAGAGAGGGGGGGGGGGGTAAACAATTTTGAGCACAACCGTTTATGAGATTGCGTTGAGGTCACAAAGAATGCTGGGCCCTGATTGGCTATGGCAGACAGATACACAACAGATTCACCCAACGCAATACTTGTGCACTCTGCTGGTGCACAAGTAGGCCATACAAGGAGCAAGTTGGCCCCTGGACACAGTGCAGTCTGGGTATTATTGTTGGCCCCTGGACACAGTGCAGTCTGGGTATTATTGTGGTTCTCAACATGTGGGTCGGGACCCCCAGGGGGGTCCCCACATTATTCTGGGGGGTCCCCAGATGATTAACTTAAAGGAGCAGGAAACCCTGCCTCTTTATTTGTTTTATGGGATTTCAGAACATGAAAAGAAACCTGAAATGTAGGCGTGGTTATCTGCTGTTGTGGGGGGAGGGGGCGGAGTAATGCGTGCATATCATTGTGTTCTATCAGAGAGAGACAGAGCGAAGCTGTCGCAGTGGGCACTTGTTGCTGTTTGCATTTCGGAAACAAATTTTAAAACCAGCCATTGGAGGTGTAAAAAGTATAAAGATTCGGCAACTCCATGTTGTATAACGAGAAAAAATGTGCAAGTATTTTACAAACAAGCTGTCTGAGCTTTTATCCATGGACAAACTTTCTCCAGCTCTAGCGCTGATAGCTATTTTCTGTGTAGTGTAGCCTATGTGTGTGCGTGTGTGTGTGTGCGTGCGTGCGTGCGTGTGTGTGTGTATGTGTGTGTGTGTGTGTGTGTGTGTGTGCGTGCGTGCGTGCGTGCGTGCGTGCGTGCGTATGTGTGTGTGTGTGAGTGTGAGTGTATGTGTGTGTGTGTGTGTTGCATCCATAAATAGCAGCAGGTTGTGACAGCAGTGAAGCCATGCAGGCTGCAGCTCATAAATATTATGTCAGCGCCTTAAAGGAGTAGTTCACCCCTAAATGTTATATTTTATCTTAAAGGAGTAGTTCACCCCTAAATGTTATATTTTATCTTAAAGGAGTAGTTCACCCCTAAATGTTATGTTTTATCTTAAAGGAGTAGTTCACCCCTAAATGTTATATTTTATCTTAAAGGAGTAGTTCACCCCTAAATGTTATATTTTATCTTAAAGGAGTAGTTCACCCCTAAATGTTATATTTTATCTTAAAGGAGTAGTTCACCTCTAAATGTTATATTTTATCTTAAAGGAGTAGTTCACCCCTAAATGTTATATTTTATCTTAAAGGAGTAGTTCACCCCTAAATGTTATATTTTGGGGGTGTTTGGAACGTGGATCCATCCAGACTAGCACAGAGCCCTGGTGGAGTCAACTAAGGATGAGTGTTTAAGTGGCTGGAATGTCATGATTACACACACACACACACACACACACACACACACACACACACACACACACACACACACACACACACATACACATTATGCAGTGTTGAAGTGACTTAACACCTGAGGCAGATTGTCTTCTAAATCCTAACCGTTTGGACCCCAAGAGATATTCTTTTTACTTTAAAAGCTCCTTGGTGGCACAAAGTGGCGCACTATGAGGGTTGGCAGTGGCACAGGGTCACGTAGGCAGTTTGTTCTGACAGCCATCTTCAGTTTGTTCTGACAGCCATCTTCAGTTTGTTCTGACAGTCATCTTCAGTTTGTTCTGACAGTCATCTTCAGTTTGTTCTGACAGTCATATTCAGTTTGTTCTGACAGTAGTCATCTTCAGTTTGTTCTGACCAGCCATCTTCAGTTTGTTCTGACAGTAGTCATCTTCAGTTTGTTCTGACCAGCCATCTTCAGTTTGTTCTGACAGTCATCTTCAGTTTGTTCTGACAGTCATCTTCAGTTTGTTCTGACAGTCACATTCAGTTTGTTCTGACAGTCATCTTCAGTTTGTTCTGACAGCCATCTTCAGTTTGTTCTGACAGTCATATTCAGTTTGTTCTGACAGTTATCTTCAGTTTGTTCTGACAGTCATATTCAGTTTGTTCTGACAGTCATCTTCAGTTTGTTCTGACAGTCATCTTCAGTTTGTTCTGACAGCCATCTTCAGTTTGTTCTGACAGTCATCTTCAGTTTGTTCTGACAAAAAAATGGAACATTCTTTGTAATATATTCCAGCATAGTGGTGGCCGCCATGATTGTCCATTTTAAGGGCTTAGCGGCCATTTTTGAGCTGGGCATACATCAGATTAGGATTCAGCACGCTTTAACACATTCCCCGCCATTTAACAATACCTTTGTACTCTCCCCTGCCTCTGTCTCCATAGACTTCCATGTAATTCATAGTGCACGGATCATGCACACCCATGCCTAGATAATGCACCACGTGTCTGCACATTGCTCACAGCTTTCAAACAAAAAAATCCGAATGGAAATCCGTTCAGGCATTCATGAGATAGCAGCCATTATGTTTTCCTAAAATGTAAACAAAGATGGCTGCCATGTTTGAAAGATGGGGTTGCTATGGGGGTTAAACATGCAATTTCGCGATTGCTATCATGCCTACTAAAGTTTTTGGGGTCCAAATTTTTTTTTGATTTCTTTTTTTTTTTTTTTTCTCGGGATTATCGGGCCTGGCGGGGAAAGACATTGAAATAATCTCGGGACTATCGGGCCTGGCATGCAATGAGTTAATACCCCTAGAAAACATGCATGCCATAAATTAACCTGATTTTCCTTCTGAAATCCTGCCTCGTCTAGAATCAAAGGTTTTAATAAAAAAAAAAAAAAAATCTGGCAGTAGAACTGTTAAACATACCCTGCCACAAAAACTACTTCTATAATAAAATCGACTTTTTAACTATGGCATTCCCTGCCAATCGACTTTAAAAAATATATATACATTTTTTGGACCTCCAACAATGTACTAGGCATGATCTTGAAATTGCATGTTTAACCCCCATACCAACCCCATCTTTCAAACATGGCAGCCATGTTTGTTTACATTTGAAGAAAACATAAGGGCTGCTATCTCCTGAATGCATGAACGGATTTCCAAGCAGATTTTTTTTGTTTGAAAGCTGTGAAAAGCGTGCACATGCATAGTGCATGATCTGTGCACGAATTCGTACACCAGCGTGCACACTATTTTTTTTAACCCTTTGGTGGCGAAACGGCAATATAAGAGGTCCCACTTTACATACGGCACCGACTGAGTTAAGATGTGTTTTTAAGGTGGAACCACTGATGTGTTTTTAAGGTGGAACCACTGATGTGTTTTTAAGGTGGAACCACTGATGTGTTTTTAAGGTGGAACCACTGATGTGTTTTTAAGGTGGAACCACTGATGTGTTTTTAAGGTGGAACCACTGATGTGTTTTTAAGGTGGAACCACTGATGTGTTTTTAAGGTGGAACCACTGATGTGTTTTTAAGGTGGAACCACTGATGTTCTCCTTTCCCTCCACAGATCAGAGAGGGAGAGAAACACTCCACAGCTGTGTGACCTGCTGACCTCACCAAGCCCCTCCCCCTCCCCCCTCCTCCGATGTTTACATGTCTGCTGACGGAGTGACCGCACGTTCACGTCAATCAGACTCTGACAAGGTCACGTCAACTGTCAAACTCTGACGCTTGTATATACAGTATTTACAGTATATACAGTATGTACAGTACATACAGTATGCACTGTACACAGACTGACGTTAGCACTTCTTGATCTCACAGTAACAGTGAAAACGCTGTGTTTTGGTGAAGCTGAAATCTGAGCCACGCGTGATGAGTTCAGTGGTGGGAAAAAGTACTTGACTTGTGTTTCTTTTACTAGAGTTAAAACAACGTATCAATACTCTCAACTGTTACAACTAGGAATGTCCAGAATCATAAATGTACTTGAGTAAAAGTACTGGCATCAAAAGGTACTTAAAAGGTACCCAAAGTAGAGAGTACTTGTTATGCAGAATGTTTTAAAATGTAAGAATTGTATGCAAATCTTTTGAAAATGTCAGATCTACAAAAAATTACATGGGGTGCAACGCATTGTGACGCAACGCATCGTGAGCTTGCAGATCGGCTATTTCCAAAACGGTTCAAAATGTATATAGGGTTGAATTGGTTAGTTTATGTTTTGTAATAATATTCTGAATCTACAAAGTAACTAGTAATGTTTTCTAATCGTTGTAGTGGAGTAAACAAGTACTGAAAAGTAGTTTTAGTGAGTCAAAGTAGAAAAGCACTGAAAACTGTAAAAAAGAAAACATATACCTCAACATTGTAGCATAGGCCTACAATAGTACAGTACTTGAGTAAATGTACTTTTGTTACTTTGCACCATTGCTGACAGGGACGTGCTGGCCATTGGGAAAAGCGGGACAACTCCCGAACGGCCGGTTCATTCCCGGCCGGTCCAGGCCAGCCATTAGGAAAACATTGAAAATTAAATGTCGGCCTTCGTTCCATTTTGGGGGCTGGGCGTCCAACAAAGTAAATCGTCAATGTCGGGCAGAAATCTTGTATCTCCAAGTTTCAAATTTGTACATTTTTTCGCAAAGCAAAGCCCTGCTTCATCACACAAGGCCGTCGCACAAAAGTAGTGAAAACAGCAGATCTACGGTGCGAGGCGTTGTGTGCTTGTAGATCTGCTGTTTTCACTAGTTTGAATCATTTTTAAAATGATAAATACAAAACAAACGGTTTTGGACGTACAAGGTTTCCACCCGACAACGACGAAATATAACTCATGTAATTGGCCCACTGGCTTGTCACTTGTCATGATCTGAAATGTCAAATCTTTGAGTAGCAGCAGCAGTGCTATAGAGAGAGATCTCTCTCTATAGCGCGCAATGAGGGCCTCTACAACTATTTTTCCCGGGCTGAATCAGGGGCCCAGCACGTCCCTGATTGCTGTCCACTATGTTTTGGTTGGAAGCTGCAATCTGAGACGCGTGTGCAGCTGACCGTCTGTCTGTCTGTCTGTCTGTCTGTCTGCCTGTCTTGACTGACTGGACGGGCTGCCCGGCTATTTCTGTCCTCCTCCATGACAGTGGCGTCAGTTCAGCAAAAGCTAGGGTATGGCAAAGATGGGAGTTCTCGTGGAAAAGAGGCATTACATTTTGGATAACACGGTTCTATTGTGAAAATAGCCGATCTACATGCTCACACATGTAAATCGGCATGTAGATCGGCTAGTTTTGTCAGTTTTTTATACAGGTTTCTATGGTTTCTTGGGCTGGACATGGCAGCCTGGAACGGTTGTTCAAGTGCAGCTAAACTTGGCATGTTAGTAAACGTGCCACAATTAACAATAATGCATTGCAGCTGTGCAGCTGACCTGCGGAACCTGGGAATATACCATTCTGTCAAGATGGGGAGAATACAAATGTGGAGAATATAATTATAATACCTTGTTAAAGTGACCATTTTGTCAAATGTAGCATTTGTAGTTATTTTAACAACATAATAACCAGCACAGATAGACAAAGAGACATTTATGGATTTATATTTAAAATTAACTTTTATTCTCTCCCCTGGACCCAGGGTATGGCAGCTGCATACCCCTGCCATACCAAATTGACGCCCCTGCTCTATGACTAAACTAAAGTCACACAGACCCAGGGACGTGCAGAGAATGTTAGAGAGGCAGGGGCTGACATTTCTAAAAGGGCCTTTTTGTGGAAATATAAAAAAAATAGCAGACCTCCAAGCTCACAACGCATCGTGCTGCGGAGCGTTATGAGCTTGGAGTTCGGCTATTTTCGGTGCGTGATACCACACTGAACTAAACATAATCAAGTGAATACTGGAGATGTGGCGTAACGGCATGGATTTCTACACAGAGAGGGCAATTCTTTCAACATAAGATGCTGCATTCAAGTTCAGGAGAGTTTGGACAAGGCAAACCAATCTGGCAAGCCATCGTCAAAGAAAAACTCTGTTCCCATGCATAGAATCTGTTCTTGAGAGATTACTTGAATGCTGCCTTCAGGTATGGCATGGAAAGAGGGGGAATTTGCATTTCAACGGTGGGGGCCGATGGGCAAGGAGGGTTGCGAGCTTATGAGAAACAACTCAAATAAGACCTCATTAAATGAAAAACATTAAATTAACTCATGAAATGCCTAGCCTCCTAGGCCTTAAAACCTGGCAAAAAGAGTTGCGTGCATTAGTGCAAGATTAGATGAGGATAAAGGAAACCATTAAATGGAAAACATTAAATTATCCTCTGAAAAGGCTTCTAAGCTTACACTAGCCTACTAGTAAAACTAGTGGAACCGCGATCTTGCCACACAGTAGTGGGAAGAAGAGGTTATCATCATCATGGCCCCAAATAACTTTTAAATATCTTGCAATTGGCGACGAGTCTCTTACTAAATCGGCAGGAGTGCCTCTCATTCTCAATACATAAAGGCTAAGCTATACAACCTCTCCATCATCAGCAATAGTCAGTGGTGTGTGTTCCCCACACTCCCAAGCCCCCACCGTTGCGCTTGGGTTCACCGGGAAAACCGCAGTCGCGGTCTGGAGAGGACACTTTTTTACAGATGATGTCTGTGTGTGTTTGTGCCTCACATGGCTGTAACTTAACAGACGGACGGTCTCCCTGCCCCATGCCGGGAGGTCGAGGGTTAAAGGTCTCCCTGCCCCATGCCGGGAGGTCGAGGGTTAAAGCCTAACTGAAGCTGAACTCTGCTCTGCTCGCTTCTCTCAGGGTGTGATTTGTTCTGTGCTTGTTTTTTTCATGTTTAGACCTCCCTTTAAACCGTTTTGTATCGACCGTGTGTGAGTGTGTGTGTGTGTGTGTGTGTGTGAGTGTGTGTGTGTGTGTGTGTGTGTGTTGGACAGGATTCTGGCTGAAAACAAGTTTGAAGGAAGGCCGAAAAAGAAAAGGTTATATTCAGGTTACCATGTCTTTAATGGCTGTTATCTCAACGTTTTCCTCACAACATAATCACTAAAATATTGTCACTGTCGGGCAGAAACCTCGTATCTCCAAGTTTCAAATGTGTATGTCTTTTGGTAAAGCAAAGCCCTGCTTCATCATACAAGACTGTCGCACAAAACTAGTGAAAACAGCCGATCTACAAGCACACAACACCTCGCATCTGCTGTTTTCACTATAAGATCATTTTATAGATGATAAATACAAAACGAACGGTTTTGGACATACAAGGTTTCCACCCGACAACGACGATATGCTATAAATATAAGGTGCTGGGAGTGAAAATTATAATGTAGGGGTGCCTCGGATTAAAAAAATATTCATGGGGTGACCTGAGACGAAACAGTTTGGGAACCCCTGGTCTAAGATGCTGCCTTCCACTCCAATGGAGAACAACATGGTTTTATGGTTTTATGGTTCACACAAAGCCTACAGGATCACTCTCTACTCTCTACTGAGCTGCACTGGGTTGGACTGGCTTTCAGGAATGACTTCATCTTCTCTAGAGGGTTATTTCACTGTTTGTGTAAACTATTTTCAGGATGTGTTACTGTGTTTGTTGAGACGTTTCACTTTAAATGCTACCAGTTAGGAGGAAATTCATTACTCAATGTGGGGGAGGGGGGATACATTGAAACAAATTGACCCTTTTAACTGTGATTTTAATACAATATAAATTTGTATTACAACTATCCTAATTATAATACACTATAATGGATTATAACTGTGATTATAATACACTATAAAGTATTAATGTATTACTATGATAATTATAATAGATTATAATAGTGGTTATAACACAATAGAATCTATTATCATGTGTTACAACTATATCCTGGTGGTCTAAATGAAAAGTCAGTGAGTGATCAGTCATTATGAAGTGTTTGGCCCCGCTTGGCCCAGGTCAGACCTACTCTGGATTGGATACTTTTTAGTACCACGTTTAGTACCACTTTCACACCACTCTACCCAGGTCAAAACCTGGCACAAGTGGGCGGTGTGGAGTGGAGTGGAGTGGTGTGGTCTAAAGCAAGACGTTTTAAAATGAACCCAGGAGTGTTTTTACAAGTTTAAAGTGTTGAAATGTTTACTTCCTTTCGTTGCACAAACCCTCACTTCAGAGCCTTACACAATCGGCAGTTCTTTAGTGTGACTGTGCACGTTAAGTGTGTGCGTGCACATTAAATGTGAGTTACCCTGGCATGCTGATACACAGATTTGAGAAATGTAAATTATTTTGACTCAAGTGGCTCTTTAGAAAAGAAAAAAAAGTGTTTTTGACTGTGAAAAGTGTGGCACCACAGTGGCTACCTCAAACCTGATCTATTCTAATGTCTAACATTACAGTAGAGCTCATAATAGTACTTGAATTAAAACTGACGCTGTGTGTGTGTGTGTGTGTGTGTGTGTGTGTGTGTGTGTGTGTGTGTGTGTGTGTGTGTGTGTGTGTGTGTGTGTGTTATATTTTTGCACATGGTCAACACTGGAAGAAGCTGCTGAAAACATGAAATTATTTTTGTACAATAAAATAAATAAAAAAACAGATGTTGATGTTTGATGTCCAATGTGTGGCTGTACTTCAAGGTAGGGATGGGCATTTAAAGGACAACTTTAGTTTTTTACAACACAGGTTCATATTTTAGATTGTAATTAAAGAATATAAAAGATGTGTTCAAATTATTTCATTTACTTCTTTCTATTGTTTTAGAGATTCTTATTTCAGTGGCTAAATATGTCATTTTACACAGAATAAGCCCATTCCCAAGATACAACGCAACCTTTCATGGTTGGATGTGACTTATGGGGGCTAGAAGTGTTACTGTAAATGGCAATAAAGAAACTGCTGGCTTATTGTGTCTAAAAAGACATATTTAGCCACTTGTACGCATGCCCCACATTTTAGCACAGTAAACGTGATAAAACAATAAAACGAAGCAAATGAAAACATTTTAACACTCACTTTTTCTTTCTCTAATTACAATCTAAAATATGAACCCTTGTTGTAAAAAAATAAAGTCGTCCTTTAAAGCATTAAATACTGGTTAAAGTGGCCAGAAATACTACTTGAGATATAAAACGGAGCTTAATTAAATCAATGAATGAACAGAACATGTATTCTATTTCTGCTACTTTGACCATTTCTAACTGGGGTTTGTATTGTAAAGTACAACTTGATGACATCACACCGTTGTACTTTACAATACAAACCCCCAAATCAATCCTCCAGTTCTAGGCAACACAGAAGAGGCGGAACTTATTTTCTATTTCCACACAACTCGTCTAAGGTATATTAATGACATAGTTCAATATTGAAAATGGGTGGTCTTCCCCTTTAAAGCTGTACTGTGGAAGCTGCTCAACTAGTGGTCAGTAGCGGTATTGCTTTTTCGCCGCGGACCACCGCGGCCGCCGCGACCACCTCCGCCTCGCCGATACGAATCCATAGAGCCGTCTCCCGTCATTTTTAGACCAGGATTGAGGGAGTAGCATGCAATATTGCTTCACCAATGTAAACACAGTTGTGAGGGAAGCTATTTTCTGAAGAGACACAAGACTCGCTGTGATTGGCCGGTGTTGTATGATCGGCGCTGTGATTGGCCGGTAGTGTATCATGTGGGAGATGACATCATTTTGCCGGGAAATACAGCCCCTGTCATGGGTATGTAGAAAACATATAAAGAAAAGGCTTTTGGGGCTGAAATTAACGGAGTGGGTGTTCTAAAACTTAAGCGATTTAACCCTCTAAGGCCCGCATTAAGAAATACTTGAAATAAAAAATTGAAAAAAATCAGATGGTGTTGTAGGAGTCCTATTAACTCATTTAATGCCACCCTTTCACCACTAGAGGGGGCCAAGTGTGCCACAGACAATCCCATAGAGATATGCTGGTATATGCAGAAGCCCTGCAGCCATGACTTGCCTAAACACTTTCCTTTGTGCATGTACAGGAAGAGGATGAAGTTAGCTTGAAGTTAGCTATTGGCTACCAAGCATTTTAAAAGCCTTATTTTCGTCAACTTAGCCATGATTAAACCTTGCACACCTCATGCATGGGAAAAAAACAGAGAAGAATGAGCTCTAAAAAATCCAATGCAATCCTGGATTGCATTGTTGTGGGTTTGTGCAGTTTGTTCACAGCTTTCAAACAAAAAAATCCGATTGGAAATCCGTTCAGGCATTCTTGAGATAATAGCCATTATGTTTTACACTGTTGTGAGCTTGGAGGTCTGCTACCTGAGTTGTATGGGGGTTGTATGGGGGTTAAACATGCAAAATCGCGATTGAAATCATGTTCACTAGTTTTGATGGGGTCCAAAAAAAAAAATTTCAAAAAAAAATTTTCAACATTTTTTTTTTTTTTTTTTTTTTTTTGAATCACGTGTATACACGTGATTGGCACTGTGGGATGCGCTAATATATCACGTGTATACTCGTGATTGGCACAGAATGAGTTAAGAGGAAAATGTAATGTTTTTTTCAAAAAAATGTTTTTGTAAGATTTTATAGCCATAAATCAAAAATCATAAATCATGCTCTAATTTACATATGGGGGATATTTTTCACAATAATAACATATGTACATGTTCTAGACATTCTAATGATCACCAAAAAAAATAGTACAGGCATTTTACTTATGTTTTTGTGAGATATAGCTTCCATGAAAAAGTGAGATGTTGTTCGTCAAAACTCTGGAATTTCAGCGGGTGTGGCGGGTGTGAATGTCAGCCCCTGTGGGGGGTATTTATATGCAAATATTGTGGCCAATGGCATTGTAATACTAAACAATAGAATCCAATGGTGGTGTTTAGGTGGTAGGGGGAGCTAAAATAAAATAATTTAAACCTTTTTTTGGATAAAATACAAACGTTGTAATATTACAACCGTGGGCCTTAGAGGGTTAATAGTTAGGACAATTTTAAGATTTGTTTTATTAAAAAAGTGACATAGTATAACTTTAAGCTAAGTTGAAATGAGTTGGAGTTGTGCTCGCACCCCTGCTGTAACCAGTTTTAAAAGTAGACTTGATGGGACTCATAACGAGGTGATTAACATGTTGATTAACATGATTAACATGTTACAGCTCTGTAAGATATCAGTCTAACTCATAACGAGGTGATTAACATGTTGATTAACATGATTAACATGTTACAGCTCTGTAAGATATCAGTCTAACTCATAACGAGGTGATTAACATGTTACAGCTCTGTAAGATATCAGTCTAACTCATAACGAGGTGATTAACATGTTACAGCTCTGTAAGATATCAGTCTAACTCATAACGAGGTGATTAACATGTTACAGCTCTGTAAGATATCAGTCTAACTCATAACGAGGTGATTAACATGTTACAGCTCTGTAAGATATCAGTCTAGGACTCATAACGAGGTGATTAACATGTTACAGCTCTGTAAGATATCAGTCTAGGACTCATAACGAGGTGATTAACATGTTACAGCTCTGTAAGATATCAGTCTAACTCATAACGAGGTGATTAACATGTTGATTAACATGATTAACATGTTACAGCTCTGTAAGATATCAGTCTAACTTATAACGAGGTGATTAACATGTTACAGCTCTGTAAGATATCAGTCTAACTCATAACGAGGTGATTAACATGTTGATTAACATGATTAACATGTTACAGCTCTGTAAGATATCAGTCTAGGACTCATAACGAGGTGATTAACATGTTACAGCTCTGTAAGATATCAGTCTAGGACTCATAACGAGGTGATTAACATGTTACAGCTCTGTAAGATATCAGTCTAACTCATAACGAGGTGATTAACATGTTACAGCTCTGTAAGATATCAGTCTAACTCATAACGAGGTGATTAACATGTTACAGCTCTGTAAGATATCAGTCTAACTCATAACGAGGTGATTAACATGTTACAGCTCTGTAAGATATCAGTCTAGGACTCATAACGAGGTGATTAACATGTTACAGCTCTGTAAGATATCAGTCTAACTCATAACGAGGTGATTAACATGTTACAGCTCTGTAAGATATCAGTCTAACTCATAACGAGGTGATTAACATGTTACAGCTCTGTAAGATATCAGTCTATTGGGACTCATAACGAGGTGATTAACATGTTACAGCTCTGTAAGATATCAGTCTATGTGGAGACATTGGTACGAGTGTCTTTTATAGATGTTTTTTATCTGTGTTCTTTAGATCTTCTTTAGTGATTTTATATTGTATTTTAACAGTTTCTACCTTTGGTTTGGGCTGTAATGAAGTTTGATTGACAAGAGATGGAGCTCAAAACCAGAGCTCTGTATCAATAATACGTTGGCTTATCAAGCCTGTTATCGAGCACAGCGGCCCAATTAAACACATAAGACAATAAAATGATTGCAGTGCTATTTATTCATTTAGTTTTGTCAGTTCATCATACGGTTGTGCTCGAAATTATTAAACCCCTTCTGACAAATGTGTTCATTAATGTAACCACTGTTCCTTTAACTTAGAACTTGTCAACTGTGCTCAAAACTGTACTTTTTGGAACATTCAGTGTCCTTGCAATTGTTTTATATCCTTTTCCCTTTTTTTTTTACAAAGCAATAATCTGAACATTTCTGACCATTCCTTAACCCTGCAAGACCCGAATTAATTTCTACTGGCCAAATTTAAAATAAAAAATCGAACCTCTGTTCGAAGTGGAGCTGTGTGTGTGTGTGTGTGTGTGTGTGTGTGTGTGTATTGCAGTTGATGCTCAGGGCAGGCTAGACTCAACAGCACCTCTCTGGTCACCCAGGGTACTCAGGCTACACCAGAGGCTACATACAGTAGGAAAAGGAGCAAAACACACTTGTGTTTTGGAGAAAATTCAAGATGGCGGAAAATCTATCCTGGCGCAAATGGGCGTGGCCTATATGGGGAGATGCGTCTTGACCCAAGGAATCCAGGGAAAAAAGAATTTAAATTTTCCGATCTACGGTTCAAGAGTTACGGGGCAAAACGTAAAGTGGGCCGTTATAGCGCCACCATGAGGCCGAGTGATGTAATTATTTTTTGATTCATTCCTAAAATCATTATGAATCTCCTCTCCGAGGTTTGAAACTGTAGCTCCTATGGTTTATGAGAGAAAAATACTTGAAAGTGATTTCTTGCATTGTCCCATTATAAGTCAATGGGGACAATTAAGCGTCGTTTTTTGCCGATTATGTCGCCATTGTAAGGCGGATCGGAAAGAAAGTTACTAGCACACCATTCCCGGCCGAGCCGCACGTTTTGATTTATATATTGCGGGGGTGGCGTAAATGGTGCGGGACTAGTAGCGTGCCGAAGTTTAGGCTACATACAGACACGGACGGACGGACGGAGACCCACACACACGGCCACGTATAGGGAGCTTGTGTTCCACACAGCTCCAAAAATCAGATGCTGTTGTAGGAGTCCTAATCACAGGAAAATTAAATGTTAAAAAAACAATGTTTTTGTAAGGTTTTATAGCCATAAATCATAAATCATGCTCTATTTTGCATTTTGGGGATATTTTTCACAATAATAACACATGTACATGTTCTAGACATTCTAATGATCACGAAAAAATATATTACATGCATTTTACTTATGTTTTAGTGAGGAATAGCTTCAATTAAAAAGTGAGATGTTGTTCATCCAGACGCTGGAATTTCAACTTCTCTGGGAGGTGTGAATGTCAGTCTCTGTGGGGGGTATTTATATGCAAATATCGTGGCCAATGGCATTGTAATACTAAACAATAGGATTTAATGGTGATGTTAATGTGAAAAAAGAACAGGAAAACTAATTATAACATTGCAGATGCAACTATTTAAGTCCTTGATTAATCGTTTGCAGTTGATTACAGATGTTTTCAGGTGTAATTAACTTTTTAGCCGCCGTTGACAGTCCTCACCGTCATTGAAAGGGTTAATACCATGGCGCCGTTGACGGTGAGGACTGTGAATCTTACTGTATATACAGTAAAGATATGATTACTTACTGTACGTCGCTCCGGTCCCGCCCGCATCGGTAATGTCGGCGATTTGTTTACAACGCACGTTGGGCGTGCACGCGAAGTGAAGCTCCTCAATGTTAAGTCAATGGAGAGGCCCATAAAGAAACTTCTTTTAAACAAAATAGCCATTTTGAGACATTTTGCAGCAGATCTAAATGTAAACAAGGCACAAGGCAGGGCGCAGCCATCTTTCCTCTTCTTGTCCCACACTGTCATGTGACTAGATGACGTAATCGTTGCCGTCAAGTGATAATCCAAAAAAACAAAAACAACCCCCTTCCAGCCCTTCAAAATAATAGCGGCGGCCTATGGAGGAAACTGCGTGGCGCCGAGGCACCAAGCAACCTTCAGATTAAGAGGCACTAGATGTGTTAAGAGTTGAATATTTTAAATAATTTTAAAGTGAAAGTGGCATTTAGCATTGCATTTGGAAAAACAAACACAAAAATGTTTTACGTTTGAGCTATTTACATTGTTCTTTAGCATTTAGCCCATAAAACAGATTTGTTCCAATTGTTGACCATCTGGCCAGTGATATCCGTATATCAGACCAGTTACCCATATATGGAAGATTCCTGCATGATAGTCAACAATGTGATGTCAGAACATGACCATATATGGGCATTACCAAATATGGGCATTCCCAGATATGCCCTTGATATTGATGGGACAGGGATCTCCATATATGGGCATGAAACGGACAAGGACGGAATTAATTTGCAAGTGTGATCTGGGGAATGCCCATATATGGGCATGTTCTGACATCACATTGTCGACTATATATGGGCATAAAGCGACATCAAGCAGAGCATGATGTCAGAGCTGCAAAACCATTCTGTTAAGAGTGGTTCCCATGACATCACAGTGACATCAGAGCATGATGTCAGAGCAACAAACCCATAGAACCCCATAGACTGTAAAAATGTGTACTGACAGACAGACTGACACAAGCCCTTATCAGAGTCTGCGGTGAAGAGCCTATCACCACTAATGTATAATCCACCTAAAGTGAGAAAACAAGTGGAGGCCATCATAGTCAGTTACAGTTAAGTCCTATTACTGCGACTGACTGGTCTAGATCAGCCAATCAGTGAACAGGGTGATGGGCCGATCTGTCTGATAGTAAAAACAGAGAAATGACCGCGATATGATTTAAAACATTAAGTCAGTCCAATGTCTGAACAGACTCCTCAATGACCACAATATGATTTAAAACATTAAGTCAGTCCAATGTCTGAACAGACTCCTCAATGACCGAGATACGATTTAAAACATTAAGTCAGTCTGAACAGACTCCTCAATGACCGCGATATGATTTAAAACATTAAGGGCGGCTTGCACCAACACGGTTTAAGCCTTAAACTGGTTTAAATCAAGGTTTATATTTTAATCAGCTTGCACTAAACCTTAAACCTAGTTTTCATTAATCAGGTTTAGTTTTAAACCATCCTTTTAATCTTCGTTTTACTTTTCATTCTAAACCTGGATTAATGTTAATCCTCTTGCACCACTACTTTAAACTTCAATTTAAACATCAATAAGGGATTAATTTTAAACTTGCTGTAGAGGTGGTTTAAATGCAAACATGCCATTGACATGAATGGGGGTCCCCCTTCTGCGAGGGAAGCCTCACAGGCAAGCTGAAGCTGCAGACAGCGTTTCACAGTTGAAAACAAAAATCTCATCATAATTGTTGTCTTCCTTGTACATCGGCTATTTTAAAATAGCGAACTATTAAATATTTACAGGGACATAACACATTAACACAGTCAGTTGTCATGGAAGTGGACTTCCCAACCAATATGCAGACGTTTTAATTTTCGAAATCGCTTCATAATTGACAAAACTATCAAACTGTGGTGTATTTCTTTGCTTCCTAGTTCCTAGATAGTCGCGCATCACCGCGCCGCACCGCACCGCGCTGTAGCGAGCCGAGCGTCACCGTAGTATGACGGAGCGTTATAAAATTAAATATTTTTTGGCTACAGGCGCTCTTCTTAACATAGAAGGTGATAGGCCTGCACACATTCTCCCCGAAGTAAATATATAAGTCACGTTAATGATATTAGGCTCAAGAGAATAGTTTATTCCAGTGTGTTTACATCGCAAATCCAAGATGGAGGACATTTAAACCATGAATTAATCGCAGGTTATAGTTTTAATCACAGGTTAAGGGTTTAATCACAGATTTGTTAAGCAATGCTTAAATTTAAGTGGTGCAACACACCTCGATTTAAAATAAATCATAGATCAACAAAACCATGATTAACCCTAAACTAAGATTTATTTAAACCCTCTTGGTGCAAGCCGCCCTAAGTCAGTCCAATGTCTGAACAGACTCCTCAATGACCACAATATGATTTAAAACGTTAACCCATTCAAAACCGGTACACATTATTGTGTATCATTATTTTATGCTTTAACTACTGAAAAAATAGCAGATATACAAGCTCGCAGTGCGGCACCGAGTGCCACGCTGCGAGCTTGTAGATCTGCTATTTTAGAAAAATCGTGAGAATGTGAATTTTGACCCGATTCTATAAGTGTCTTTTGAATCCTTCTACGATTTTTTGAAAAACCTATGTTTCTATGTCAGCAATCTGGCCAGCCATCGTCAAAGAAAAGGTCCTTTTCACTTGAACTGGGGTTCAGTTAGTCTGTTCTTGAGAGACTACTATGTCAGTGGTTCTCAAACCTTTTCATGTAAAGGACCCCCAAAATGATAGGTATGTGGCCACGGACCCCCATCTCAAAATATTTAGTTCCAGGGACCCCCCAGTAGCAAAATTTGAGTTACAAATGTTTGCTTTAAAAATACATATATTCAAAGATTTGCACACATTTTCATGACTTTTTCAAAAATAGCAGATCTACAAGCTTGCAGCGCGGCACTCGGACAACATCCTGGACAAAATGAAAACAAAAGGCGTAGCAGAAGTCATTTCAATAATCTTTATTCCTTAAAAAAGTCAATTGTTTTTTTTATTCTTCAAGATTTAAAGAAAACTAGAAACCAACAGTGATGGATTTATCTAGGCGACGCAGTGGTCCCTCCAAGCCTCCGGGGGCAGTAGTGCTCCACCCCGGAGGAAAAAAAAATAAACAAAAGAACAACCCGACAGAGAGACACCGACCAACAGCAGGGAAGGAGAGAGAGAGAGAGAGAGAGGAGAGAGAGAGAGAGGAGAGAAAAAAAAACCCTTTGGCAAAAAAAGGTGAGTTAAGGGGATTTAGGCAGCCATTTTATAAGCCAGCTTTCTAAACGTCGCCTCACAGCGGAAATAAACGTAAAAAAAAAAAAAAAGCTCAACGCTGTGGTTTTTTTTTTTTTTTTTTTATCCGGTATTCCCGACACGCGCGACTCGGTTGGCCACCGTTTGTTCACTCGCCAGTACTTAGTGCTCCGTATTCCGACACTGGCGCTCGTCAAAAAAATAAAAAAAAATAAAAATGAAAAACGTCGCTAACGCGGACGCATGAGGAACGATACGGGTAATAATACTAATAATAATAATAATATAATAACGGGGCTCTGATTTGTTTTTAAGTCACATGGCGAAGAGAGAAGGCATCCAATAGCAATTAATCAATTATTAAACCGATGGATGTGATTGGCCCACGGAACAGGAAGCAGCAGGTCACATGGAATGTCTGTATCAAAAAAAAAAACACAAGAGAAGAAGAAATGGACAGGAAGGAGCCAATGAGAGGAGGGAGGGGGCGGGGACAGGAAGGAGCCAATGAGAGGAGCGAGGAGGCGGGGACAGGAAGGAGCCAATGAGAGGAGGGAGGGGGCGGGGACAGGAAGGAGCCAATGAGAGGAGGGAGGGGGCGGGGACAGGAAGGAGCCAATGAGAGGAGCGAGGAGGCGGGGACAGGAAGGAGCCAATGAGAGGAGAGAGGGGGCGGGGACAGGAAGGAGCCAATGAGAGGAGGGAGGGGCGGGGACAGGAAGGAGCCAATGAGAGGAGGGAGGGGGCGGGGACAGGAAGGAGCCAATGAGAGGAGGGAGGGGGCGGGGACAGGAAGGAGCCAATGAGAGGAGAGAGGGGCGGGGACAGGAAGGAGCCAATGAGAGGAGCGAGGAGGCGGGGACAGGAAGGAGCCAATGAGAGGAGCGAGGAGGCGGGGTCTAACCTTGCTTCAACTTCCTGTCTTTTCATGTCGTTATTTATTAATGCGCGACTGATCCTGATTGGTCGCCCCGAGCGTGACTGGCGGGTCGTTTTCGGCCAATCGGGAGCCAGGCAACGGTTCTGCCGAAGCCCTTTTCAACCCATTTCCACCTAAGAATTATTGAACGCTTCTTTAACTACTGAAAAATAGCAGATCTACAAGCTCGCAGCACGGTAAAATCGTGATCCCTCTTGTTGCAAGATCTACAAGCTTGTAGATCTGCTATTTTTTTAATAGTTAAAAGCAAACAAATAATGGTTAAAGTGGTCTTGTGAATCTAAAGGGTTCTGAATGGGTTCAACTAGGAGCGGGGGGGGGGGGCACCTGCTGCTAATATAATATATGCACATACCGAGTGTATATATTTATATTATAATATAATATATATACACATACTGAGTGTATATATTTATATTATAATATAATATAATATATATATACACACACTGAGTGTATATATTTATATTATAATATAATATATATACACATACTGAGTGTATATATTTATATTATAATATAATATAATATATATATACACACACTGAGTGTATATATTTATATTATAATATAATATATATATACACACACTGAGTGTATATATTTATATTATAATATAATATAATATATATATACACACACTGAGTGTATATATTTATATTATAATATAATATATACACACACTGAGTGTATATATTTATATTATAATATAATATATACACACACTGAGTGTATATATTTATATATATATATATTTAAAAATAAAACAAAAGGAAAGGGCTCCAGGTCGTCATGGTTACAGCAGCCTTCAGTCTGCCTCCTCTTCGTCAGATTCAGATTCTGCGAGGAAGGAGAGAGAAATGACACTTTATTGTTATTTACTGTTTTATGCTTTTAACACATTGACTGCCCACTGACCCAGCTAGGGCATTCACCAAATATTACAATATTCAAATATCAAAGTCAATATTCAACGTTGTTAACCGAAGTCGAATATTCGCTTATTTTAATTTATTGTTTTCTCTTTAAAAAATCTATAGTTTATAAAGCTTGGCTAGATAGGAAGTCATAAGAATGAGTTGTCAATATCCCTGGTGGATGAATTTGTTAATGCTACTATACCAGGGCTTCTCAAACCTTTTTAGGCCGTGACCCCCAAAATAAACATATTTGAACTGGGGACCCCCCACCCTGACAAGCACTTGGAATTGTAGGTATTACATTTAATGTGACTCGGTTCTGCAGATAAATATTGTGAAAATAGCAGATCTACATGCTCACAACGCCTCGCATTGCGAGATGTTGTGAGCATGTAGATCTGCTATTTTCACAATGTTCGCCTCTTGCTTACCGGTACTTAATATTTGACAGTTTGGTCAGTCCTGTCCAATATTCCACTATTCCAATACTACTACTAACCCTAGTAAAAATCACTATTGGTGAATGCCCTGCTGCCCACTAGTTTTAAATCATAGCTATTCAGTGCCAGCTTTTTCTGGTAATTTTAATGGAGGCGGGTTCACTTTTCTGCTGGTTTTCTATGCCTGGATCTTTTCTAGTTTCTGTATTTCTATGCTCTACAACTGGTGACACCGAGGGGTGACAGCAGTTTTCCCGGTGAACCTGAGCACAACGGTGGGGGCCGATGGGCAAGGAGGGTTGCGAGCTTATGAGAAACAACTAAAATAAGACCTTAAAACCTGGAGAAAACAGTTGTGTGCATTAGCACAAGATTAGATGAGGATAAAGGAAATCATTAAATGGAAAACATTAAATTAAAGGAGCTATAGTCAACTTTTTCATTGTAGGGCCGACACTTTGTTTACATCCTAGTCTATAGACTAGAATGTAAACAAAGTGTCGGTCTGACAATGGCCAAAATGATTATTTTATCATTATTTTATGCTTTTTGTGGTCATTTTTGAATAGAAACACATATATGAAGATTATTTTTTTATAAAATATTTTTGAAACATTTATATTTTAGCATCCGTTTTTCAAGAAAAAGTTGACTATAGCTCCTTTAACTCCTGAAAAGGCTTCTAAGCCTACACTAGCCTACTAAAAACTAGTGGAACCGCGATCTTGCCACACGTGAATAATTGTGGTTGTAAACAATAACACAGACAATATAAATCCTTAGTCTAGTTGTGGGAAGAAAAGGTTATCATCATGGCCCCAAATAACTTTTAAATATCTTGCAATTGGCGACGAGTCTCTTACTAAATCGGCAAGAGTGCCTCTCATTCTCAATACATAAAGGCTAAGCTATATTATTATAACCTCTCCATCATCTGCAATAGTCAGTGGTGTGTGTTCCCCACACTCCCAAGCCCCCACCTTTGCGCTCAGGTTCACCGGGAAAAACGCAGTCTCAACCGAGGGACAAACTTCAGCCTGGTTCAGTGGAACGGCGGCGACCGCACGACTTTTTATCTTCTTTTTCACAACACGATGAGAGACAGGCTCGTCTTTTACAAAAGTTGGAAATAATGGATGGATTATTTATCCTGAAAGGTGAGTTTTCACCTGTCTATGGGAGAAGTGATAACTACCTCCTTCTCTGGCCTCCTGAAAGGTGAGTTTTCACCTGTCTATGGGAGAAGTGATAACTACCTCCTTCTCTGGCCTCCTGAAAGGTGAGTTTTCAGGGCAGTTTTGAAGGATGCCAGCGAGCTACATGTTTTAAGGGAGGTAGTTAAGGAATTCCACTCCTGGGTGGCAGTGTTGTAGAAGGAGAATTTACCCATGTTTGTCTTATGGGTTTGTGTTATCAGATCATTGTGTGTGTTAGGGCATTAACGACTTGTGATTTTTGCATGTCGTCTCGACTCAGTAAAAAGTTGAGTTGAAGTCGACTTTATCGTTTGATGACGTCATCACATCACACACGACCCCCTGATTATTTTGGGGGATCCCCAGATGATTAACTTAATGTGAAACATTGTTTTCTCTCTCAACAGTAAACAAACCAACATAAAGTTTAAGTGTATAGAGGGTATCTGCACGTTTCTAAAGTGATAATTTAAGGACTTTTTAATACCTCTAAAATGACAAATTAAACATTGGCCAAATTGTCAAATATATAAAGGTAGAAATTGTGAAAATAGCAGATCTACATGCTCACAACGCCTCGCAACGCGAGGCGTTGTGAGCATGTAGATCTGCTATTTTCACAATTGAAAGTATTTTCTTTCTTTTTTTCAACTTCGACTTTCGACTTTTGCGGGTGGGAGTTGACTTGTGTAATTGTCGACTTTTTCGTTAATGTCCTCTGGTGTTGTCTAGTGGCTTTGTGTTACCAGATGGTAGTGTGCACTCCCTCTGGGCGTAGCCAACCTTTTGGAGGTGTTTAGTAGGTTACATCTTCTCACCTTCCTCAGCGTTCTTCAGCCACTCCACGAACTTCTTCATCTGCTGCAGGAAGACGCTCTTCCCTTTAGACGTCATGTTATGCGTTCCGTCCGTGTACCACTTCAAGATGGCTTCCTCGCTGAGCACGTCGGCTGTGGAGGCAGAAACACACCGCCTGTATTAATACCATGTACCACTTCAAGATGGCTTCCTCGCTGAGCACGTCAGCTGTGGAGGCAGAAACACACCGCCTGTATTAATACCATGTACCACTTCAAGATGGCTTCCTCGCTGAGCACGTCAGCTGTGGAGGCAGAAACACACCGCCTGTATTAATACCATGTACCACTTCAAGATGGCTTCCTCGCTGAGCACGTCGGCTGTGGAGGCAGAAACACACCGCGTGTCAGCGAGTACCGCCGCACGCACACCAATGTTGTTTTTGACGGCACATTTTGATTTAGTTTTAGTCATCGTCTTTTGAATAAAATGTCATTTAGTTTTTGTAAAAGTCAACTAAATATCATACGTTTTTAGGGGACTAAATCTACAGTTGAGTCTGTTTGGCTGTGTAGCTCATGCCTCGGACGCCCGACGCTTACAAGCTGTACCTCGTTGTAAAGGGGACGAATCAACGATAAAAATGATATAAAACACAATACAATTTGGTATTATTAAAGGGGAGATGTAATTAATTATTAATATGTTTCCTTTCTTTTTGTGCTGAGTGTATAAATAAAGTACCTTTGTGAGCAGGACAACAATCTTCTGGAAGGAGTTTATATTAATTATAAGTGTTCAGTATAGGGCTGTCACGATATGACATTTTACATGACGATTAATTGTCACTCAAATAATTGGCGATTAACAATTTAATTGTGTTTTTGTCGTTGATAATTACATTTCTGTTTGGCTTTTAGGCTTTGAAGTTGTACATGGTAGATATGAAACATAACCTAAATATACAAATACATTACTGACATATTTGACAACTTACTACTAAAAAAATAACATTGATAGTGGAAATAGCCGATCTACAAGCTCACAACGCGTCACAACGCGTAGATCTGCTATTTCCACTATTTCAGACATTTTTCAACATTCACGATTATGACGATTATGACAAAATAATTGCGATAATGTCAAATAATCACGATTAGACGATTATGTAATAATTGTGACAGCCCTAGTTCAGTATATATTATAGTATAGATGAAGTACCTTTGTAGAGCAGGACAACGATCTTCTGGAAGGAGTTCATAAAGTGGATGTTGTCGTAACAATACTCCTGGATCTTCAGCAGCAGAGTGACCTCAGAGAGACCCTGGGAGGTGAACTCCTTTAACAGGGGACTGTATTGCTGTAGACACATTAATATAGCAACTATTATTCACATAACTCCTTGAGCAGGGGACTGTATTGCTGTAGACACATTAATATAGCAACTATTATTCACATAACTCCTTTAACAGGGGACTGTATTGCTGGAGACACATTAATATAGCAACTATTATTCACATAACTCCTTTAACAGGGGACTGTATTGCTGGAGACACATTAATACAGACACTATTATTCACATAACTCCTTTAGCAGGGGACTGTATTGCTGTAGAGACACATTAATACAGACACTATTATTCACATAACTCCTTTAGCAGGGGACTGTATTGCTGTAGAGACACATTAATACAGACACTATTATTCACATAACTCCTTTAGCAGGGGACTGTATTGCTGTAGAGACACATTAATACAGACACTATTATTCACATAACTCCTTTAGCAGGGGACTGTATTGCTGTAGGACATATTAATATAGCAACTATTATTCACATAACTCCTTTAACAGGGGACTGTATTGCTGGAGACACATTAATATAGCAACTATTATTCACATAACTCCTTGAGCAGGGGACTGTATTGCTGTAGGACATATTAATATAGCAACTATTATTCACATAACACCTTGAGCAGGGACTGTATTGCTGTAGGACATATTAATATAGCAACTATTATTCACATAACTCCTTTAACAGGGGACTGTATTGCTGGAGACACATTAATATAGCAACTATTATTCACATAACTCCTTGAGCAGGGGACTGTATTGCTGGAGGACATATTAATATAGCAACTATTATTCACATAACTCCTTGAGCAGGGGACTGTATTGCTGTAGGACATATTAATATAGCAACTATTATTCACATAACTCCTTTAACAGGGGACTGTATTGCTGGAGACACATTAATATAGCAACTATTATTCACATAACTCCTTGAGCAGGGGACTGTATTGCTGTAGGACATATTAATATAGCAACTATTATTCACATAACTCCTTGAGCAGGGGACTGTATTGCTGTAGGACATATTAATATAGCAACTATTATTCACATAACTCCTTGAGCAGGGGACTGTATTGCTGTAGGACATATTAATATAGCAACTATTATTCACATAACTCCTTGAGCAGGGGACTGTATTGCTGTAGGACATATTAATATAGCAACTATTATTCACATAACTCCTTCTATTGCTGGAGACACATTAATACAGCAACTATTATTCACATAACTCCTTCTATTGCTGTAGGACACATTAATACAGACACTGTTATTCACATAACTCCTTCTATTGCTGTAGGACACATTAATACAGCAACTATTATTCACATAACTCCTTCTATTGCTGTAGGACACATTAATACAGCAACTATTATTCACATAACTCCTTTAGCAGGGGGCTGTATTGCTGATTGCTCATCACGGCCCAAACCCTAACCAACCTTTAAGTGTTTAATGGCCTGCTCTGAGTGGTTGCTCTGGGTGGTTAAACTAACCTTTAAGTGTTTAATGGCCTGTTCGGTGACCAGCTCCTCCTTCTTGTTCCACTCCACACAGCTCATCACGGTCCTAACCCTAACCCTAACCCTACCCTAACTCTAACCCTACCCCAACCATAACCCTACCCCTACCCCTAACCCTACCCTAACTAACCTTTAAGAGTTTAATAGCCTGCTCAGTGACCAGCTCCTCCTTCTTGTTCCACTCCACACAGCTCATCACGGTCCTAACCCTACCTCTACCCCTACCCCTAACCATAACCCTACCCTACCCTACCCTACCCCTACCCCTAACCCTAACCATAACCCTACCCTACCCTACCCTACCCCTACCCAAACCCAAACCCAAACCAACCTTTAAGTGTTTAATGGCCTGTTCGGTGACCAGCTCCTCCTTCTTGTTCCACTCCACACAGCTCATCACGGAGGTCCAGATGATGCCGATCATCGTCTGCTCTGAGATGTTGGACTTCTTCATCTCCTCTCTGCTGTATGTGATGATCTACAAGACCACAGAACAACAGATCTATAAGACCACAGAACAACAGATCTATAAGACCACAGAACAACAGATCTATCAGTATCATCTCCAACATGGCACACATAAAACAGGAGTGAACATCTAAAGGTCTGCTGGGTCATTTGCAGTGATTAGTATTGTGTTTCACCTTTAAAACCAGTGTTGATTTCGTCGACTAAAACTATGACGAACCACATGTCCAGCACATGTCCACTGTGCTTTTTTCACTGACAAAAACAAAATAAAAACAAAATAAAAACTAAGCTGTGATGACTAAAATTAAGACTAAATATACTGACAATTGTGTCAACAAAATAAAAACTAGACTAAAACGTTAAGGAGGGACTAGTGGAGAAGAGAGTCATTTTATGTTTGGTTACTCTCAGGTGTTGTGTGCTGAAAATAGCAGATCTACAAGCTCACAACGCGTCGCACTGTTACTGTTACAACGAGGTACAGCTTGTAAGCGTGGGGTATTCGTGGAATGAGCGGCACAGCCAAACGTGAGGGTAGCGCCGACCAAAAAATGAGCCAAAATGGCCTGCAATGCTAACTGTTCTGCTGGCTTTACTCTCTGATTGGGACACAGTTTAACATGAACAGTGTAAAAGTGTAAAAATGGCCAGAATTATGTGTTTTTTGTTCCTTTCTTGTCCTTATTATTGTGGCAGATTGCAATCATTCAATGCACCAAGCATACTCAAATCCTGCCGTGCGGGTGCTTCTAAGCACCGCCCGCATGCACAGGACAGTGGCTGAATGGCTCCGGGCGGGGCTTGTAAAGGTAACAAGCGCCCTCTATTCTCCAGGCACCACTCGGCTGTTTAGTTTAGGTTGCTATGCTAGCGTTTTTGATGTGATGTTCACCCACATAGCAGCTAAATCTGGATGAAAAAAAAAAATGCATGTGTATGGATCGAATATGGTTCTTAACATGAGACTGGTCTAACACATAAGTGTTGTTTCCCTATTTCTTGGCAAAAAGAATGACGTGACTTTATAAACACACACTGGCTTCCGTTCCTGGATGTGACTGGTTGCGACCGTAGGTCGCACTTACTATCAAAACCTGCACAAACTGTGAGTCAGTCCGTCAGTCAGTCAGTCCGTCAGTCAGTCAGTCTGTCCGTCTGTCTGTCACACCTCACACGTCACACTATTGCCCTGCTCATATCTCCGCAACCGTTGCCCCGATCCATGCCAAATTTTTTACACACGCTCCTTGGCTGCCAAACTACAACCTCCAAGGACCCCCGGAGCTCCAGGGACCCCCAGGTCCCTGGGGGACCCCCAGATGTAAAAAAAGACCAAATGTGCAAAAATGACCAAATGACCACTCCAACATGGCTGCTCACGGGGAATTCCCGGGGACCACCGACTCCTGGTGCTCCAGAACGGATGCCAAAGTGGTGGCGCCCCCAGTGGAGGACCCCCTCCACTGCAGCTCACATAAAATGCCGTAACTCGGGCTAGGAGCGTCCGGGAGAGCCGGGGCCGGTACCTATTCGTCCGCCAAGGCAACGCGGAGACCCCACCCCTCATTTCTCACATGGCCCTCTTCTAGCGCCACCATGAGGCCGATTCTTGCAAAACACATTTTTGGACACTGCTCCTACAGATTTTGCCCTAAAATCACGCACATCGGTACACAGTATGTCTACACATTGCCCACACAACTAGGAACCAATGGCAGTTACAGCCCTCTTTGTGTGTACATGTGACCTACGGTCGCTTATCTCCCGATTAGGGAGTCTTACTGGTAAACAAGGAAATGTCTCTTCCTGGTGGCAGAGAAGTGTACTTTTTTCTTTAAATAATGGAATGCTATTTTAGACTGGCTGAGAGGGTCGGAGACACTCGGGTGCACCTCGTGTTTCCCAACGCCTCTCAGACGGTGTTTAATACCCTGGTAACCACAAGCCTCGCGTGGCTTATTGCTTTAATAACTTTCTGGGGGTCCCCAGTGTATTCCTACCTCTTTCTGGGGGTCCCCAGTGTATTCCTACCTCTTTCTGGGGGTCCCTGTACATACAGTGTATCCCTACCTCTTTCTGGGGGTCCCTGTACATACAGTGTATTCCTACCTCTTTCTGGGGGTCCCTGTACATACAGTGTATTCCTACCTCTTTCTGGGGGTCCCTGTACATACAGTGTATTCCTACCTCTTTCTGGGGGTCCCTGTACATACAGTGTATCCCTACCTCTTTCTGGGGATCCCTGTACATACAGTGTATTCCTACCTCTTTCTGGGGGTCCCTGTACATACAGTGTATTCCTACCTCTTTCTGGGGGTCCCTATACATACAGTGTATCCCTACCTCTTTCTGGGGGTCCCTATACATACAGTGTATCCCTACCTCTTTCTGGGGGTCCCTATACATACAGTGTATCCCTACCTCTTTCTGGGGGACCCCAGTGTATCCCTACCTCTTTCTGGGGGTCCCTGTACATACAGTGTATCCCTACCTCTTTCTGGGGGTCCCTGTACATACAGTGTATCCCTACCTCTTTCTGGGGGTCCCTGTACATACAGTGTATTCCTACCTCTTTCTGGGGGTCCCTGTACATACAGTGTATCCCTACCTCTTTCTGGGGGTCCCTGTACATACAGTGTATCCCTACCTCTTTCTGGGGGTCCCCAGTGTATCCCTACCTCTTTCTGGGGGTCCCTGTACATACAGTGTATCCCTACCTCTTTCTGGGGGTCCCCTCTAGCTATCAGCTCCTGCAGTTCTTTCTGCAGCTCCTTGCGTCCAGCGATGCTCTGCTGGTTGCGAGCGAAGTCAGAAAGCTCCTTCAGTCCGGCGTCTGTGAAATACTTAGAGAAATGTTCACAGCTGCGCTTGTTGGCCGGAAACAGTTCCTACACACACACACACACACACACACACACACACACACAGGTTAGGGAAATGACTGCTAACAAACAATCTCCACAAACAAGGAGGAACTTCGTGGAATGTTAACTCTTTTACCGCTTCGGACGTTCCCGTTCGCCCCGATGTTGAACCCAGCTCGTTGCCAATACAGATAGGGCTGTCACGATATGACATTTTACATGACGATTAATTGTCACTCAAATAATTGGCGATTAACGATTTAATTGTGTTTTTGTCGTTGATAATTACATTTCTGTTTGGCTTTTAGGCTTTGAAGTTGTACATGGTAGATATGACACACAACCTAAATATACAAATACATTACTGACATATTTGACAACTTACTACTTAAAAAAATAACATTGATAGTGGAAATATCTAGTGGCAGATCTACAAGCTCTACAAGATCTACAAGCTCACGGGTCCGCAGCAGTGTGCCGACGGGCCGGTATTCCGACACTAAAACTAACCCTAACTCTACCCCCAACCCTAAACCTAACCTCAGTAAACCTTACCTCAGTAACTAACCTGCCGACACTAAGTAACTAACCTGCCTTACGCTAAGTAACTAACCTGCCTTACGCTAAGTAACTAACCTGCCTTACGCTAAGTAACTAACCTGCCTTACGCTAAGTAACTAACCTGCCTTACGCTAAGTAACTAACCTGCCTTACGCTAAGTAACTAACCTGCCGAAGCTAAGTAACTAACCTGCCTTACGCTAAGTAACTAACCTGCCTTACGCTAAGTAACTAACCTGCCTTACGCTAAGTAACTAACCTGCCTTACGCTAAGTAACTAACCTGCCTTACGCTAAGTAACTAACCTGCCTTACGCCAAGTAACTAACCTGCCGACGCTAAGTAACTAACCTGCCGACGCTAAGTAACTAACCTGCCTTACGCTAAGTAACTAACCTGCCTTACGCCAAGTAACTAACCTGCCGACGCTAAGTAACTAACCTGCCTTACGCTAAGTAACTAACCTGCCTTACGCCAAGTAACTAACCTGCCTTACGCTAAGTAACTAACCTGCCTTACGCCAAGTAACTAACCTGCCGACGCTAAGTAACTAACCTGCCGACGCTAAGTAACTAACCTGCCTTACGCTAAGTAACTAACCTGCCTTACGCTAAGTAACTAACCTGCCTTACGCTAAGTAACTAACCTGCCGACGCTAAGTAACTAACCTGCCGACGCTAAGTAACTAACCTGCCTTACGCTAAGTAACTAACCTGCCGACCATGTCGGAACAGCGGATAGTCGGGATAGTGAGCGGACCCCCAAGCTCAGCTGCTATTTCCACTATTTTGGACATTCACGATTATGACGATTATGACAAAATAATTGAGATAAATGTCAAAAAATCACGATTAGACAATTATGTAATAATTGTGACAGCCCTAAATACGGCTCGTTCTTTTACCTTGTCTGATGACTGTGAATAGTGACTGTGATATTTGAATATTGGAATATTTGGTGAATGCCCTACTGTACTATCATTGATACAGACGGTCACAGTTTAGTATGTAAAACGGCACATCACATCCGTGTCCTCTTTTTTTACGGTCTATGGGTTTGCTGCTCTGACATCACACTGACATCACAGTGATGTCAGGGGAACCACACTATCAGAATCCCTTTCATGCCCATACATGGAGATCCCTGATGTCATCAATATTAAGCCCATATCTAACAGGACTTTATATGGGAATGCCCATATATGGAATAAGACAGCCTGTATCTGTGTGGCTGCTTCTACAGACAGGGATCTCCATGTATGGGCATAAAATGGGATGGTATGTATGATGTCAGATGTCATAGACGTCATAGGACTTTCACATAACCAATAACTGAGTAAGCATGTTTGGGCTCTCACATGTTTGGTTATCCATTCCTACTTTCCTCAGCATGGCTGCTACAGAGTTGATGTCCTTCTATCATGTATATTACAGTATAATGATGTCCTTCTATCATGTATATTACAGTATAATGTATATAATAAAGGGTTAGGGTTAACCTACCATCAGTCTATTATCCATTCCTACTTTCCTCAGCATGGCTGTATAACAGTAGTACAGTAGTATAAAGTATATTAACGTACCATCAGTCTGTTATCCATTCCTACTTTCCTCAGCATGGCGGCTACAGAGTTGATGTCCTTCTATCATGTATATTACAGTATAATGATGTCCTTCTATCATGTATATTACAGTATAATGTATATAATAAAGGGTTAGGGTTAACCTACCATCAGTCTATTATCCATTCCTACTTTCCTCAGCATGGCTGTATAACAGTAGTACAGTAGTATAAAGTATATTAACGTACCATCAGTCTGTTATCCATTCCTACTTTCCTCAGCATGGCTGTATAACAGTAGTACAGTAGTATAAAGTATATTAACGTACCATCAGTCTATTGTCCATTCCTACTTTCCTCAGCATGGCTGCTACAGTATATTATTATACTGTTAGGGTTAGGGTATATAGTATATATATATATATATATATATATATATATATATATATATATATATATATATATATATATATATATATAGTTACCATCAGTCTGTTGTCCATTCCTACTTTCCTCAGCATGGCTGTATAACAGTATAATGTATATAATAAAGAGTTAGGGATAACCTACCATCAGTCTGTTATCCATTCCTACTTTCCTCAGCATGGCGGCCACAGAGTTGATGTCCTTCTCATTGATCCATGACTTGAACAGCTTCACTGCAAAGGCTGCTGACACGCCTGGAAGAGACAACACATAGACCCTTTAATACCAGGGACCCCCAGGGACCCCCACATAGACCCTTTAATACCAGGGACCCCCAGGGACCCCCACATAGACCCTTTAATACCAGGGACCCCCACATAGACCCTTTAATACCAGGGACCCCCTGGAAGAGATAACACATAGACCCTTTAATACCAGGGACCCCCAGGGACCCCCTGGAAGAGATAACACATAGACCCTTTAATACCAGGGACCCCCAGGGACCCCCTGGAAGAGACAACACATAGACCCTTTAATACCAGGGACCCCCAGGGACCCCCTGGAAGAGACAATACATAGACCCTTTAATACCAGGGACCCCCAGATACAACCTTTAATACCAGGGACCCCTAAGGACCCCCAGATAGAACCTTTAATCCCAAGGACCCCCAGATAGAACCTTTAATACCAGGGACCCCCAGATAGACCCTTTAATACCAGGGACCCCCAGATAGAACCTTTAATACCAGGGACCCCCAGATACAACCTTTAATACCAGGGACCCCCAGATACAACCTTTAATACCAGGGACCCCCAAGGACCCCCAGATAGAACCTTTAATCCCAAGGACCCCCAGATAGACCCTTTAATACCAGGGACCCCCAGATAGAACCTTTAATACCAGGGACCCCCAGATAGAACCCCTGGCCTAGAGGAAGCTTTCATGACCAAGGTCATTAAATACCAACCTCTGCTACATCCCATCTCAGAGCTGGGTTAAAGGAGCAGACTAGTTGTGTTTATATGTGTCAGTCTAGGACATTAAACCCACAGGCTGGTTGTTAGAGGGTTTATATGTGTCAGTCTAGGACATTAAACCCACAGGCTGGTTGTTAGAGGGTTTATATGTGTCAGTCTAGGACATTAAACCCACAGGCTGGTTGTTAGAGGGTTTATATGTGTCAGTCAAAGACATTAAACCCACAGGCTGGTTGTTAGAGGGTTTATATGTGTCAGTCTAGGACAGGGGTCCTCAAATACAAATCTTGAAGGTCCACAAATATTTTTTTGAAACAGGTCCGGGTCCGGGGAAAAATAAATTATATATATATATATATATATATATATGTATATATATATATATATATATATATATGTCTGGCAAGTACAGTTCATGTCCTACTTGCCCTCAGGTCATGGCCACTTGCCCTCATAACCTTAATTAGGGATCCCTTTCATACATTATTTTACATTGGCTAATGTTTTTTTTAGTAGTTTGTTGATGCAGTAATGGTCTTTTTCTGTTTATTTTGTATTAAAGGGTGTTAAGTCCTTAATTATGACTTCACTTTCATCTGGCCTGGGGACTCCTCCAAAATCATTTGGGGTCCTATTTGACCCACAAGTTGATTCACTTGACTATTGAGTAACAACCCGTTGAAGGGAGAACAGAATGTAATAAATCAAGGTGGAGCAGAGATATTTATTTTACGAAAATGATTGTTTGCGCCAAGTTTTTGTTTCTTTTAGCAAACTGGGATAATCTTCGAATGATTTATGCTTGTGTCGCAACGTGAATATCGATCCGAAAACGAGGTGTCGCGCGTCGGAGACGATGCGGAACGTGGCTCACTCCTATACCGAGTAATGCGTGTGGCTCTGCTGCATGGCTCGCTGGCTGCAAATCCATGGAGAAAGAGAGAGGCAGCCATGGCTGCCTGTGGCACCTCGCGAAAACTCTCTGGAGAGAAGATTATAATCCTCATGCAAACGTATTCACGTTGATGTTGTGCTTGTGCGCGAATGAAACCCACAACTAGTTTACAGCCTGCAGCTAATCGCTGCTGCTGCGTGCTCCCTGCCTCGAAAGCTTCCGCACTCCGCCGTCTGTGAAATGAACACTATCAGCGCGTCGTTGTCATAGAGATGACAACCCATAATAGTTTATGCCCCGGCATCAGCCAATCAGCGTGGCGTTCTCTCTCTCGCACACAGACTTCAGAGCGCATGCAATGAAGTGGAATACAATGAGAAGTGGAAACAAAACGGAGATTTATTTTTTATTTTTTATAATTCGTCCTGGGTCCGGTCGGCGGTGCCTCGCGGTCCGGACGTGGACCGCGGTCCGCCTATTGAGGACCCCTGGTCTAGGACATTAAACCCACAGGCTGGTTGTTAGAGGGTTTATATGTGTCAGTCTAGGACATTAAACCCACAGGCTGGTTGTTGGAGGGTTTATATGTGTCAGTCTAGGACATTAAACCCACAGGCTGGTTGTTAGAGGGTTTATATGTGTCAGTCTAGGACATTAAACCCACAGGCTGGTTGTTAGAGGGTTTATATGTGTCAGTCTAGGACATTAAACCCACAGGCTGGTTGTTAGAGGGTTTATATGTGTCAGTCTAGGACATTAAACCCACAGGCTGGTTGTTAGAGGGTTTATATGTGTCAGTCTAGGACATTAAACCCACAGGCTGGTTGTTGGAGGGTTTATATGTGTCAGTCTAGGACATTAAACCCACAGGCTGGTTGTTAGAGGGTTTATATGTGTCAGTCTAGGACATTAAACCCACAGGCTGGTTGTTAGAGGGTTTATATGTGTCAGTCTAGGACATTAAACCCACAGGCTGGTTGTTAGAGGGTTTATATGTGTCAGTCTAGGACATTAAACCCACAGGCTGGTTGTTGGAGGGTTTATATGTGTCAGTCTAGGACATTAAACCCACAGGCTGGTTGTTAGAGGGTTTATATGTGTCAGTCTAGGACATTAAACCCACAGGCTGGTTGTTGGAGGGTTTATATGTGTCAGTCTAGGACAGGGCTACTCAACTTGAGATGGCTCAGGGGCCACTCAGCAAAATACCAAAAGTCCAAAGGGCCGCAAGCTAAAAATGACGGTCCTATTTTGGACGTTTACATTGATTTTGTACAGTACACAGTCTAATAATTAAGGAAACGCACAGAAAACAGCCACATTTCCATAAGCCAGGCCAAATCTCATTGAACCAAAAGATTGTCATGGATGGAATGATGAAATTGATGACATTTGAATTTTTTATCAAATTAGGCTTTATTCACAAAATGTGAAGTGAAAATGAACAGTTCTGGTTCAACCTTTTTGTAACCTCCCCTGTGTCTGGGTATGCAAAGCTAGTGAACTTTGGCAACGTAAAGGTATGTTTTCTCATGCCACTAACACTCCTTTTCATTAATAGGACAGATTTAAAATAAATAAACGTTTATACTTATTATTCAATCACTCAAACCCCAGCATCCCTATTCTTGGGGGACATAGCCGATCTACAAGCTCACCAAAAGATGCATTGTGAGCTTGTAGATCGGCTATTTTTGGTGAAGAGAGTTATTGTTAGGCCTGTGCAAAAAAATCGATTCACTATATTATCGCGATGTTAAGGCCGGCGATTCAATTAATCGATTTTCAAAGTTCAGAATCGATTTTCCCGATTTTATTTCTCTCTCTCTCCCTTTGGTGCGACCTGGTTGGAGGATGAGTAAAAAAGAATAAATGCTGGAGGATCGCCTCTCTCTCTCTGCTCTCTGCCTGCTGCTGTGCAGAAGAGCCTCGTTCGCTCGTTGCTCCTCCTCTCTCTCTCTCACACACACACACACACACACACACACACACACACTCTTAACTATAGCGGAGACTCATCGTGGAGCGACAGATTCACTCTCTTTCTCTCTCGCTCACCATGGATAGATGAGATCTCAATTCTCAAATAGTCTACTAACCTTTCTTTGTATAACCATGCTTTTGCTGTTGTCACCTCGAACTGGATAATCTATAATCCATGGAGCTGTACGGGTTGAATCGCTCGTGTATGTCTTCAACCTCAAGTTAGAGACATTAAACTACTGTTACGTGCGAAACAGCTGTGGCTCGTAACGTTAAGTTCCAAAATGCGCATTTTTTTACTTCATAGACAATCAGCTGAAATGAACGCACCTGCTAAACTTTTCTGTCTTTGACGTAGCATGTGTTCTGTGTTGTTAGTGCATGCGTGCTGCGTGCGTGCGTGCGTGTGTGTGTCCAAGTGAATGCTTTCTATGATATCAAGTAGCCAGCTACTTCCCAGTATCTCCTCTTGAAACTGACTTCTACTTCACTCCAAAAGGACAGTTTTATTTTTCCATCCTGAATGGCACTAGGCCTAAATTAATATTATTATTTCATTTAGTCTACAGTAGCCTACGTTGTGCATTAATGCAACTGAAAGTCAAAGTTCTAGGTATTACAGTTATATTGCCTCTGTTAAGGCTCATTCCCACTGGGCCAGATAACAGATTAAAAAAAATCTCTTTCTCCAGATATTTTTCCATTCAAAGTGGATGGTAGATATAGATAAAAAAAAAGAAATCGTCCACAGATAGAATAAATATCTGTGGCAGATTATTATTATTTTCATCTGTATCTACCATCCACTTTGAATGTGGCAGATATTTTGTTTGGCCCAGTGGGAATGGGCCTTTAGGCTAGATATTTGTTATTTTTTCTTGAATTAATTAGTTAGCTTCAATTAACTTGAAGCAAAAATACATAGGCTAATACAGCATTTTGTAGTTATCATGAGACATATTGTTATCGAGGTATTCAACACTATATTGAATATTGAAGGCTTTCCTAAAATACACAGCCTTAGTGTTTTGTCAACTACGGCTGTTCATGCAGAGAAACCCAAAAAGTTTGGGTCATTGTTAATCTTTAGCCTACATCAAGGCAAACTATGGTATGGAAATGAACACAACTATCACCAGCATGATAAGGCTATCACGCTATACAAAGAAAAAGATGGTGCTACCTAATTTCTGGTGGTGCTACAATGAAAAGGTAGGTGGCACCAGTGCTACCTATGAAAAAGTTAGTCTGGAGCCCTGATTTGGCTGCATTGATTTTGAAGTATATAACTTTTAATGTTTTATATTGTTTAGAATTGTTTTAAAATGTTTCAATATAAAAAAGCTGTAATTTTTGGGGAAAAATCGCAATAATCGTGATTCGAATCGCAAATCGCAGGAAAGCGCAATTAATTGTGATATAATCGAATCGTCACCCAATGAATCGAAATCGAATCGAATCGGGAAAAAGTGAATCGTCACAGGCCTAGTTATTGTATGGAAAAATAACTCAAGTACAGTTCAACTCCCCCTCAGATGCACTGTACTTGTAAAACAGTTTGATGCTTTGAGCTTTGTAAAACACAACAGCTCGTTGGAGGAGATTTGTGTTAATAAGCATAGTTCCTTGGCTGCAGCGCGATCTGTTGGAATGCTTGCACTGTCGGTGCCATAGAGTTATAGTCGGAGCTGACTGGCGGAGTCGCGGAGGGAGAGACAAGCAGCGGAGACAAGGGCTAGGTCTTCATTAGACTGAAACATGGCGATCGCGGGATTCGCGGCCGTTCATATCGCACGACCGTCATGCGTCTCCGCTCCAGTGAGCCCGACTGTGGTTGTCTGCTGCAAAATCTCCGCATATTTGTCTGTCTGACTGTCTCGTTGTACTGTAGCTGTGTTGCCGCCTGCATCTCTGCACTGCTACATTCGCTTCCTGACTCTTATCCCTAACTACGGAGTGCACCGAGGGTCAAACATCACCGCGTTTTGCGTTTCGCGTTAACTTTGACAGGCTTAGAAAAATCATATTTTTTTTGGCATGATCATGACGGGCCGCACAGACATGCGGAAAGGGCCGCATGCGGCCCGCGGGCCGCGGGTTGAGTAGCACTGGTCTAGGACATTAAACCCACAGGCTGGTTGTTGGAGGGTTTATATGTGTCAGTCTAGGACATTAAACCCACAGGCTGGTTGTTGGAGGGTTTATATGTGTCAGTCTAGGACATTAAACCCACAGGCTGGTTGTTGGAGGGTTTATATGTGTCAGTCTAGGACATTAAACCCACAGGCTGGTTGTTAGAGGGTTTATATGTGTCAGTCTAGGACATTAAACCCACAGGCTGGTTGTTAGAGGGTTTATATGTGTCAGTCTAGGACATTAAACCCACAGGCTGGTTGTTAGAGGGTTTATATGTGTCAGTCTAGGACATTAAACCCACAGGCTGGTTGTTAGAGGGTTTATATGTGTCAGTCTAGGACATTAAACCCACAGGCTGGTTGTTAGAGGGTTTATATGTGTCAGTCTAGGACATTAAACCCACAGGCTGGTTGTTAGAGGGTTTATATGTGTCAGTCTAGGACATTAAACCCACAGGCTGGTTGTTAGAGGGTTTATATGTGTCAGTCTAGGACATTAAACCCACAGGCTGGTTGTTGGAGGGTTTATATGTGTCAGTCTAGGACATTAAACCCACAGGCTGGTTGTTGGAGGGTTTATATGTGTCAGTCTAGGACATTAAACCCACAGGCTGGTTGTTGGAGGGTTTATATGTGTCAGTCTAGGACATTAAACCCACAGGCTGGTTGTTGGAGGGTTTATATGTGTCAGTCTAGGACATTAAACCCACAGGCTGGTTGTTAGAGGGTTTATATGTGTCAGTCTAGGACATTAAACCCACAGGCTGGTTGTTGGAGGGTTTATATGTGTCAGTCTAGGACATTAAACCCACAGGCTGGTTGTTGGAGGGTTTATATGTGTCAGTCTAGGACATTAAACCCACAGGCTGGTTGTTGGAGGGTTTATATGTGTCAGTCTAGGACATTAAACCCACAGGCTGGTTGTTAGAGGGTTTATATGTGTCAGTCTAGGACATTAAACCCACAGGCTGGTTGTTGGAGGGTTTATATGTGTCAGTCTAGGACATTAAACCCACAGGCTGGTTGTTAGAGGGTTTATATGTGTCAGTCTAGGACATTAAACCCACAGGCTGGTTGTTGGAGGGTTTATATGTGTCAGTCTAGGACATTAAACCCACAGGCTGGTTGTTAGAGGGTTTATATGTGTCAGTCTAGGACATTAAACCCACAGGCTGGTTGTTAGAGGGTTTATATGTGTCAGTCTAGGACATTAAACCCACAGGCTGGTTGTTGGAGGGTTTATATGTGTCAGTCTAGGACATTAAACCCACAGGCTGGTTGTTGGAGGGGTTCAACAACTTGAGATGCCCAAAAAAAGAGGCAAAAAGGCTGGCAAAACATTGAGCCTTCTCTGTTATAATCAGCAGCCTCCACATGATGGAGACGCTGCTACTTGTACCCATACAGTACTGGGCGACATGCTGTTGTATCATGAAGACATACGGAGCATCGCAGCGGAAGTGATTTACTGGTCCCACTAAAGAATATCCCCTTCACTTTTACAAAAATATTTATAACAATTATGTTCAGCCTCGAAACAAGCCATCCAGGATGGCAGTGAATCACGACCATACAACCTTTGATCCTAAGTGAAAATATATCTTAATATTTAATTATTTGATATACTACATTTAATAAATACCCTTTGTTTAGCCATTTTCAAAATGTCCTTTTCATAGAAACAAAGTTTTATTTTAGTGGGACCAGTAAACTACACCCACTGTGACACTCAGCCTGACATGCATTTGGTTTCACTCCATTATTCAGTCTGAAAGTGCTTCCTACAGGATTCACACACATTTTTACCAATTCATTTCCAAAACTTTTCCAGAATATTTAACCCGATTTCCAGGACTATATAACAATAATTCAGCTCAATAACGAGTCGCTTACTCCTATGCACAATGCCCAAAGACAGGTAGTGTATGCCAGTGGTTCTCAACCTTTTCAGGCTGTGACCCCCGAAATAATCATGTTTTAACTGGGGACCCCCCCACCCTGACGAGCACTAAGAGTAGAGGAATTTTGTATAACACGGTTTTATTGTGAAAATAGCAGATCTACATGCTCACAACGCCTCGCAACTTGTGAGCATGTAGATCTGCTATTTTCACAATTTCTGCCTCTAATATTTGACAATTTAGCCAATGTTTAATTTGTCATTTTAGAGGTATTAACAAAATCAATAACCAAAGACAATGCATTGCTATTTTTTCCAGGACCCTTAATTGATTCCAAAACGTTTCCAGTACTGGAAAAAAAATTCTAATTTCAAAATATTTCCAGGAATTTCATGACCGTGGGAACCCTGTTCCTGCTACAGCAGTTTCTGGGATGGGCGTTGCAAGGCAATTGCTCAAGTAAATGTACTTTTAATTACTTTACAACACTGCTGCTGCGAGCTGTCTTTCTGTGGGGGAACGGAGCGGAGGGGGAACGGTGAAAGCGTGTTTCAAGTCTCTTCTGTGATGTGATGGGTTGCGTGCGCCGGTGAAGACTTATATTCTTCTTTATCTTTTTATTATTTAATAGGCTAACAACCGCGGCCAGGTCATCATCACTTGAGGATGTTGTTTCCATTGTTTTATTTGTTTCCCCGTCCGTTCTCCTCTCTCCTTTCTTCTCCTTTCTCCTGTAAGGAGAAGATATCTGCCTGCAGCCGCTACAGGCAGATATCACCCCCTCGTATTTAGGCGAATTAAGCGAATATTATACGCATATTCACGTCGCTTTTTGGTGTGTATGGAAAAAGGCGAATCGCGAATTCTTCGCCTTTTTGGTTCGCTTATTCACGTCGCTTTCGCTAATTCGCCGGTCTGGACAGAGCTTTACTCACCCTCTTTAACCAGGTTCTCGTTGAACAGGCTGTTGAGGATGGAAGCTGATGGAGTGGTGTGGTGTGGTGTGGTGTAGTGTGGTGTAACTCACCCTCCTTCACCAGGTTCTCGTTGAACAGGCTGTTGAGGATGGAAGCTGAGATGTTCCCATTGGCCAGGAGGATGCCGGTCAGCATGGCCAGCTTGTTGCGCTCTGACTCTGTGAAGCCTTTCAGGAAGAGGAGGAGCTACATGCACACACACACGCACACACACACGCACACACACTTAGGCATTTAACTTTGAATGCCTAAGACAGGGGTCTTCAACAGGGGGTCCTCAGAGTTACTACAGGGGGGTCCGCCAAATCCTTGTGTGATAGGATCATGTTTTTTACATGAACCACTTGAACCCTACCCAGTGTTTCTCAACCACTGGTCCTGGGGACCTTTGGTGGCCCCTGAGAAGGGTCAAGTGTGCCCTTTGAAACTGCTTGAAAGCCAGTATTGTATTTATCATTTTAGAAATGATTTAAACTAGTGAAAACAGCAGATCTACAAGCACACAACGCCTCGCGGTGCGAGGCGTTGTGTGCTTGTAGATCTGCTGTTTTCACTACTGTTGTGCGACAGACTTGTGTGATGAAGCAGGGCTTTGCTTTGCGAAGAAACGTACACATGTGAAACTTGGAGATACAAGGTGTCTTCCCGAAAGTGACGATATTTACACCCCGTGTTATGTTGGTGTGACCATGGATTCTTGGGACATGAAAAGTGTGCCCATGCAGAAAAAAGGTTGAGAAACACTGGCCTAGCCTATTCTGAGTGGAACATTAGGCAGAAATAGCAGATCTACAAGCTTACAACACCAGGCGTTGTAAGCTTGTAGATCTGCTATTTTTGGCAAAGAGATTTGTAGAGGGAAAAAAGGGGCAGACTAAAGTATTTGACGGTTCAAGTGGTTCATCCCCAGATGACAGTGAAGTGTCAATTTAAGGAGATAGTTCAGCCACAAAGGACTTGTTTCTATTCTAAACTCAGCACAAAAAGAAAGGAAACTTGACTTTGGTCCATTGTATCTCCCCTTTAATAATACCACATTGCAACGCGAGGCGTTGTGAGCATGTAGATCTGCTATTTTCACAATGTTCGCCTCTTGCTTACTTAATTTTTGACAGTTTGGCCAGTCCTGTCCAATATTCCACTATTCGAATACTTTGAGGTCGAATAATTTGAATACTAAAAATCACTATTCTTGAATGCCCTAGTACAGACACATGCAGACAGACAGACAGACAGACAGACAGACAGACAGACAGAATGACAGACAGACAGAATGACAGACAGAATGACAGACAGACAGACAGACAGACAGACAGAATGACAGACATAATGACAGACAGACAGAATGACAGACAGACAGAATGACAGACAGAATGACAGACAGACAGACAGACAGACAGAATGACAGACAGAATGACAGACAGACAGAATGACAGACAGAATGACAGACAGACAGACAGACAGACAGAATGACAGACAGAATGACAGACAGACAGACAGACAGACAGAATGACAGACAGACAGACAGACAGACAGACAGACAGACAGACAGACAGACAGACAGACAGACAGACAGACAGACAGACAGACAGACAGACAGAATGACAGACAGACAGAATGACAGACAGAATGACAGACAGACAGAATGACAGACAGAATGACAGACAGACAGACAGACAGACAGACAGACAGACAGACAGAATGACAGACAGACAGACAGACAGACAGACAGACAGACAGAATGACAGACAGAATGACAGACAGACAGACAGACAGACAGACAGACAGACAGACAGAATGACAGACAGACAGACAGACAGACAGACAGACAGACAGACAGACAGACAGAGCTCACCTTCTTAATCTCCTCTTCAAATCCTTTCTCCAGGTATTTGTAACGCCTGATCAGTTTGTTAAAAACCTAAGAGACAAACAACACACTGTTACAGTTACTCCTTCATACATGATAAACAACACAACGTTACGGTTCCTCCTTGTGATAAAACCTAAAAGACAAACAACACAGCGTACATGTCAGAAACCTCATCACCAACAACACATGAGCAAGACGATTAAACACTGAAGATCTGATCTAAACCAGTCAGGTTTCTGACGTGAACTGATATGTCTAACTGTGATAACACCAACTACAGTAACTATAGGAATACAAGACTGTACACATAACTGTGATAACACCAACTACAGTAACTATAGGAATACAAGACAGTACACATAACTGATAACACCAACTACAGTAACTATAGGAATACAAGGCTGTACACATAACTGATAACACCAACTACAGTAACTATAGGAATACAAGACTGTACACATAACTGATAACACCAACTACAGTAACTATAGGAATACAAGACTGTACACATAACTGATAACACCAGCTACAGTAACTATAGGAATACAAGACTGTACACATAACTGATAACACCAGCTACAGTAACTATAGGAATACAAGACTGTACACATAACTGATAACACCAGCTACAGTAACTATAGGAATACAAGACTGTACACATAACTGATAACACCAGCTACAGTAACTATAGGAATACAATACTGTACACCCAGGTTACAACGGTACTCTGTGTTAGTGGTGAGCAGCACAACACCAGTACTTTATTATGTGTTACTGGTGAGCAGCACAACACCAGTACTTTACTATGTGTTACTGGTGAGCAGCACAACACCAGTACTTTATTATGTGTTAAGGCCCATTCCCACTGGGCCAGATAACAGATATCTGGAGATATTTCTCCAGATATTGTTCCATGCAAAGTGGATGGTAGATACAGATTTAAAAAAAGTCTACCACAGATATTTGCCACAGATACTTTTATCTGTGGCAAATATTTTTTGTATCTGTATCTACCATCCACTTTGCATGGAAAAATATCTGGAGAAATATCTCCAGATATCTGTTATCTGGCCCAGTGGGAATGGGCCTTTACTGGTGAGCAGCACAACACCAGTACTTTATTATGTGTTACTGGTGAGCAGCACAACACCAGTACTTTACTGTGTGTTACTGGTGAGCAGCACAACACCAGTACTTTACTGTGTGTTACTGGTGAGCAGCACAACACCAGTACTTTACTGTGTGTTACTGGTGAGCAGCACAACACCAGTACTTTACTATGTGTTACTGGTGAGCAGCACAACACCAGTACTTTACTGTGTGTTACTGGTGAGCAGCACAACACCAGTACTTTACTTGCACACCGACTGTTAAATAAAAAGAAAACCCATCCGCTGCTCTGCTCTGCCCTGAGGGTTAGGGCAGAGCACCCTAGTGTACACATAAACCTAGTGTATAACCTGCATTTATTTATAGATAAACAACACATCTAAACATGTACCTGAGCATAAGCCTGCATGGTCTCCAGGTCTTCTAGTAGTAGTAATAGTATTAATAATAATAATAATAATAAGGTATTATAAGGGTATTAATTTAACCTGAGCGTAGGCCTGCATGGTCTCCAGGTCTTCTAGTAGTAGTAATAGTATTAATAATAATAATAATAATAAGGTATTATAAGGGTATTAATTTAACCTGAGCGTAGGCCTGCATGGTCTCCAGGTCTTCTAGGTATTATAAGGTATTAATAAAGGGTATTATTAATAAAGGGTATTAATTTAACCTGAGCATAAGCCTGCATGGTCTCCAGGTCTTCTTGTGCAGTGAAGAGGGTTAGGGTTATAGGGTATGTTAGGGTTAGGGTTATAAAGGTATTATAAGGGTATTAATTTAACCTGAGCATAAGCCTGCATGGTCTCCAGGTCTTCTAGTAGTAGTAATATTAATAATAATAATAAGGTATTAATAAAGGGTATTATTAACAATAACCTGAGCATAAGCCTGCATGGTCTCCAGGTCTTCTTGTGCAGTGAAGAGGCAGAACTCAGTGCGGGTCATGTCATCAGACAGAGTTCCTCCTGGAGCTGTATGCACATAAACAATACATTATATGCACATACACACACAGAGAGAGAGAGAGAGAGAGGTCATGTCATCAGAGAGAGTTCCACCTGGAGCTGTATGCGCGCGCGCGCACACACACACACACACACACACACACACACACACACACACACACACACACACACACACACACACACACACACACACACACACACACACACACACACACACACACACACACACACACACACACACACACACACACACACACACACACACACACACACACAGGTCAGATGCCTGGCACCAACATAAATGAGACAACTACTCCCCCTGCTGACATAAACATGTCACAGCATGAAGAAACACTGACAGTTCAGCTGTATGCTTTAGTTCAGGGGTGCCCAAAAGGTAGATGGTGATCTACCAGTAGATCACCAAGGGTGTGCAGGTAGACCACATGACATGCCTCTAAAAATATATCATTAAAATATAAAAAGAATATGTCAATATGACATCAAGAAGGGCCTGTTCTAAAGTAGGCAAACCTCCAATGCAATGCTTTGTTCAAGAAAGTAAAGAACCCCAAAACCTAGCACTTCCATACAGAATGGGATGAAGACATTTCCCCCAGTATTTCCCATTTATTTCCCCCTTACAGTAAGTGTGTTTGTCTAAAATGTAACACCAGTGCTGCTATTCCCAAGCCTCCCTCAGGCCCTCAGCTAAAACATTGTGTATGGGTAGATCATGTTGAGCTAGTCATTTTAAAAGTAGATGTCACGTCAAAGAAGTGTGGGCACCCCTGCTTTAGAGCATCCCAAACGTTTTATCCTGTGACCCAAAACAGAAACAGAGAGATTAGACGTTTGCCCGGATCCCAAACCAGTGAAAACAGCAGATCTACAAGCTCACAACATGTCCCAACAAGCTGTGAACTGGTAGTTCAGCTGTTTGGCTGGAGTCCTCACAAATGGATGTACAATTAGTCCACAATGATCTTTACTCTGTCTGTAAACCAACAGTATTTTGAAATTAATTCTTTAACAAAGCACGTGCTTTGTTAAAGAATTAATTTCAAAATACTACTGTTGGTCTCCAATCTTAAAAAAAGGTAGTCGATGGACATTTCTTTGTAACAGCTTTAGCTGCTGGCTACCCCAATATTATAAATATTGATATATATATATATATATATATATATATATATATATATATATATATATATATATATATATATATAAATATTGAGATATATATATATATATATATATATAAATATTGATATATATATATATATATATATATATATATATATATAAATATAGATATTCTAACCTCACGTTTTGTTGTGCGATCGGGGCTTTCAGCCTCACCAAGCAGCAGGAGATTTCCGCCGCTAAACCAGATCGTTTTATAACCGGATAAACAAGTGAAGATTTACAAAAACGTGTGGACCTGGATATTTATTATTCAGATAAACAAAGATCTGAGTTTAGAAAAAGATCCAGATTAGTGTAGCCTTGGTCAACACTGCTTTCACCTGCTAAACAAATGTTCCTCTCTAGGGATGGGACCATAAGCCATATTATCGTTTATCGTGATAAAAAACACTCACAATGATAGTTACGTGGAGATTTAATTTATGGTGATATCGTCCTCTGTCATGCACTGGGATCAATTCACCTTTTATTTGTAGAGCTGCATATCCGGTACCATTTAAACCCTCTAGAATTCTGGTACCATTTAAACCCTCTACTGGTAAAATGTACTTTTATTTATTCACTCTCTACCAAATGTCTTTGCCAAAAAATAGCTGATCTACAACGAAAGACGTTGTGAGCTTGTAGATGGGCAGTTTTTTTGGCATCATTTTTCGCCCCAGAATGATGGGTTTTGATTATTTCATTTGTCACAATAATCATGATATGAAAATGTCATATCATCCCATCCCTAGTCCTATGACGTTACCATGGTTACTCACCCAGCATCCCCCCTGCCACCAGGACGTTACCATGGTTACTCACCCAGCATCCCCCCCACCACCAGGAAGTCTCCATGGTTACTCACCCAGCATCCCCCCTGCCACCAGGACGTTACCATGGTTACTCACCCAGCATCCCCCCCGCCACCAGGACGTTTCCATGGTTACTCACCCAGCATCCCCCCTGCCACCAGGACGTTACCATGGTTACTCACCCAGCATCCCCCCCGCCACCAGGATGTCGAACAGCGTCTCCGCATAGCGACGGTAGTCGAGCTTGGCTCCGGAGGCGTCGAGGAACTTAGCGACGGCTTCCAAGTCAGAACCAGTTTGGTTCAGGCCTTGTACGATGCTCTCTTGAAACTGAGTTGGGTCAAATCTCTCTTTTTCATCTGAAACACATCAACATTAATGTTTAACCCATTAACATTAACCTATAGGGTCAAATCTCTTCCAAGTCAGAACCAGTTTGGTTCAAGCCTTGTACGATGCTCTCTTGAAACTGAGTTGGGTCAAATCTCTCTTTTTCATCAGCGGGGGAGAACACACAGGAACCCTCTTTTAACCATGGTTTAAACATAAAGAAACAGCAGATATACAAGCTCACAGCACGGCACTGTAGTTCTGCCATTTTTGAAAAATCTTGAAAATGTTTGCAAATCATGGAATATAATCATGACAGCCCGAATTCTGGTTAAATGTCATGTATTTGAAGCTGAGCAGCACTGATTAGAGCTGGTTGGAACCATGAGAGGACTGGCCGCGTTGTTTCTCTCTGAAGAAGGCTTTTCTCATCCAAACGTTAACCAATGAAACAACACTAACTCTGAGAACAGTCCGTCTGCACTCTGGAACTCTGAGTCCAGAGAGCAGCAGCAGCTGAGGTGACTGTTTAGTCATGTACTAAATAATAAACGCCAGGAGCCATCATGGGCTGAGGTTTTGGACAAGGTCGACGCCCCCTCACGGCTTGTGAGCTTCTGGCTCCGCCCCCTTCATGGCAGGGAACATTGGGTTTTGAGTGTAGCAACGTTTTCATAAAACACCAAAGAAGTGTTTATTCTTTTTATTTTCACGTCGCCCTTCCTGTGGAAGACGTCTCCGACTCTCTGTTGATTTCGTCGACTAAAATTATGACAAATTAAATCTAAATTTGCTGTCAAAAACAACACTCCCTCTCCCTTCTAGGGGGGGGGGGGGGGGGGGGGGTCAACCTCGTCCAAATCCTCAGCCCACTAAGTTTATATCTCCTGGCGTATTAAACCTGTACAACACGTTGCTCAACGAGTACAGCAGCAGCTGAACAGGAATGCATCTGAACAACAACATGGACATGTGTTGACTGGAGTCTAGCAGAATACAGTGGTACTCACATGACACACACACACACACACACACACACACACACACACACACACACACACACACACACACACACACACACACACACACACTTAATCATTTATTTATGTTCACATTTTACAAGAAAACATCTTGAACACAAATACTGGTAGATGCACTCATCAAGTACAGAATCTCTTTGATACAGTAATGATCTTAGTCTATGGGTACAAGAAGCACCCTCTCCTCCATATGTGATACAGTAATGATCTTAGTCTATGGGTACAAGAAGCAGTGTCTCCTCCATATGTGATACAGTAATGATCTTAGTCTATGGGTACAAGAAGCAGTGTCTCCTCCATATGTGATATAGTATGTCTGATCTTAGTCTATGGGTACAAGAAGCACCCTCTCCTCCATATGTGATACAGTAATGATCTTAGTCTATGGGTACAAGAAGCACCCTCTCCTCCATATGTGATATAGTAATGATCTTAGTCTATGGGTACAAGAAGCACCCTCTCCTCCATATGTGATATAGTAATGATCTTAGTCTATGGGTACAAGAAGCAGTGTCTCCTCCATATGTGATACAGTAATCATCTTAGTCTATGGTACAAGAAGCAGTGTCTCCTCCATATGTGATACAGTAATGATCTTAGTCTATGGGTACAAGAAGCAGTGTCTCCTCCATATGTGATACTGTAATGATCTTAGTCTATGGGTACAAGAAGCAGCTTCTCTTCCATATGTGATACAGTAATGATCTTAGTCTATGGGTACAAGAAGCAGCTTCTCTTCCATATGTGATACAGTAATGATCTTAGTCTATGGGTACAATAAGCAGCTTCTCTTCCATATGTGATACAGTAATGATCTTAGTCTATGGGTACAAGAAGCAGCTTCTCCTCCATATGTGATACAGTAATGATCTTAGTCTATGGGTACAAGAAGCAGCTTCTCTTCCATATGTGATACAGTAATGATCTTAGTCTATGGGTACAAGAAGCAGCTTCTCTTCCATATGTGATACAGTAATGATCTTAGTCTATGGGTACAAGAAGCAGTGTCTCCTCCATATGTGATACAGTAATGATCTTAGTCTATGGGTACAAGAAGCAGTGTCTGATCTTAGTCTATGGGTACAAGAAGCAGTGTCTCCTCCATATGTGATACAGTAATGATCTTAGTCTATGGGTACAAGAAGCAGCTTCTCTTCCATATGTGATACTGTAATGATCTTAGTCTATGGGTACAAGAAGCAGTGTCTCCTCCATATGTGATACATTATGTCTGATCTTAGTCTATGGGTACAAGAGAAGCAGCTTCTCTTCCATATGTGATACAGTAATGATCTTAGTCTATGGGTACAAGAAGCAGTGTCTCCTCCATATGTGATACAGTAATGATCTTAGTCTATGGGTACAAGAAGCAATGTCTCCATATATGGCGGCTGCCTGTTATCACAGATATTGAGCAGAATTTTGCCAATGCTTTGGCTTTTGGCTTGGGAATTCCTGCCGTCTGCAAACCCCTTACGACTAGTCTGTGGACATGGCCAAGACTTCCAAATATAAACACAAGACGTTTACAGTTGTACCCGAGTTGTTCAATCTCATTTTTGAGAAGTTGGTATTTTAGAACCTTAGCAAGGAATGCCTCTTCCAGACTATAGTCAAACACACACACACACACACACACACACGCGCGCGCGCGCACACACACACACACACACAGATCACAAACCTCTTTTCCTCGTTTTGAAACGCTGGCCGGTTAGCGTTGGCTTTTGCTGCTTTTGATTATTCATAAAAGACACCCTGGAAGACAAGAACAACAGAGTGTTAAGATTATTATTATCATAATTATTTTTATTGATAAAGGACACCCTGGAAGAGAAGAACAACAGACTAAGATTATAATTATTATTATTAAAGAACACAACAGAGAGTTAACTAGGGGAGCCACAGTACTGAACTGAACCGAACCAGTATACCAAACCTAACAGCCCATACCGAATGAACCCAATGTCTTTATTGTTTTGGGTGTGGCCTCATAAAAACATAATTTAACTCTTTCTGTACCCTTTATTGGAGAAACTCTTCCTCCTAGTAAATCATAATAACTGATTATCATGTTTTAGGGGGGAAACAAACGATTGCACCCCATCTTTACAATTAACTGAACATTTTGGATTCTTTATTTTTTCATTTTAAATTTTTACTGTACCGAAAACCGTGAGCCAAAAACCGAGATACGAACCGAACCGTGGGCTGACTGAACCGTGGCACCCCTAGTGGATTTTCGGTGCAGTAAAAGTTGAAAATGAAAAAATAAAGAATCCCGTCCGTTTTTCTCTTCTCTAAGAGTAAGGATTCTCTCCTTGACAGAAGCCTCATCAAAACATTGTCCACTCACTAAATGTAAATTCACCTGACAATCACTGTGTCCACACACACACACACACACACACACACACACACACACACACACACACACACACACACACACACACACACACACACACACACACACACACACACACACACACACACACACACACACACACACACACACACAGCAACATGGGACATCAAGTTATGAACCTGATTGAAGACTTTGTCAGTTTGCATAGGAAAAGGTACAGTTTCATGACGGTACAGTTCACTGGTAAAAAGTCAACTAAAAGGAGATCCTAGAAAAGACTAAGCTTATTTCCATAGGAAACCATTGAAGTATCTCATAACAATGAATGACAGACAGAGAGAACACAGTACTATGATAGATATTTAACTCATATAACAATGAATGACAGACGGATAGAACACATAACAATGAATGACAGACGGAGAGAACACAGTACTATGCAGTAGATATAGTAAAGTATCTCATATAACAATGAATGACAGACGGATAGAACACATACGATGCTACCAGGCTGAGGCTACGCTGTGCTGTGCTGAGATCCACACTGCTGGACTACCAAAGAACATTAATGTTTCTAAACATTCCTACATTCAAATACAACTGTTGACTGTCTGTTTAAACACTGTTCCACAAACACTACGGCACGCACGCACACACACACACACACACACACACACAAGATCACAGGTCTTCAACGTTTTCAGTCCAAGGACCCCTTAGTTGAGAGAGAGAGATGAAGCAGGGACCCCTTAGTTGAGAGAGAGATGAAGCAGGGACCCCTTAGCTGAGAGAGAGATGAAGCAGGGACCCCTTAGTTGAGAGAGAGATGAAGCAGGGACCCCTTAGCTGAGAGAGAGATGAAGCAGGGACCCCTTAGCTGAGAGAGAGATGAAGCAGGGTCCCCTTAGTTGAGAGAGAGATGAAGCAGGGACCCCTTAGTTGAGAGAGAGATGAAGCAGGGACCCCTTAGCTGAGAGAGAGATGAAGCAGGGACCCCTTAGTTGAGAGAGAGATGAAGCAGGGACCCCTTAGTTGAGAGAGAGATGAAGCAGGGACCCCTTACTTGAGAGAGAGATGAAGCAGGGACCCCTTAGCTGAGAGAGAGATGAAGCAGGGACCCCTTAGCTGAGAGAGAGATGAAGCAGGGACCCCTTAGTTGAGGGAGAGATGAAGCAGGGACCCCTTAGTTGAGAGAGAGATGAAGCATGGCTATTATTTCAGCATTTTCCTCGCAACATAATCACTAAAATATCCTCACTGTCGGGCAGAAACCTTGTATCTCCAAGTTTCAAATGTTTACGTCTATTGGTAAAGCAAAGCCCTGCTTCATCATACAAGACTGTCGCACAAAACTAGTGAAAACAGCCAATCTACAAGCACGTGTGCTTGTAGATCTGCTGTTTTCAGTAGTTTAGTACATTTTATATATGATAAATACAAAACGAACGGTTTTGGACATACAAGGTTTTCACCCGACAACAACGATATGCTATAAATATAAGGCCTCGGATTAAAACAAAGTTAGGGAACCCCAGGACTAGAGCCTCGTCACAGTGAATAAAAGCCATCACATGACTCTGTGGTCAATGACGTTACATTGATCATTAAAGTGTTTTATATCAGATAGATTAATGATCAATGTGTTTTATATCAGATAGATTAATGATCAATGTGTTTCATATCAGATAGATTAATGATCAATGCCGTTACATTGATCATTAAAGTGATTGATTGATGTACAGCAGGCCTCTACAGTGCATGAGGTTATTCTGTTGCCTTGATCTTTTTGTTAAGGCATCGGTTCACAAAGTGGGGTCCGGGGACCCCCAGGGGTCCTTGCTAAATGATAGTTAGGAGCCAAATGGAACCTTTGGGAATGCAACTCTGTGTCCAAGTGGAACCAAATGGACCCTTAAAGGTCCTTAACTCTGACCTGTTAGGGTCCATTTGGTTCCATTTGTACTACAGAGTTACATTAACATAGAATGTTACAATAGAAACGTTTCAAATGGGGGTCCAGGGGTTTGGGGGTCCTTGACATGAAAAGGGCTGAGAAGCAGTGTTTTGAAGAACAGAAACGTTAACATATTCAATCAAGAGGGGGTCCCAGGCCAGGGGGTCCCCAGCTAAATGAGCTGACATAGCATCACAAGGCCAGGGGGTCCCCAGCTAAATGAACTGACATAGCATCACAAGGCCAGGGGGTCCCCAGCTAAATGAACTGACATAGCATCACAAGGCCAGGGGGTCCCCAGCTAAATGAACTGACATGGCATCACAAGGCCAGGGGGTCCCCAGCTAAATGAACTGACATAGCATCACAAGGCCAGGGGGTCCCCAGCTAAATGAGCTGACATGGCATCACAAGGCCAGGGGGTCCCCAGCTAAATGAGCTGACATAGCATCACAACAACAACTTTAACCAATTGAACCCCATATGCATACACCAAGTGAGCTTGTAGATCGGATATTTCCCAAAAGGCAACATCTCAGGACCCCCCCCATCTCTAACGTTCTGGACCAGAGCCAGGGGGTCCCCAGGACCAGAGCCAGGGGGTCCCTGGACCACAGCCAGGGGGTCCCCAGGACGGTGAGCCCCCTAACATTTCCGGACCAATCACATCCTGGGGGTCCTTGACATGAAAAGGAACAGTCTGTGGACCTCTAATGCAGGGGTTCTCAACCTATGGGTCGGGACCCCCAGGGGGGTCCCCAGATGATCAACATAATGTGCAACATTAACATTAACAGTAAACAAACCAACATAAAGTTTAAGTGTATAGAGGGTATCTGCACATTTATAAAGGGACAATGTAAGGACTTTTTAATACCTCTAAATGACAAATTAATCATTGGCCAAATTGTCAAATATTAGAGGCAGAAATTGTGAAAATAGCAGATCTACATAATGTGAGCATGTAGATCTGCTATTTTCACAATAGAACCGTGTTATACAAAATGTAATGCCTCAACTCTTAGGGTCGATCCATACCGTTATAAGGAGCCTAACTAATTTCGGTTCGGCAGTAGGCGAACCCAAATATGGTTCGCATCCCCCGGTTCGGGGGGGCGTCAACCGACTAAATTCGGCTCTACGGTGCTGACGAAATGTTGTGACCTCCCGACTTAATTTCGGTACTCAGCGGTGTCTTCTCATTCATTCATCCCGGCTTCACGTTCATATTCTCGGCTGTGAATCCAAGGAAACAGCCGTCGTTTGTGTGGGAGACACGCCGACTTCCAAATGCTTGTGTGGCCGTGTATTGGGCATCAGAGAGCGGATACTGGAGACGAAGAGTGGTGGACTGGGAGGCGCGCGCGCGACACACACACACACACACACACACACACACACACACACACACACACACACACACACACACACACGCCTTTGCTGCGTGTATCGCTGCTAACGCGTCGCCGACCGTTTTAAAGAGAAAAGAAGAGCTTAAACACAACTTTGCTAATTGCTAGTGTTCCGTGTTGATATGTTTTTTTTTTTCCACGACGAGTTGTGTGACTGCGTGATGACATGCATGCAGCAAGGGAGGCGGCACGTCTATAATGTGAGCTTGTAGATTAAATGTTTTTGACAGAGCTCGAACCGAGCGTTTGGTGCTGCTGCCTGCTGGAGCTGCTCCTCACTGGACCTCCAGTCATTCAGTGTGCAGCGCGAGGGCAAGTCAGATATGTATATCCGCCCTGCAACGCTCATTCATCGGCCACAAACGTCGTCATGCCACGGACCTCCAATATTTACAAGCGACTTGGGCACTAGCCGTTAAGAAAGTATGGATGAACTCCCCCCGAACCTAAATAATTTCGGGTCGGGGCGTCCTCCCGAACCGAAATTAGTTAGGCTCCTTATAACGGTATGAAACGACCCTTAGTGCTCATCAGGGTGGGGGGTCCCCAGTTAAAATAGGATTATTTTTGGGGTCCCTGCCTGAAAGGGTTGAGAGGACCAGTGCTGTAATGTACAAACAAGTCTTTTTCTTCAACTAGATGTCATTGACTGTCGCTTCATTCCAGGGCAATAAACTACCCTATGTGTGACCACCACGCGCCGGCCAGCAGCTAGCTGTTAGCTGGGCCTGCTAACAGCTATAATAGAACAGATCTGTAGATTATAGACTCATGTCTTCTAAATACTAACACTTCTATAGATCTGTGGTTCTAATAACTTCATGTCAGGGACCCCCACAGTGGCCTGTATTTAACCGCGGACCCCCCCCCCCCATCTCACAACGTGTTGTTCCAGGGCCAGGGACCCCCAGGAACAGACTGCGTTCTACAAATGTATTCTAAATCCTAACAGTTCTCTGAATAATGATGTTCCTGTGTCAGTGGTCCTCACACTATGTCAGGGACCCCCAGGATGACATGTATTTAACCGCGGACCCCCATCTCACAACGTGTTGTTCCAGGGCCAGGGACCCCCAGGAACAGACTGCGTTCTACAAATGTATTCTAAATCCTAACAGTTCTCTGAATAATGATGTTTCTGTGTCAGTGGTCCTCACACTATGTCAGGGACCCCCAGGATGACATGTATTTAACCGCGGACCCCCATCTCACAACGTGTTGTTCCAGGGCCAGGGACCCCCAGGAACAGATATAAAGGCCTGCATTCTACACATTTCTTCTAAATTCTCTGAATAATAATGTTTCAGTGCCAGTGGTCCTCACATGTGTCAGGATGACATGTATCTAACCGCGGACCCCCTCATCTCACATCTCAGTGGTCCTCACATGTGTCAGGATGACATATCTAACCGCGGACCCCCTCATCTCACAACGTGTGGTTCCAGGGACCCCCAGGATGACATGTATCTAACCGCGGACCCCCATCACAACGTGTGGTTCCAGGGACCCCCAGGATGACATGTATTTAACCGCGGACCCCCTAATCTCACAACGTGTGGTTCCAGGGACCCCCAGAAGCAGAGATTTCAGTTAACAATGTTCTCTCTTCCCTCAAGCAGAATAGACAGCTAGCTTAGCTAGCTTCTTTAAGCTTAGCTAAAAGCAGACCACACAAAACAACAACAACTCCATATATGGACACTGACAGCACTATTAAGTATTTCAACCATTGATATAAAGACGTTAATTAAACATAGAAATCACGGGTTTTAAAGCCCGGCAACGGAGCGAGCCGGCCAGCTAGCCTAGCCTAGCCTAGCCTAGCCGTTAGCATGGCACCGTGTTGAGCGGGACGTTCGCGAACGAATCGAGTCTTTCGAACGGCTCTTTGAAATGAACGATAGGATTCGGTTCACAGCAGGGAGCCTTTCATTTCTAATGAACATTGGTGGGAAAATAACTCGATTTCTTGACTTAGTAGTAAAAATATCAATACTGCAATCAAGTAGGAATGTTGTTTTGAGTAAAAGTAAAAAAAAGTATTGGTATCAGAATGTACTTTAAGTACCAATATTAGAGTATGAGTATGAGTTACTTCAATGGTTTCCTGTGGAAATAATCGTAGTCTTTTCTAGGTTCTCCTTTTAGTAGACCTTGTACCAGTGAACTGTACCGTCATGAAACTGTACCTTTTCCTATGCAATCAATCAATCAATGCAGAATGTCCTGTTTCACAGCTTTTCCAATGAGTAAAATGTAGAAAAATAATGTGAAAATAGCAGATGTACAAGCTCACAGTCACAATGTGTCGCGACGCATTGGCAGTTATGTAGGCTACCTATATATGTCAGAAATAAATGTATAGTCCTATAGGGTTGAAGTTATTTGTAATTATAATCAAAATCTACAAAGTAACTCAAACGAGACAGTCTTTTGAACAGCTCTTTAAAAGGAACGGATCCCACAGACCCGGCTCACTGCATAGAGCCATAAATCCCATCTCTGATGCTAAGCTAAGCTAACGCGTTGGGAACAAAAGACGTCATGTTTAAAAGGCTGTGTTAATAAATATAAAACCAACCAGGAGGTTTGTTTAAACTCCAGGCTGCCTTTTAAGGCCTTTAAACCCGCTGTGTTGGTGTTTCTGTGATGTCATAAAGCTCACCTTTTAGCTGCTGATAGAAAATAGTAGAGTTGAGATGAGGATCAGTGAGGATGAGGAGATCTGTCTGTCTGTCTGTCTGTCTGTCTGTCTGTCTGTCCGCGATGCTAACGATGCTAACCAGCTAGCCTTCCTGCTGCACTGCCTGCCGAGCATGCGCACTGGTGGCTGTCTGTCTGCACAGAGAGAGTGCGTGTGTGTGGCGTGCGTGCACGTGCGTGTGTGACCCCCAGCAGGGGTCCCCACATTATTCTGGGGGTCCCCAGGGTGGGGTTGCACCACCTCACACTAAGTTCAAACGTAGCCTAGTTGTAACGTAAATGGCTTCTATAAGTCAAGACTTACGCATTACTAAAATTTCAGCTGTTGCACCACTCTAACGTATCTCTAAGTAACTACTAAATATTTACACCAGCCTTTGGGCAGCACTAAGTCCTTACTAAGTAACCTATCTCAATGGGAGTAGAGCAACTTCACTTTTTTGATTGATTGAAGAATTTATTAGAAGTTTGCAATAGAAAAAAAGTACAGTTTCATGACAGTACAAATCACTGGTACAAGGTCAACTAAAAGGAGATCCTAGAAAGCCGAGGCTTATTTCCACAGGAACCACACTTTAAGTATCTCATATAACATTGAAAGACAGACGGATAGAACATACTTTATCAAGGATAATATCAGTTTCAAAACCATAACATCAAATACAAAGGCAGAAAAAAAGAAAAAGGGGGGGGGGGGGGGGGGGCGTGGCAGACAGCATTATATCGGCTATTTAATTAATTCAACAATGAAACGACCCATCTGTTTAAAACATACGTTAAGCCCTATATACCATATTTGAAAATAGCCGATCTACAAGCTCACGATGTGTCTGCTATTAATAGTGTATTTCTATATTGCAGGATTGATACTTTTTTAATTCATTTGAGTACTTTTTCAACTACTGCATATAGCCGCGGCAGACATACAGCACAACAGCGAATTGAACGGTGCTCTTCCCCCTCCAAATATGCCCTGCGTTACTTCTCAACGGGGCAAAATGTATGAGGGGCCAATATAATTTGTGATACAATCCATGTGCAGGGATGCGCTCGCCATGAGCACGCGTATCAATATATCCTTACTAGAAACAGCTTGTTTTCATTGGATTCGGGAGCTATGACGTCATTGTATGTGACTATACTTTACTTTAGGAACAGTCTACGCATTACTAGTTACGTTGTGGTGCAACACCTGTTAGTAACTCACTGAGTTACAAACTAACTAGCTTGCCTCTAGTAAGGACTTTACTCCCTAACTTAAGACAGAACTTAACTTACGTTCTGGTGGTGCAACCTGCCCCATGATTAACTTAATGTGCAACAATGTTTTCTCTCTCAACAGTAAACAAACCAACATAAAGTTTAAGTGTATAGAGGGTATCTGCACATTTCTAAAGTGACACATTGCTGTACGTTTGGAATTCATAAATATCACTTCACTATGCTTAGTAAAACACACCTGATTTGCACTGGACTTGATGAGTTATTTTATCCATCTACGGCCAAATCTCTTCACCAAAGAATAGCAGATCTACAAGCTTGTAGATCAGCTATGTTTGGTTTCACATTCCCAGACAGCGAATTTTGATTTTGGTTTTAGTAGTGAATAAAATGTCATTTAGTTTTAGTCATAATTTAGTGTCCTGGCTGAAAAGTATTATTTTTAGTCTAATTTTAGTCGACTAAATATCATAAGCCTAAATAGACTAAATCTACAGTTGATTTAGTCGACTAAAATGTATTTTGGCAGGCCTTGATGGCATCGCAATGACTGATTTTACACTTGTTTAGCAGATCTACAAGCTCAGATCTGCTATTTTCAGCAAGCAACACCTGAGAGCAACCAAACATAAAATGACTCTCTTCTCCACCAGTCCCTCCCTAACGTTTTAGTCTAGTTTTTATTTTGTTGACACAATTGTCAATATATTTAGTCTTAGTTTTAGTCATCACAGCTTAGTTTTTGTTTAGTTTTTATGTAGTTTTCGTCAGTGAAAAAAACACAGTCGAAAAACATTTTTCGTCATAGTTTTAGTCGACGAAATCAACACTGATGTGTATGTAATGTATGAATGTAGGCCTAATGGTGAAGATTAAACATTTAGCCCGGGGGACCCCTGAAGGACCCCCTGAGGGACAGGGACCCCTGAAGGACCCTGGTGGTCCCAGGACCACACATTGAGAGGACCAGTGCGCTGTAATAGACAACACATTGGTGACTTTGGTTCCAACTGCTAGAAACCTTGGTGTGGTCCTGGACAGCCAGCTATCATTCAAGGCACACATTGCATCAGTCACCCGGTCATGTAGGTTCACACTCTATAACATCCCTAGAATCAGACCCTTCCTCACCCAGGAGTCAGCCCAGCTCCTCATTCAGACATCTGTCATATCAAAACTTGACTATTGTAACTCTCTCCTCACTGGTCTCCCAGCATGTGCACTTAAACCTCTCCAACTGATCCAAAATGCCGTGGCACGACTGGTCTTCAACCAGCCTGTCTCCCCCTTCTCCGCTCCCTCCACTGGCTCCCGGTTGCGGCCCGCACTGAATACAAAACACTGATGCTGACCTTCAAAGCAGCCAAAGGTATGGCTCCTCCATACCTCCAAGACCTGATCAACCCCTACATCCCCACCCGTTCACTCAGAGATGCTGACAGAACCCTTGTTAAAAAACCCAGGATAAAAAAACACAATTCGCCCACCTGCCCTCTAAACTGTGGAATAAACTCCCTGTCGCACTTAGAACTACAGACTCACTCCCTAGCTTCCATTAGAACTACAGACTCACTCCCTAGCTTCCATTAGAACTACAGACTCACTCCCTAGCTTCCATTAGAACTACAGACTCACTCCCTAGCTTCCATTAGAACTACAGACTCACTCCCTAGCTTCCATTAGAACTACAGACTCACTCCCTAGCTTCCACCGTGGTCTAAAGATCACCTCTTCAGACTCCACATAACTAAGCCCATAGCACTTAGCACACCTACCCTCAATGGCCATATATGAAAGCTAGATAGCATTCTTAGTTCTCTATAATGTTTTTTACTGATCAGGTGCTTGGTTATTATCCTACTAGATTGCTATGCAGACAATGCAGTTGATGTGTTGATGTTGATAAGAGTGTCTGCTAAATGCTTAAATTGTAAATTGTAATGTTGTCGTCGTAATGTGTGACCGTGCATGGACCCATGTGACCTGTAATGGGTTAGGGTTGTGTGTGTGTGTGTGTGTGTGTGTGTGTGTGTGTGTGTGTGTGTGTGTGTGTGTGTGTGTGTGTGTGCGTGCGTGCGTGCGTGCGTGCGTGTGTGTGTGAAGATTAATTATGAGATAAATGCAACACATGTGGGTCTCAGACAGACAGTCTTTCTCTGAACATAAATAGGTGTTTCTCTCTCATAGCTGTCTGTCTGTCTGTCTGTCTGTCTGTCTGTCTGTCTGTCAGTCTGTCAGTCTGTCTGTCAGTCAGTACACACCAGTCTGTCATGTCTCCGTCCAGTGAACTCGTCTTCTTTGTCAACGGGAAAAAGGTGAGAAAGTCTCATTTCTGTTTGTTTCTCAGTTTGAATCAAACTATTTGATTCATTCAACCTGTTGTAGAGCTTCAGTTAATGAAGGAAATATCATGATCCTCGGAAAGTTAATTTAACCGTGAGAGAGTACAAATGGAACCAAATGGATCTGTAAGGGTCCATTTGGTTCCTTTTGTACACTCTCACATAATAGTTGGTTACAGTTGTAACCGTCAAATAACGGAAACTTTATCTAGCAAGGACATTAAAAAGGTAATTGGGGTTATATTATATGTATGATTATGTGAAAACATGTGATTATTTTAAAGAATATTTATATTTGTGAGTCTGGCGAAGAGGATTTATTCCTGTGCCGGGAAAAAATCAATGCATTTCAATACAATTTCAATACATTTCAATAACATGTTCTAACTCTATTTAACTCATGCATACAGTATATAGTTAGAACCAATTTACTGTAGGCATTTAGCCGACTCTTATAATCCAGAGTGATTTACCAGCAAGGTAAATACACCATTACATCAACATCATGATCAAATACATAGAAATGATTCTCTAACATGAATCCTCCTAACATGTGCTTACTGCACCATAACATGTGTTATGTGACTCTGTTCAAGACCTGGTCATTATATCACCACATGAACCCTAGTGTCCATGTGACTCTGTTCAAGACCTGGTCATTATATCACCACATGAACCCTAGTGTCCATGTGACTCTGTTCAAGACCTGGTCATTATATCACCACATGAACCCTAGTGTCCATGTGACTCTGTTCAAGACCTGGTCATTATATCACCACATGAACCCTAGTGTCCATGTGACTCTGTTCAAGACCTGGTCATTATATCACCACATGAACCCTGTGTCCATATGACTCTGTTCAAGACCTGGTCATTATATCACCACATGAACCCTAGTGTCCATGTGACTCTGTTCAAGACCTGGTCATTATATCACCACATGAACCCTAGTGTCCATGTGACTCTGTTCAAGACCTGGTCATTATATCACCACATGAACCCTAGTGTCCATGTGACTCTGTTCAAGACCTGGTCATTATATATACTCTATCACCACATGAACCCTAGTGTATACTTGGAAAAATATCACTTAATGTGCAAAGAGACAAATTGGTGAAAATTAACAGACATTCGGTGAAAGAGTCAAGTTTGCACATTTCAAAAGCAAGGCAATAAAATGTGCTTTAGATAAATCATTAAGCAAGGGAAACACGATAAACACATCATTCTAATTATTGTATTAGAATACAATAAAAACTAAAGAAGTAAAAAACCTATTGTAAAATGTGTCACATTGCTCAATGAAGCCCATTGAAAGGCAAACAGCAAGGTTTTCTGTTGTAATTTAACGCATTCAGAACGGGTACACATTATTGCGTATCATTATTTTATGCTTTAACTATTGAAAAATAGCAGATATACAAGCTCACAATGTGGCACAAGTGCCGCGCTGCAAGCTTGTAGATCTTTTTGAAAAATCGTGAAAATGTGAATTTTGACACGATTCTATAAGTGTCTTTTTGAAGAAAAAAAAACTATGTTTCTATGTCAGCAATCTGGCCAGCCATCGTCAAAGAAAAGGACCTTTTCACTTAACTGGAGCTCAGTTAGTCTGTTCTTGAGAGACTACTATGTCAGTGGTTCTCAAACCTTTTCATGTGAAGGACCCCCAAAATGATATGTATTTGGCCACGGACCCCCATCTCAAAATATTTAGTTCCAGGGACCCCCCCCCACCCCCCCCCCCCCCCCCCCCCCCAGAAGCAAAGTTTGAGTTACAAACATTCGCTTTAAAAATACATATATTCAAAGATTTGATTTTCACGACTTTTTCAAAAATAGCAGATCTACAAGCTCACAGCGCGGCACTCGGTGCCGCGCTGTGAGCTTGTATATCTGCTATTTTTCAATAGTTAAAGCATTCAATAATTCTAGGCCCTAAATGGGTTTAAGAACTGAGAGTGACATCATAGCAGCAGTTTTCAAGTAGTTTCCTCCAGATATGTGTAGCATCAAATGTGAACATTTAGCTGATTGATAAACAACACATATGGGGGGTTTCAGTGGTTCAGTGTATTGTAAATACAGAAGCTGCATGGTCCCTGCAGACAATGTTAGAGAGGCAGGGGCTGACATTTCTAAGATGGCCTTTTGGTGAAAATATTGAAAATAGCAGACCTCCAAGCTCACAACGCGTCGCGCTGCGACGCGTTGTGAGCTTGGAGGTCGGCCATTTTCTGTGCATGATCAAGTAGTTGATTAAGCTCAATCAAGTAGTCAATACTGGAGAAGTGGCATGGATTTCTACACAGAAAGGGCAATTCTTTCAACATAAGATGCTGCATTCAAGTTCAGGAGAGTTTGGACAAGGCAATTCTCTTGAATACCAATCTGGCAAGCCATCGTCAAAGAAAAACTCTGTTCCCATGCATAGAATCTGTTCTTCAGAGATTACTTGAATGCTGCCTTCAGGTATGGCATGGAAAGAGGGGACATTTGCATTTCTTTCACCATATTAAAAACTGCATTCATGGTCTGGAGAGGACACTTTTTATAGACAGATAAAAGGGCAGCCTACTTCACGTTAGTTTTTTCACGTTTTTTTTTTAAGATTAGTTTTTTGGGCTTTTTATGCCTTTATTTGATAGGACAGTACTGACAGGAAATGGGGAGAAAGATGTGGAATGAAATGTTGCAAATGTTGTCCAGATTGGGAATCGCACTGGCAATGCCAGCAGGCAATATAGCCTATGTGGTAGTATAGTTGTGGTATGCGCCTTGACCACTAGGCCAGCAGGCGCCTCCACATTAGGTTTTAAGTTAATCCAAAAATGTATGCTTTTTTTTAAACATTTGTTTTTATTGCGACCGTCAGGGAGCAGTTTACTATGAAAACCTCCACTGGCCGTCCGTCCGTCCGTCACACGTCACACCTTTGCCCTGCTCATATCTCCGCATCAGTATGACATCACGCCACATGTGTACACAAACCTTTGTGTACGTTGCTGTGGCAACAGTCTGTTGTTGCCGGTTTGTTAGTGTACGTTAGCAACCACCTTAGCAACCATGGTTTTATCCTAGCAACCAACTGTTTACCCTAGCAACCAACTGTTTACCATAGCAACCATGTTTTTTTACCCTAGCAACCAACTGTTTACCATAGCAACCAGATACGCAGAGCAGGGATCTCCATATATGGGCATAAACAGGTGACATCACACTGATGTCAGATACCCAGAGCAGGGATTTCTCCATAATATATGGGCATAAAAGGGATTCTGTTAGGGATCTCCATATATGGGCATAAAAGGGATTCTGTTAGGGATCTCCATATATGGGCATACAAGGGATTCTGTTAGGGATCTCCATATATGGGCATAAAAGGGATTATGTTAGGGATCTCCATATATGGGCATAAAAGGGATTCTGTTAGGGATCTCCATATATGGGCATAAAAGGGATTCTGTTAGGGATCTCCATATATGGGCATAAAAGGGATTCTGTTAGGGATCTCCATATATGGGCATAAAAGGGATTCTGTTAGGGATCTCCATATATGGGCATAAAAGGGATTCTGTTAGCTGTTAGTGATCTCCATATATGGGCATAAAAGGGATTCTGTTAGCTGTTAGTGATCTCCATATATGGGCATAAAAGGGATGCTGTTAGGATCTCCATATATGGGCATAAAAGGGATTCTGTTAGGGATCTCCATACATGGGCATGAAAGGGATTCTGTTAGGGATCTCCATATATGGGCATAAAAGGGATTGTATCCCAGATGATGCCCTGTTAGGAGATCCACACTAACAGAATCCATATATGGTCCTACCGACAGCTGCTATAAGCCAACCCTGGCGATAAGGTCTGAGTCGAAGAAATGCTTCTTTCCTGGCAAGAATTGCCCCTTTATACTGTAGGGCTCGTTTGTGTATTGTATGACATCACGCCACATCATCGGCTGAGGACTGTGTGATGTCATCATATCTCCATATATGGAGACAAAAGTTGCTCATGCCCAAATATGGGCTGGTGAGGTCAGACTTAGTGTGATGCGTAGGTTATCTCCATATATGGAGATTCAACTTCAATGAGTAACCATGGCAAACTGTCAACTGCCCGTATGTCTTGATAATTGGTAAAACAAACTTTTGGCCTATTTGTGGAGATAAGCGACCAACGGTCGCTTATCTCCCGATTAGGGAGTCTTACTGGTATAGACAGACCCAACACAAATGACGTTCAGGTGAACAAACAGGTTGAACGTTGTGTGAAGTTCTTTTCATTCATGACTCTCTCTTTCCACGTGGTTAAAAACCACACCGGAGTGAAGTGAGCAGTGCTGATGGTGTTGAACAGTTTATGGCTTAAAAGTCTTGCTCAGGGACACGTGGACACACTGCTGCTAATGCCAGTTTTTTTTAAAGATTTTATTGTTTGTTTTTAAATGAACCATAGAATGGTTTGGCACGCCAGTGTCTCTGTGAACTCATAGACGCTTATACGTTTTAAGGTGTTTCCATACAGTGGATTTTAGTGTGTGATTTTCTAACCCGTGGTTGTAGAATGTGTTATAGATTAAGTGGATTGGATGGATTGGACCACCTTGCTAAAGAAGGACACATTGTATGTTGTATAATAATTCATGTCTTTGTGTGAATGTTTTATAATGATTCATGGCTTTTTGTGTGAATGTTCTATAATAATGCATGTCTTTATGCAGGAAGTCATGGTGTAATTGGTTTGGGGGAGGGGTCACATGGTGTAACTGGTTTGGTTTGGGGGGGGGGGGGGGGGGGTCACATGACACCAGTCATCAGACCTGTCTGTCACAGCTGTTAGTTCAGAGCGTAGCAGCAGCACAACGTGACGCACAGCGCACATCTCTGGCTCCATCTGTCACTCACCTGATGTCTGGAGAACACACACACACACACACACACACACACACACACACACACACACACACACACACACACACACACACACACACACACACACACACACACACACACACACACACACACACACACACACACACACTAGGGCATTAACGACTTGTGATTTTTGCAAGTCGACTCGACTAGGTAAAAAGTTGAGTTGAAGTCGACTTTATCGTTTGATGACGTCATCACATCACACACGACCCCCCCAGTTATTTTGGGGGGTCCCCAGATGATTAACTTAATGTGCAACATTGTTTTCTCTCTCAACAGTAAACAAACCAACATAAAGTTTAAGTGTATAGAGGGTATCTGCACATTTCTAAAGTGACAATTTAAGGACTTTTTAAAACCTCTAAAATGACAGATTAAACATTGGCCAAATTATCAAATACAGGTATATAGAGGCAGAAATTGTTAAAATAGCAGATCTACATGCTCACAGTGAGCATGTAGATCTGCTATTTTCACAATAGAAAGTATTTCCTTTTTTCAACTTCAACTTCGACTTTCTCTGGTGGGAGTCGACTTGTGTAATGAAGTCGACTGTGTCGACTTGTCGACTTTTTCGTTAATGACCTAACACACACACACGCACACGCACACGCACACGCACACACACACACACACACACACACACACACACACAAATACTTATACAATACTAATACATCAAATGCATGGAAATATTAATCTAGAAAGAAATACTGTACAGTATGTACAGTATGTACAGTATGTACAGTATGTACAGACTGTATGACAGGAGCATTTGCTAGTCTGTCCATGCCAGACTACAACAGACAAACGCTCATCAGGAGCAGTTGGGGGTTCAGTAGTCTCGCGTGGCCAGACTGTTGCCTCCGCGATTTGCAAATGCTCCCGTCATACAGTCTGGTGCATCGAGAGAAGAACGATGAGTACCGGTTAAAGCGGAAGTGAAGCCCCCACGTCACTTCGTTTCCGTCTCACATCGCACACATTTATCATTATATAAATAAAAATCATATAAGCATGTTTAGCTTGCTGCTTAGCAGAAATGACATTTTAAAATATATATGTTTTGAACGGTAATGCCCGTTTCCATTACTCGCCGTTAGGGAGCTGCTGTTCCAGACTCTATATAGCATTCAGAGATTGTGGAATAGTTGTCTGGCTACGCCAGACTAGGGGTTCAGAGTCTTGCTCAAGGACTCTGCCACACTAAAGGCCCATTCCCACTGGGCCAGATAAACAGAGTTAAGGCCCATTCCCACTGGGCCAGATAGACTCTTCCACTCTAAAGGCCCATTCCCACTGGGCCAGATAAACAGAGTTAAGGCCCATTCCCACTGGGCCAGATAAACAGAGTTAAGGCCCATTCCCACTGGGCCAGATAAACAGAGTTAAGGCCCATTCCCACTGGGCCAGATAAACAGAGTTAAGGCCCATTCCCACTGGGCCAGATAAACAGAGTTAAGGCCCATTCCCACTGGGCCAGATAGACTCTTCCACACTAAAGGCCCATTCCCACTGGGCCAGATAAACAGAGTTAAGGCCCATTCCCACTGGGCCAGATAAACAGATGAAAACATATCTTTCTCCATTCAAGTGGATGGTAAGATACTGATAAAACAGATATCTGACTGTGACCAATATGTTTTATCAGTATCTTAACATCCACTTGAATGGAGAAAGATATGTTTTCATCTGTTTATCTGGCCCAGTGGGAATGGGCCTTAACTCTGTCTATCTGGCCCAGTGGGAATGGGCCTTAACTCTGTCTATCTGGCCCAGTGGGAATGGGCCTTAACTCTGTTTATCTGGCCCAGTGGGAATGGGCCTTAACTCTGTTTATCTGGCCCAGTGGGAATGGGCCTTAACTCTGGGGGAGCCATGGCCCAGTGGGAATGGGCCTTAACTCTGGGGGAGCCATGGCCCAGTGGGAATGGGCCTTAACTCTGGGGGAGCCATGGCCCAGTGGGAATGGGCCTTAACTCTGGGGGAGCCATGGCCCAGTGGGAATGGGCCTTAACTCTGGGGGAGCCATGGCCCAGTGGGAATGGGCCTTAACTCTGGGGGAGCCATGGCCCAGTGGGAATGGGCCTTAACTCTGGGGGAGCCCGGGATCCAACTGGGATCCCTTCAGGAACCCTTCGTACTCTATCGACGGTTTCTCTACCCCTGAGCCATGACGCCCCTATGTAATTAACATACCTTAGAGTTGTGTGGAAATAAGAAAAAAGCTGCGCTGCCTTGAAGTGGAGGATTGACCCTAGAACCTAACCTAACCTAACCTAACTTAACCTAACCTAACCTAACCTAACCTAACCCTAACCTAACCTAACCTAACCTGACCTAACCTAACCTAACCTAACCCTAGAAGTGGAGGATTGATTGTGTGGTCATGTGATCAGTGACATCACGAAGATAGATTAATGACATACTGTAGTTCAGCCCCTTTAAGTTATGATGTGCATGTCGGTATTAATTTATTCCCCCTTGGGATAATAAAGGTATCTATCTATCTATTCTAACGAGGTGTTTCTTTCTGCAGGTGGTTGATTAGCATGTTGGTATTAATTTATTCTAACGAGGCTTTCTTTCTGCAGGTGGTTGATTAGCATGTTGGTATTAATTTATTCCCCCTTGGGATAATAAAGGTATCTATCTATTTATCTATTAGATCTATAGATCTATCTATCTATTCTAACGAGGAGTCTCTTTCTGCAGGTGGTTGAGAAGAATGCAGACCCTGAAGAAATGCTGGTTGGCTATCTGAGGAGGAGGAGTGGGTTCTGTTCTATTCTATTCTATTCTATTCTATTCTATTCTATTAGCTATCTGAGGAGGAGGAGTGGGTTCTGTTGTGTTCTATTCTATTCTATTCTATTAGCTATCTGAGGAGGAGGAGTGGGTTCTATTATGTTCTATTCTATTCTATTAGCTATCTGAGGAGGAGGAGTAGGTTCTAGTGTGTTCTATTCTGTTAGCTATCTGAGGAGGAGGAGTGGATTGTGTTCTATTCTATTCTATTCTATTAGCTATCTGAGGAGGAGGAGTGGGTTCTATTGTGTTCTATTCTATTCTATTCTATTAGCTATCTGAGGAGGAGGAGTGGGTTCTATTCTATTAGCTATCCGAGGAGGAGGAGTAGGTTCTATTGTGTTCTATTCTATTAGCTATCTGAGGAGGAGGAGTGGGTTCTATTGTGTTCTATTCTATTAGCTATCTGAGGAGGAGGAGTGGGTTCTATTCTATTCTATTCTATTCTATTCTATTCTATTCTGTTAGCTATCTGAGGAGGAGGAGTGGGTTCTATTCTATTCTATTCTATTCTGTTAGCTATCTGAGGAGGAGGAGTAGGTTCTATTCTATTCTATTCTATTCTATTCTATTCTGTTAGCTATCTGAGGAGGAGGAGTGGGTTCTATTGTGTTCTATTCTGTTCTGTTCTGTTCTGTTCTGTTCTGTTCTGTTCTGTTCTATTAGCTATCTGAGGAGGAGGAGTGGGTTCCATTGTGTTCTATTCTATTCTGTTCTGTTCTGTTCTGTTCTGTTCTGTTCTGTTCTGTTCTATTAGCTATCTGAGGAGGAGGAATGGGTTCTATTGTGTTCTGTTCTATTCTATTCTATTCTATTAGCTATCTGAGGAGGAGGAGTGGGTTCTATTGTGTTCTATTCTATTCTATTCCATTAGCTATCTGAGGAGGAGGAGTGGGTTCTATTGTGTTCTATTCTATTCTATTCCATTAGCTATCTGAGGAGGAGGAGTGGGTTCTATTGTGTTCTATTCTATTCTATTCCATTAGCTATCTGAGGAGGAGGAGTGGGTTCTATTGTGTTCTATTCTATTCTATTCTATTAGCTATCTGAGGAGGACGAGTGGGTTCTATTGTGTTCTATTCTATTCTATTCTGTTCTGTTCTGTTCTGTTCTGTTCTGTTCTGTTCTGTTCTGTTCTATTAGCTATCTGAGGAGGAGGAGTGGGTTCTATTCTATTCTGTTCTAATTTATTTTATTCTGTTCCGTTCTATTCAAGTCCATTGTGTGATTGACATAACAGTGTGATTGACATAACAGTGTGATTGACATAACAATGTGATTGACATAATGTGATTGACATACATAAGGTTATCTTTCCCAGTGGGTCTGAATGGTACAGTAACATAATGTACAGTACAGAGTGCAGGGACGTGCTGGCCATTGGGAAAAGCGGGACAACTCCCGAACGGCCGGTTCATTCCCGGCCGGTCCAGGCCAGCCATTAGGAAAAAATTTAAAATGAAATGTCGGCCTTCGTTCCATTTTGGGGGCTGGGCGGCCAACAAAGTAAATCGTCACTGTCGGGCAGAAATCTCCAAGTTTCAAATTTGTAAATTTTTTCGCAAAGCCCTGCTTCACCATACAAGGCCGTCTCACAAAAGTAGTGAAAACAGCAGATCTACAAGCGTGCGAGGCGTTGTGTGCTTGTAGATCGGCTGTTTTCACTAGTTTAAATCATTTTTTAAATTATAAATACAAAACAAACGGTTTTGGACATACAAGGTTTCAACCCGACAACGACACAATTTAACTCATATAATTGGCCCACTGGCTTGTCACTTGCCATGATCTGAAATGTCAAATCTTTGAGTAGCAGCAGCACTATAGAGAGAGATCTCTCTCTATAGCGCGATGAGGGCCTCTACAACTCTTTTTACGTTATCCTACTTTATCCTTCCCAGTGGGTCTGACTGGTACAGTAACATATAGTACAGTACAGTGTACAGTAACATATAGTACAGTAACATATAGTACAGTAACATATAGTACAGTAACATATAGTACAGTACAGTGTACAGTAACATATAGTACAGTAACATATAGTACAGTACAGTGTACAGTAACATATAGTACAGTAACATATAGTACAGTACAGTGTACAGTAACATATAGTACAGTAACATATAGTACAGTAACATATAGTACAGTACAGTGTACATTAACATATAGTACAGTAACATATAGTACAGTACAGTGTACAGTAACATATAGTACAGTAACATATAGTACAGTACAGTGTACAGTAACATATAGTACAGTAACATATAGTACAGTACAGTGTACATTAACATATAGTACAGTAACATATAGTACAGTACAGTGTACATTAACATATAGTACAGTAACATATAGTACAGTACAGTGTACATTAACATATAGTACAGTACAGTGTACATTAACATATAGTACAGTAACATATAGTACAGTACAGTGTACATTAACATATAGTACAGTACAGTGTACATTAACATATATTACAGTAACATATAGTACAGTACAGTGTACATTAACATATAGTACAGTACAGTGTACATTAACATATAGTACAGTAACATATAGTACAGTACAGTGTACATTAACATATAGTACAGTACAGTGTACATTAACATATAGTACAGTAACATATAGTACAGTACAGTGTACATTAACATATAGTACAGTAACATATAGTACAGTACAGTGTACATTAACATATAGTACAGTACAGTGTACAGTAACATATAGTACAGTAACATATAGTACAGTACAGTGTACATTAACATATAGTACAGTACAGTGTACATTAACATATAGTACAGTAACATATAGTACAGTACAGTGTACATTAACATATAGTACAGTACAGTGTACATTAACATATAGTACAGTACAGTGTACATTAACATATAGTACAGTAACATATAGTACAGTACAGTGTACAGTAACATATAGTACAGTAACATATAGTACAGTACAGTGTACATTAACATATAGTACAGTAACATATAGTACAGTACAGTGTACATTAACATATAGTACAGTAACATATAGTACAGTACAGTGTACATTAACATATAGTACAGTACAGTGTACATTAACATATAGTACAGTAACATATAGTACAGTACAGTGTACATTAACATATAGTACAGTACAGTGTACATTAACATATAGTACAGTAACATATAGTACAGTACAGTGTACATTAACATATAGTACAGTAACATATAGTACAGTACAGTGTACATTAACATATAGTACAGTACAGTACAGTGTACAGTAACATATAGTACAGTAACATATAGTACAGTACAGTGTACATTAACATATAATACAGTACAGTGTACATTAACATATAGTACATTAACATATAGTACAGTACAGTGTACATTAACATATAGTACAGTACAGTGTACATTAACATATAGTACAGTAACATATAGTACAGTACAGTGTACAGTAACATATAGTACAGTAACATATAGTACAGTAACATATAGTACAGTAACATATAGTACAGTAACATATAGTACAGTGTACAGTAACATATAGTACAGTAACATATAATACAGTAACATATAGTACAGTACAGTGTACAGTAACATATAGTACAGTAACATATAGTACAGTACAGTGTACAGTAACATATAGTACAGTAACATATAGTACAGTAACATATAGTATAGTACAGTGTACAGTAACATATAGTACAGTAACATATAGTACAGTAACATATAGTACAGTACAGTGTACATTAACATATATTACAGTAACATATAGTACAGTAACATATAGTACAGTAACATATAGTACAGTACAGTGTACAGTAACATATAGTACAGTAACATATAGTACAGTAACATATAGTACAGTAACATATAGTACAGTACAGTGTACAGTAACATATAGTACAGTAACATATAGTACAGTAACATATAGTACAGTACAGTGTACAGTAACATATAGTACAGTAACATATAGTAACATAGTACAGTAACATATAGTACAGTAACATATAGTACAGTACAGTGTACAGTAACATATAGTACAGTAACATATAGTACAGTAACATATAGTACAGTAACATATAGTACAGTAACATATAGTACAGTACAGTGTACAGTAACATATAGTACAGTAACATATAGTACAGTACAGTGTACAGTAACATATAGTACAGTAACATATAGTACAGTAACATATAGTTAGTATAGATTTATACCAGCGTCAGTCCCAGTTTTTCCTCACCCCTGCCTCTATGCTGGTGATTTTAATTGTCAGCATGAGGACTGGGGTTATAACACCATCACACCTGACGGAGAGAACCTGGCAACTTGGGCTGCTAACAACAGCCTGGCCCTGTTATACGACCCCAAGGGTGCAGCCAGCTTTCTCTCCGGCCGGTGGAACACTGGGACAAACCCTGACCTTGCATTTGCGAGTACTGGTGTAGACAATCGGCTCCCTGACAGACGTGTGCTTGGAAAGTTCCCACGGTCCCAACATCGACCCTCTCTTATAACCGTGCCTAAACTTGTGGTTCCTGTCCCGAGTGAGCCGTTAAAGCGATGGAATTTCCGAAAGGCCAACTGGAAACACTTTCGCCTTCTTACCAACAAATCCACAAGGCATTTGCCATCGCCTAATACCACCAAGGTGGATGAGGCGTACCAGGACTTCTGCAATGTGCTGGTGAACGCGGCTAAAAAATCCATCCCGCGCGGACGTCGAAATGACTATAAACCGTGTTGGGATGCGGAGTGTGAGCGACTCTACAGCGCCTTCCTCCGAGCCTCTGCGGGAGACGAGTCGAACAGGGCTGCTTCAGCCCTGTTGCTAAGACTCGATCGGAGGAGACAAGAGCGCTGGGAGGAGGCTGTCAACACCATCGACTTTACACATTCCAGCCGTAAAGCTTGGAGTATCCTCAACAACCTCACTGGCAGGTCTAGACACTCCTCTCGCCACTGCCCCATTTCTGCAAATAAAATCGCATCACAATTTGTGAAAAATGGGGTATACGAGGGTAAAGACCGCGAGTCAGCGCGACTCGTGGCAAATGAAGTGTCGGACCTCTGGAGGGTCCCAACACCTAGTAGCGCTAACATCTCCAGTGAATTCACACCGGAGGAGTTTGCTGCTGCCCTCAAGCACCTAAAGCCAGGAAAAGCTCCGGGTCCTGACTCCATCTGCCCGGAGCTTATACTCCATGCTGCCCCTGCCCTGAAGTCCTGGTTACAGCTTTCCTTTCTTCCTGCTTGCGTCAGCTCAAGATCCCCAAAATCTGGAGAAGAGCCTTAGTTGTGGCAATCCCTAAGCCGAATAAGCCTGAAGAGGATCCTAAGAGCTATCGTCCCATCTCCCTGCTCTGTATCCCCTTCAAAATCCTCGAGCGCCTTATCTACGCTCGTATCGAACCGATTGTCGACCCATTGCTCCCTTGTGAGCAGGCCGGTTTCCGACGCGGGAGATCGACCGTAGACCAAGTCGCTCTGATGACCCAACACATCGAGGATAGCTTTTCGGCAAAGAAGAAGGCTGGAGCCGTCCTTGTCGACCTGACGGCTGCCTACGATACCGTATGGCATCGCGGCCTCACCTGCAAGTTGCTCCGCTTGCTGCCGGATAGGCACATGGTCAGAATGATCATGGAGCTTATCCAAAATCGCAGTTTCACCCTTACCACCGGTAGTGGACAACGAAGCAGGTTACGGCGCCTTAAGAACGGCGTTCCCCAGGGATCAGTCCTGGCTCCCCTTCTGTATAATATTTACACCTATGACTTGCCTGATACAGTCTCGCGGAAGTACGCCTATGCGGATGACCTTGCATTGGTGTTCTCCGCTGGAGACTGGCAGTCATTAGAGGGGACTCTGAGCCAGGACATGCAGACACTATTGGCATACCTCCTGAAATGGAGATTGAAGCTCAGCGTGGCAAAGACGGTGTCCGCAGCCTTCCATCTTAACAACAAGGAAGCTAAGCGTGAGCTCCGGATACATACCGGTGGAACACCCCTGCCATTTTGCACCGAGCCAACCTACCTCGGTGTAACATTAGACAGGTCTCTCACGTTTCGCCGACACCTTGAGTCACTGCGCAAGAAGCTAACAACACGTGTGGCATTGATGAGGCGCCTAGTTGGGTCAGGCTGGGGTGCTGGCGCAAGAACTTTGCGCACAGCAGCCCTTGCCCTTGTTTACTCAACTAGCGAGTACTGCGCCCCAGTATGGAATCGCAGTGCTCATGCTCACCTCATTGATAAGCCCATCAACGAAGCCTTGCGTATTGTGACAGGATGCCTGCGTCCCACTCCTGTGGACAATCTCCCCATTCTTGCAGGCATCCAGCCTGCTGGGCTTCGCCGCAAAGGAGCCACAGCTCGTCTGGCGTGCCGGGCCATGGAGCCAAATCACCTGCTCCATGAAAGGCTCACAGTCACAGCAGAGCCTCCCCGACGCCTCAAGTCGAGACACCCATTTGTGCCTGCCGCACGGGAACTCCTGCAGCAATGCAGTGATTACAACATCAGTGCGGCAAGATGGGCAGATCACGTTTGGAGCATGGAGTGGGAGGAAAACACCTCTAGACTCCATGTCTTCGTCCCCGACGTTGGTTTTCCCCCTACTGGGGTGGACCTGCCTAGACTGGCATGGGTGAGGCTTAATCGCCTCCGGACCGGCGTCGGGCGTTTCCGCTCATCCATGCATAGATGGGGCCTGGCCCCTAGTGCGACCTGTGAGTGTGGCGCAGAGGAACAGACAGCAGACCATGTCATTCTGGAATGCCCCATGTATCGGGCTCCTAATGGGATGCATGGCCTGCTGTCTGTGGATGACGATACAGTGACGTGGTTGCTGGAGGTGTGTCCAGACATATAGCCCGGGTGAACCCCCCCCAGGACGGAGGTGGTAAAAGGATAGCCCCTCGGCCCCGTACCTGGGGGAGCGGAGAGATATTACCTTACCCAAACGACAGAGAGAGATATAGTACAGTAACATATAGTACAGTACAGTGTACAGTAAAATATAGTACAGTAACATATAGTACAGTAACATATAGTACAGTAACATATAGTACAGTACAGTGTACAGTAACATATAGTACAGTAACATATAGTACAGTAACATATAGTACAGTACAGTGTACAGTAACATAACGTTATCCTTCCAGTGGGTCTGACTGGTACCAAGTCCAGCTGTGGCAGTGGAGGTTGTGGAGCCTGTACCGTCATGGTGTCCCGATACGACCCCCTGGACAACAAAATACTGTATCTTTTATTTATTACTGTACATAAAACACTGTATCCTTATTTATTACTCATTTCTGCTAAGCAGCAACATGTGCGTGGCTGTAAAAATGAAACAGGAGTATATTGTAACTGTAAAAAGACAACAGGAGTATATTGTAACTGTAAAAATGAAACAGGAGTATATTGTAACTGTAAAAAGACAACAGGAGTATATTGTAACTGTAAAGATGAAACAGGAGTATATTGTAACTGTAAAAAGACAACAGGAGTATATTGTAACTGTAAAAAGGAAACAGAAGGAAGCAGATGTGAATCCTTTCTCTCCATCCACTAGCATTGAAATAAGGTGTTTTTCAGTTGCTTATATTTATGTTCTGTGTTCAGTTCTTATTTTAAACTTGGTCTCAGTAGAAAGGAACATCTCAGGTGAAGTGTAGTGACTGGTCATATCATGTTATTGTTATTTATTGTTTCTACTTCTACCTTCTCTAAGTCAGTGGTTCTCAACTTTTTCAAAATAATCACATTTTAACCCCCACCCTGACGAGCACTAAGCGTTGAGGTATTACATTTTGTATATCACGGTTCTATTGTGAAAAAAAGCAGATCTACATGCTCACAACGCCTCGCGTTGAGAGGCATTGTGAGCATGTAGATTTGCTTTTTTTTCACAATTTCTGCCTCTTGTTTTTTTCTTTCTTCAAAAAGTGATGTTTTAGCAAATTCAACATAAACAACCAGGCAGAAAGAGCCTTCTGGTTGGTCAGTCAGGGACCAATCAGAAGGCTGCTGGTTGGTCAGTCAGGGACCAATCAGAAGGCTGCTGGTTGGTCAGTCAGGGACCAATCAGAAGGCAGTACTACTCGTTGTGGTTCCATTATGCCTGACCTTTGACCCCAGCCACTACGCCGTCAACGCCTGTCTCCAGCCAATCGTCACGCTGCATGGGGTTGCCGTGGTAACCGTGGAAGGCGTCGGCAGCACCAAGACCAAGCTCCACCCACTTCAGGTTAGACTCCTCCTACTTTCTACCAAGCGCCACCCACTTCAGGTTAGACTCCTCCTACTTTCTACCAAGCTCCACCCACTTCAGGTTAGACTCCTCCTACTTTCTACCAAGCTCCACCCAGTTCAGGTTAGACTCCTCCTACTTTCTACCAAGCTCCACCCAGTTCAGGTTAGACTCCTCCCCTTTCTACCAAGCTCCACCCACTTCAGGTTAGACTCCTCCCCTTTCTACCAAGCTCAACACAGTTCAGGTTAGACTCCTCCTACTTTCTACCAAGCTCCACCCCGTTCAGGTTAGACTCCTCCTACTTTCTAAGTAAAAGTATCAAAACTACAATGTAGGAATACTCTGTCTATTAGGAGGAAGTGTGTTTCATATTGTGTATTTCTATGTATTGGTGTCTATTAGGAGTGTGGGTATAATGTTGTGTATTTCTATGTATTGGTGTCTATTAGGAGTGTGTGTTTCATATTGTGTATTTCTATGTATTGGTGTCTATTAGGAGCGCATAGCGTTTGCTCATGGGTCTCAGTGTGGGTATAATATTGTGTATTTCTATGTATTGGTGTCTATTAGGAGTGTGGGTATAATGTTGTGTATTTCTATGTATTGGTGTCTATTAGGAGCGCATAGCGTTTGCTCATGGGTCTCAGTGTGGGTTTTGCACCCCCGGCATGGTGATGAGTGTTTACACTCTGCTGAGAAACAAACCTTCACCCAACATGGAGGACCTGAGACAAGCTCTGACTGGTACTTACCTACCTACCTATCTACCTACTGTATCTATCTATCTATCTATACCTACCTACCTACCTACCTACCTACCTACCTACTGTATCTATCCCTAACCCTAACCATCTGAGAAACAAACCTTCACCCAACATGGAGGACCTGAGACAAGCTCTGACTGGTACCTACCTATCTATCTATCTATCTATCTATCTATCTACCTACCGACTGTATCTATCTATACCTACTGTATCTAACCCTAACCCTAACCATCTGAGAAACAAACCTTCACCCAACATGGAGGACCTGAGACAAGCTCTGACTGGTGAGATTATCTATCTATCTACCTACCTACCTACTGTATCTATCTATCTACCTATTTACCTACCTACTGTATCTATCTATCTACCTATCTACCTACCTACTGTATCTATCTATCTACTGTATCCCTAACCCTAACCCTAACCATCTGAGAAACAAACCTTCACCCAACATGGAGGACCTGAGACAAGCTCTGACTGGTAAGACTGTTATCTATCTATCTACATATCTATCTACATATCTATCTATCTATCTATCTATCTACCTACCTACTGTATCTAACCCTATCCCTAACCATCTGAGAAACAAACCTTCACCCAACATGGAGGACCTGAGACAAGCACTGACTGGTGAGATTATCTATTTATTTATTTATTTACCTACCTACCTACCTACCTACCTATCTACCTACCTATCTACCTATCTACCTACCTATCTATCTACCTACCTACCTACCTACCTACCTACCTACCTACCTATCTACCTACCTACCTACCTATTTACCTACCTACCTACCTACCTACCTACATACCTATCTATCTATCTATCTATCTACCTACCTACCTACCTACCTACCTACCTACCTACCTACCTACCTACCTATCTACCTACCTACCTACCTATCTACCTACCTACCTACCTACCTACCTACCTACCTACCTACCTATCTATCTACCTACCTACCTACCTACCTACCTACCTATCTATCTACCTACCTACCTACCTACCTACCTACCTACCTACCTACCTACCTACCTATCTATCTACTGTATCTAACCCTAACCCTAACCATCTGAGAAACAAACCTTCACCCAACATGGAGGACCTGAGACAAGCTCTGACTGGTGATATTATCTACCTACCTACCTACCTACTGTATCTATCTATCTACCTATCTACCTACCTACTGTATCTATCTATCTATCTATCTACCTACCTACCTACTGTATCTATTTCTAACCCTAACCCTAACCATCTGAGAAACAAACCTTCACCCAACATGGAGGACCTGAGACAAGCTCTGACTGGTGATATTATCTACCTACCTACCTACCTACCTACCTACCTACCTACCTACCTACCTACTGTATCTATCCCTATCCCTAACCCTAACCATCTGAGAAACAAACCTTCACCCAACATGGAGGACATCAGGGAAGCACTGACGGGTAAGACTGTTATCTACCTACCTACCTACCTACCTACCTACCTACCTACCTACCTACCTACCTATATACCTACCTACCTACCTACCTACCTACCTACCTACCTACCTACCTATATACCTACCTACCTATCTACCTACCTACCTACCTATCTACCTACTGTATCTATCCCTAACCCTAACCCTAACCATCTGAGAAACAACTGGTGAGATTACTGTTATCATTACCACCTGACCAAAACACATAGGGTTAAATCTGCCTTTTTTTCATAGCTGCCCCTGTTGCTAGATTTCGTGGGCCTCTCTTAATGAACACGGTAGATAGACATTATGCTGGTGCGTTTATTTCTTTAGCTTCAAAGTTAGTATGTTTTTATTGGATTGTGTTTACATAACGTCCTGAGACCAACCAACCCGCTGTTTTGACCTCACAGGCACCCTTACTTGTCAAACGGCTTCTGCTCTGCACCAGAGCAGGGAGAGGAGAGCCTAGAAAGGGAGGGGAGGAGCTGTTTGATAAAAGGCAGATTTAACCCTTTATGTGTTTTGGTCAGGATGCGGCTCAACGTTTGTTGTACGCCCATGTATGGTCACAAGCTTCACAGGATATGTTATGATGGGGGACGCTGATGAAATTACCTCATGAATAGCACCGCTCACTTCACACTAGGTGTGGTTTTTCTACCTAAACTGACTGACCTTGTGTCCTGCCATAGGGCAGTGGTTCTCAACCTGTGGGTCGGGACTCCAAGGGGGGTCCCCAAATTATTTTGGGGTGGTCCCCAAATGTTTAGCTAAATGTTAAAATTGTTTTCTCACTCAACAGTAAACAGACCAACATACAGTATAAGTGTATACAGGGTACCTTCACATTTCTAAATGTGACAATTTAAGGACTTTAAATACCTTTTTAGTGCCTCTGGTAAACATTGGTCAAATTGTCAAATATTAGAGGCAGAAATTGTGAAAATAGCAGATCTACATGCTCACAACGTATCGCGCTGCGAGGCGTTGTGAGCATGTAGATCTGCTATTTTCACAATGGAATAGATTGAGTCAAACTAAATGTAATGCCAACTCCTACAATTCCAAGTGCTTGTCAGGGTGGGGGGTCCCCAGTTCAAATATGATTATTTTGGGGATCACAGCCTGAAAAGGTTGAGAACCACTGCCATAGGGAAGCTGTGTGGTTGTACGGGTTACAGACCCATCATTATAACTATAACTTTCTCTATAGGGAAGCTGTGTGGTTGTACGGGCTACAGACCCATCATTATAACTATATGTTCTGTAGAGAACCTGTGTGGTTGTACGGGCTACAGACTCATCATTATAACTATATGTTCTATAGGGAAACCCTGTGGTTGTACGGGTTACAGACTCATCATTATAACTATATAAATGTTCTGTAGGGAAGCTGTGTGGTTGTACGGGCTACAGACCCATCATTATAACTATATGTTCTATAGGGAAACCCTGTGGTTGTACGGGCTACAGACTCATCATTATAACTATATGTTCTATAGAGAACCTGTGTGGTTGTACGGGTTACAGACTCATCATTATAACTATATGTTCTATAGAGAAGCTGTGTGGTTGTACGGGTTACAGACTCATCATTATAACTATATGTTCTATAGAGAAGCTGTGTGGTTGTACGGGCTACAGACTCATCATTATAACTATATGTTCTATAGAGAAGCTGTGTGGTTGTACGGGCTACAGACTCATCATTATAACTATATAAATGTTCTATAGTGAAACCCTGTGGTTGTACGGGCTACAGACTCATCATTATAACTATAACCTTATGTTCTGTAGGGAACCTGTGTCGTTGTACGAGTTACAGACTCATCATTATAACTATAACCTTATGTTCTATAGAGAAGCTGTGTGGTTGTACGGGCTACAGACCCATCATTATAGCTATATGTTCTATAGAGAAGCTGTGTGGTTGTACGGGCTACAGACCCATCATTATAGCTATATGTTCTATAGAGAAGCTGTGTGGTTGTACGGGCTACAGACTCAACCATCATTATAACTATATGTTCTATAGAGAAGCTGTGTGGTTGTACGGGCTACAGACCCATCATTATAACTATAACCTTATGTTCTGTAGGGAAGCTGTGTGGTTGTACGGGCTACAGACTCATCATTATAACTATAACCTTATGTCCTGCCATAGGGAACCTGTGTCGTTGTACGGGCTACAGACCCATCGTAGACGGAGTCAAAACCTTCTGTTCCGACCAGGTAAGTGTTTCTTTCACACTTTAGTTTTTAAATCATTAAATAGGCCCTTCTGTAAAGTAAACTTAAATAGACTGAAATAAACTTCTCATGTGTAGCTCTGTGTGTGATGAAGTGCTTAATATGGGCTTAATCCGCATGCTAGTGCTATGAAGAAAACAGTGTGTGTGTGTGTGTGTGTGTGTGTGTGTGTGTGTGTGTGTGTGTGTGTGTGTGTGTGTGTGTGTGTGTGTGTGCGTGCGTGCGTGCGTGTGTGTGTGTGGACACGCATTTGCGAACTTCATTTATACGTTCACAGCGTTGTTATAGTGTTTTGTCTGTGTGGCCGTTTCTAGCTACAGATGCTAACAAGAGATTACATAAATGATAATTATTAATACAATACTGTTAATGAGATGTTAATAAATGATAATAATTCATATAATAGTGTTAATAAGAGGTTACATAAATGATAATAATTAATATAATAGTGTTAATAAGTGGTTACATAAATGATAATCATTATGTTCAACAGTCATCTCAGTGCTGTCAGAATGGAGCGGCCACCAGGGGGTGCTGTGTGGAGAATGGAACAGCAGGACACTCTCTACAAGCTGATGTAAGACACAACTAACTCATAACTCTATTAACACCAACTATGGGGCTTTTAAGCCGTGACATCATTTTGTAGGCAGAGGAGAATCTGCCCCCAGAGCATTTTCTGTCCCTCGCTATTTTCAACAGATCCGAGACAAAAATAACGACTGAAGTATAATTCTAACACTTTCCTTTCAACAACAAAGAGAAGAAAAATGTGTAAATAGTAAAAATAGTAAAAATATTCACGGAAACTGGGGGCAGAAATGCTCCTCTGCCTACAAAATGATGTCATACTTAACAGCCCCATAGCCATTAATCCACTCTTTGTCAAATCCTGCCCCATTTTGCTCTTGTTACTAGGTGGTACAAAACAACCAGGGCAGATTCTTTTATAGTGGAAGTGGATGGGGGAAAAGATTTTTCATAGCCTCATTATAGCTATTTAAAGTACCAAAAGAAACACATCTACGTGATATTAATACAAAGGGAAGACAAAAGTACAGTAGTTACATTGCAATACAGGAGTTTCCCCCCCGAAAATATATGTTTTAATTAGTTTAATCTTCTGGAACAGAAACAGGACAGAAATAGAGACAGAAAGCGCAGTGCATCTTGGGTAGGAAGTTGACAGCCGCAGCCTATAGTTCTACTACATAATAGGCTGGCTGTCGTAATTCTGCCCATTTAAAATATATGTACCCAATCAAAACTCTTAGTTACATTGTAAAGGTCCATGTGAACTAGTCTGTTGAAGCTTATTCATTATAATGAGCGAAATCGCTATCACCTCGCGGGGCCGTACTGCGCGACGGCTGTGCTCCGCATCACGGCACCGCAGTGAAAAGACTGAAGCCACTTTCTCCCACTGCATAACTCCACCCCCGGTAGCAAAAAGTGAATGTTTTGTTTTCTGGTTGGCCAGTCAGGAAGTCTCAGGGACCAATCAGAAGGCTGACAAACAGTGAATTATGGTCAGTGTTGGGGAAGTTACTTTGAAAGTGTAACTTGTACAGTTACAAGTAACTCACCATGGCAGTAATTTGATCAAGTTAAAGTTATACCCCTGGAGAAATGTAACTTATAAAGTTTCAAGTTACATAGAAAAAGTAACTTGAGTAACTTGAGTTACTTTTTTTTCAGCGTTAAATTGAGAATGTACATTTGGTGTAACAAAATATAATATCCTACAAAAAAAGTCACATGCCAGCAGAAATATGCCTCTCAACTGAGTTTTATACTTGTGTTCCTAAAATAAAATTCCACAAAAACAGAGGATCTGTTCTGTTGATCACATCTCTTGTAAAACTGTAACTTAACTGTAAATAGAAAAAGACTGGTGCCTTGTATAGTGATAGCTGCTATACATATTAATTAAACTGTTACTGGCCTGGGAACGCCTCGGTATACTCCCTGAGGGAGTGGAGGAAGTTGCTCGGGATAAGGAAATCTGGAGGTCTCAGTTGGAACTGTTACCCCCGCGACCCGATTCCGGATAAGCGGTTGAAGATGGATGGATGGATGGATGGACATGATTTGATCGCCAATCGTAAAAAAAAAACTTAAATATAAAATTATAACTTCGCTTGTAACTTCTTGTAACTTATAACTTGAGCCAAAAATTACCCAAAAAGTATCTCAGTTTCTTGACGAGTTACAGAAATATGAATGTAACTCAGTTACCAGCAAGTTACAACACAATGTAACTTAGTTACGTAACTCAGTTACATGTAACTTTAACTTCCCCAACACTGAGTATGGCATTCATTAACGTGTGTGTGTGTGTGTGTGTGTGTGTGTGTGTGTGTGTGTGTGTGTGTGTGTGTGTGTGTGTGTCTGTGTGTGTGTGTGTGTGTGTGTGTGTGTGTGTCTGTGTGTGTGTGTGTGTGTGTGTGTGTGTGTGTCTGTGTCTGTGTGTGTGTGTGTGTGTGTGTGTGTGTGTGTGTGTGCGTGCGTGCGTGCGTGCGTGTGTGTGTGTTTCAGATGGATCCCTCTCAGCACCTGATCTTTCCTCCTCAGCTCATTGTGAGTATCACTATGATGTCATGATGATGTTACTCTGACATCACTGACTGCGATGTCAGGGGAACCACACTAACAGAATCCCTTTCATGCCCATATATGGAGATCCCTGATGTCATCAATATTATATTGTATGTATGTATGTATGATGTCAGATGTCATAGACGTCATAGGACTTTCACATAACGAATAAACTGAGTGATTGGGCTCTCACAGCATATCTCCATATACAGTACATGGATCTCCATATATGGGTACCAGGGGTCTCCATATATGGGTAACTGGTCTGATATACATCACTGGCCAGATGGCCAAGACATGGCACAGCCCTGAGGCGTCTTACTGGTATATAGATGATGTATATGTTACTATGGATCAGGGGTCTTCAACAGGGGGTCCGGGACCCCTAGGGGGTCCTCAGAGTTACTACAGGGGGTCCTAGAAAAAAGCAAAAAAAACTTGAACCCCAGCATCCATATTCTAAGAGCTTGCAAACCTGCTATACTTTGTTCAAGAGTCAGTAGCATTACAAAGAACCCCACAACCTACCACTTCCATACAGAATGGGATGAAGACATTTCCCTCAGTATTTCCCATTTATTTCCCCCTTACAGTAAGTGTGTTTGTCTAAAATGTAAGGCCAGTGCTGCTATTCCAAAGCCCCCGTCAGGCCCTCAGCTAAAACATTGTGGATGGGTAGATCATGTTGAGCTAGTCATTTTAAAAGTAGATTGTATATACCATAGATGAAGCTCAGATCATATGGTATATATTATATATTATATATCTAGATGATGGAGAAGGTCAGATCATACATGGAGTTCCGAGGAGACAGAGTGAAGTTCATGTCTAGATGTTACACTATATGTACTGTATGTGTTGTATATACCATAGATGAAGCTCAGATCATATGGTATATATTATATATCTAGATGATGGAGAAGGTCAGATCATACATGGAGTTCCGAGGAGACAGAGTGAAGTTCATGTCTAGATGTTACACTATATGTACTGTATGTGTTGTATATACCATAGATGAAGCTCAGATCATATGGTATATATTATATATTATATACCATAGATGATGCAGAAGGTCAGTTCATACATGGAGTTCCAGGGACACAGAGTGAAGTTCATGTCTCCAGTTGAAATGTCTCACCTGCTGCAGCTGAAGGCTGAGCTCCCACACGCCGCCCTGGTGGTGGGAAACACTACTACAGGTACACAACACACCATGGACATACAGTAGGCTCTTATACACCATATTATACACCATATTATACACCATATTATACACCATATTATACCCCATATTATACACCATATTATACACCATATTATACCCCATATTATACACCATATTATACACCATAGTATACCCCATGTTATACACCATATTAGACACCATATTATACACCATATAATACACCACATTATACCCCATATTATACCCCATATTATACCCCATATTATACACCATATTATACACCATATTATACACCATATTATACACCATATTATACACCATATTATACATCATATTATACACCATATTATACAGTATGTTTCTACAGACATCTATAATATGTGAGTTGTCTGTCTGTCTGTCTGTCTGTCTGTCTGTCTGTCTGCCTGCCTGCCTGCCTGCCTGCCTCTGTCTGTCTGTCTGTCTGTCTGTCTGTCTGTCTGTCTGTCTGTCTGTCTGTCTGCAGGTCCACAGATGTTGAAAGGAGATCATCATTATGATGTCATCATTTATGCTGGAAGAATCTCTGAACTACGAACTCTGACCTGGAACCACTCTGGTTGGTTTCCTGTCCGTCCGTCCGTCCGTCCGTCCGTCCGTCCGTCCGTCCGTCCGTCCAATCGCCTGCCCGCCTGCCTCTAAATGCACTTAAAAGCAGTTTTCATTCTGGCATGGACACAGCAATGCACACAACACTAACCCTTATCCAGTGTTGGAGAAGTTACTTTGAAAGTGTAACTTGTACAGTTACAAGTAACTCACCATGGCAGTAACTTGATCAAGTTAAAGTTATACCCCTGCAGAAATGTAACTTATAAAGTTTCAGGTTACATAGAAAATGTAACTGATTTACTTCAAGTTACTTTTTTTCAGCGTTAAATTGAGAATGTACATTTGGTGTACATGAAACAAAATATAATATCCTATAAAAAAGGCAGAAATATGCCTCTCAACTGAGTTTTATGTTTTATTTCAAAAAGGTTGACATTTTCTTTAGTAAACATCTGTGTTCCTAAAATAAAGTAAAAAAAATATATGAATATGAAAAAAATATGATCTGGACATTTGATCGTCATCTTTAAAAAAAGTAAAATTATAACTTTGCTTGTAACTTCTTGTAACTTGAGCCAAAAATTACCCAAAAAGTATCTTAGTTACTTGACGAGTTACAGAAATATGAATGTAACTCAGTTACCAGCAAGTTACGTAACAGTAAACTATTAAGTTTAACTCAATTACCCTATTCACGCCCCGTCCACTCAGCAACTTCCTGGTGCTGAAGTCACGTTTTGAAGGGTAAACCCCTGCTAAAAGCACATAGAGTTAACACAGAAATGTAATGCAATTTCCGAAAAGTAAAGTATAAAATACGGCTAGCATGATCAAGAACACAAGATAGTAAAAGGCACAAAGTGTTATAATTTACTTTACCGTTCGAAATAATGATTTGTTGGCTTTAAAGTTTAAAGGGATATTACACTTTCAAAAAACTTTTGGTCACTTTATCATCTAATCAGGCTTTTATGAACACCCTGAACAGTTTTTAATTTACTTCATTCAATATTTAGATACAGTATTTGATGTAAATGTTATCTGCCCCCCCAGGCTCAGGGCCTCTCCCCACACACACCCATTGTAACTTCAAACTTCATTTTAACCTTTTCCATTTATTTTTAATAATTATTTGGGAAAATGGAAAAAATGAAATACAAAAAATAATTATTAAACATAAATGAAAAAACACGGCCTGCTCACGTATTAGGAGGGTAGTATGAGTCACCAATGAATTAATCTATCATGATTAAAATGGAGTTTGAAGTTACAATGGGTGTGTATGTGGAGAAGCCCTTAGCCTTGTGGAGAGGCCCTTAGCCTTGTATGGGTCTGCAGAGTGCAGACCCATACAAGGCAGAGTTTTTTAAAGTGGAATATCCCTTTAAGTCCAGCAATTTCTGTGTTATTTTACCCTTCAAAGCTGACGTCAGCACCAGGAAGTTGCTGAAAAATGTGCTGAGTGGGCGGGCCGTGAATAGGGCTACTTATCCATAGACCAGTCACATACACACAACACTTATCCATAAACCAATCACATACACACAACACTTATCCATAGACCAGTCACATACACACAACACTTATCCATAAACCAATCACATACACACAACACTTATCCATAGACCAGTCACATACACACAACACTTATCCATAGACCAGTCACATACACACAACACTTATCCATAAACTAATCACATACACACAACTCTCTGCTGTCCTGTCCTCTGCCCTTTGAAGTTTAGCAGAACGTGTGGACTGTTTTCTGTTATCTATTGTTGCCTATAGAGACCAGAGCTTCTCAACCTGGGGTCCCCAGATTATTTGGGGGGTCCACAGATGATTAACTTAATGACTTAGTTAATGTGCATTGTTTTCTCTCTCAACAGTAAACAAACCAACATAAAGTTTAAGTGTATAGAGGGTATCTGCACATTTATAAAGTGACAATTTCCGTGTGTGTGTGTGTGTGTGTGTGTGTGTGTGTGTGTGTGTGTGTGTGTGTGTGTGTAGGTGTGAGCGTGGGAGCAGCGTGCACGTTGAGCCAGTTGAAGGAGGAGATGGAGAGAGTTGTGAAGGAAGAAGCAGAGGAGAAAACCAGAGGATTCACCGCCTTACTGAAGACCCTGAGCACACTGGGAGCAACACAGATACGTAATACTGCTGTATGTATGTTTAATAACACTATGAACACTATGGGAGCAACACAGATACGTAATACTGCTGTATGTATGTATGTTTAATAACACTATGAACACTATGGGAGCAACACAGATACGTAATACTGCTGTATGTATGTTTAATAACACTATGAACACTATGGGAGCAACACAGATACGTAATACTGCTGTATGTATGTTTAATAACACTATGAACACTATGGGAGCAACACAGATACGTAACACTGCTGTATGTATGTTTAATAACACTATGAACACTATGGGAGCAACACAGATACGTAATACTGCTGTATGTATGTTTAATAACACTATGAACACACTGGGAGCAACACAGATACGTAATACTGCTGTATGTATGTTTAATAACACTATGAACACTATGGGAGCAACACAGATACGTAATACTGCTGTATGTATGTTTAATAACACTATGAACACTATGGGAGCAACACAGATACGTAATACTGCTGTATGTATGTTTAATAACACTATGAACACTATGGGAGCAACACAGATACGTAATACTGCTGTATGTATGTTTAATAACACTATGAACACTATGGGAGCAACACAGATACGTAATACTGCTGTATGTATGTTTAATAACACTATGAACACTATGGGAGCAACACAGATACGTAATACTGCTGTATTAATAACACTATGAACACTATGGGAGCAACACAGATACGTAACACTGCTGTATGTATGTTTAATAACACTATGAACACTATGGGAGCAACACAGATACGTAACACTGCTGTATGTATGTTTAATAACACTATGAACACTATGGGAGCAACACAGATACGTAATACTGCTGTATGTATGTTTAATAACACTATGAACACTATGGGAGCAACACAGATACGTAATACTGCTGTATGTATGTTTAATAACACTATGAACACTATGGGAGCAGCACAGATACGTAATACTGCTGTATGTATGTTTAATAACACTATGAACACTATGGGAGCAACACAGATACGTAACACTGCTGTATGTATGTTTAATAACACTATGAACACTATGGGAGCAACACAGATACGTAACACTGCTGTATGTATGTTTAATAACACTATGAACACTATGGGAGCAACACAGATACGTAATACTGCTGTATGTATGTTTAATAACACTATGAACACTATGGGAGCAGCACAGATACGTAATACTGCTGTATGTATGTTTAATAACACTATGAACACTATGGGAGCAACACAGATACGTAACACTGCTGTATGTATGTTTAATAACACTATGAACACTATGGGAGCAACACAGATACGTAATACTGCTGTATGTATGTTTAATAACACTATGAACACTATGGGAGCAACACAGATACGTAATACTGCTGTATGTATGTTTAATAACACTATGAACACTATGGGAGCAACACAGATACGTAATACTGCTGTATGTATGTTTAATAACACTATGAACACTATGGGAGCAACACAGATACGTAATACTGCTGTATGTATGTTTAATAACACTATGAACACTATGGGAGCAACACAGATACGTAATACTGCTGTATGTATGTTTAATAACACTATGAACACTATGGGAGCAACACAGATACGTAATACTGCTGTATGTATGTTTAATAACACTATGAACACTATGGGAGCAACACAGATACGTAATACTGCTGTGTGTATGTTTAATAACACTATGAACACTATGGGAGCAACACAGATACGTAAAACTGCTGTGTGTATGTTTAATAACACTATGAACACTATGGGAGCAACACAGATACGTAATACTGCTGTATGTATGTTTAATAACACTATGAACACTATGGGAGCAGCACAGATACGTAATACTGCTGTATGTATGTTTAATAACACTATGAACACTATGGGAGCAACACAGATACGTAATACTGCTGTATGTATGTTTAATAACACTATGAACACTATGGGAGCAACACAGATACGTAATACTGCTGTATGTATGTTTAATAACACTATGAACACTATGGGAGCAACACAGATACGTAATACTGCTGTATGTATGTTTAATAACACTATGAACACTATGGGAGCAACACAGATACGTAATACTGCTGTATGTATGTTTAATAACACTATGAACACTATGGGAGCAACACAGATACGTAATACTGCTGTATGTATGTTTAATAACACTATGAACACTATGGGGAGCAACACAGATACGTAACACTGCTGTATGTATGTTTAATAACACTATGAACACTATGGGAGCAACACAGATACGTAACACTGCTGTATGTATGTTTAATAACACTATGAACACACTGGGAGCAACACAGATACGTAACACTGCTGTATGTATGTTTAATAACACTATGAACACTATGGGAGCAACACAGATACGTAATACTGCTGTATGTATGTTTAATAACACTATGAACACTATGGGAGCAACACAGATACGTAATACTGCTGTATGTATGTTTAATAACACTATGAACACTATGGGAGCAACACAGATACGTAATACTGCTGTATGTATGTTTAATAACACTATGAACACTATGGGAGCAACACAGATACGTAATACTGCTGTATGTATGTTTAATAACACTATGAACACTATGGGAGCAACACAGATACGTAATACTGCTGTATGTATGTTTAATAACACTATGAACACTATGGGAGCAACACAGATACGTAATACTGCTGTATGTATGTTTAATAACACTATGAACACTATGGGAGCAACACAGATACGTAATACTGCTGTATGTATGTTTAATAACACTATGAACACTATGGGAGCAACACAGATACGTAATACTGCTGTATTAATAACACTATGAACACTATGGGAGCAACACAGATACGTAACACTGCTGTATGTATGTTTAATAACACTATGAACACTATGGGAGCAACACAGATACGTAATACTGCTGTATGTATGTTTAATAACACTATGAACACTATGGGAGCAACACAGATACGTAATACTGCTGTATGTATGTTTAATAACACTATGAACACTATGGGAGCAACACAGATACGTAATACTGCTGTATGTATGTTTAATAACACTATGAACACTATGGGAGCAGCACAGATACGTAATACTGCTGTATGTATGTTTAATAACACTATGAACACTATGGGAGCAACACAGATACGTAACACTGCTGTATGTATGTTTAATAACACTATGAACACTATGGGAGCAACACAGATACGTAACACTGCTGTATGTATGTTTAATAACACTATGAACACTATGGGAGCAACACAGATACGTAACACTGCTGTATGTATGTTTAATAACACTATGAACACTATGGGAGCAGCACAGATACGTAATACTGCTGTATGTATGTTTAATAACACTATGAACACTATGGGAGCAACACAGATACGTAATACTGCTGTATGTATGTTTAATAACACTATGAACACTATGGGAGCAACACAGATACGTAAAACTGCTGTATGTATGTTTAATAACACTATGAACACTATGGGAGCAACACAGATACGTAATACTGCTGTATGTATGTTTAATAACACTATGAACACTATGGGAGCAGCACAGATACGTAATACTGCTGTATGTATGTTTAATAACACTATGAACACTATGGGAGCAACACAGATACGTAATACTGCTGTATGTATGTTTAATAACACTATGAACACTATGGGAGCAACACAGATACGTAATACTGCTGTATGTATGTTTAATAACACTATGAACACTATGGGAGCAACACAGATACGTAATACTGCTGTATGTATGTTTAATAACACTATGAACACTATGGGAGCAACACAGATACGTAATACTGCTGTATGTATGTTTAATAACACTATGGACACTATGGGAGCAACACAGATACGTAAAACTGCTGTATGTATGTTTAATAACACTATGAACACTATGGGAGCAACACAGATACGTAATACTGCTGTATGTATGTTTAATAACACTATGAACACTATGGGAGCAGCACAGATACGTAATACTGCTGTATGTATGTTTAATAACACTATGAACACTATGGGAGCAACACAGATACGTAATACTGCTGTATGTATGTTTAATAACACTATGAACACTATGGGAGCAACACAGATACGTAATACTGCTGTATGTATGTTTAATAACACTATGAACACTATGGGAGCAACACAGATACGTAATACTGCTGTATGTATGTTTAATAACACTATGAACACTATGGGAGCAACACAGATACGTAATACTGCTGTATGTATGTTTAATAACACTATGAACACTATGGGAGCAACACAGATACGTAATACTGCTGTGTGTATGTTTAATAACACTATGAACACTATGGGAGCAACACAGATACGTAAAACTGCTGTGTGTATGTTTAATAACACTATGAACACTATGGGAGCAACACAGATACGTAATACTGCTGTATGTATGTTTAATAACACTATGAACACTATGGGAGCAGCACAGATACGTAATACTGCTGTATGTATGTTTAATAACACTATGAACACTATGGGAGCAACACAGATACGTAATACTGCTGTATGTATGTTTAATAACACTATGAACACTATGGGAGCAACACAGATACGTAATACTGCTGTATGTATGTTTAATAACACTATGAACACTATGGGAGCAACACAGATACGTAATACTGCTGTATGTATGTTTAATAACACTATGAACACTATGGGAGCAACACAGATACGTAATACTGCTGTATGTATGTTTAATAACACTATGAACACTATGGGAGCAACACAGATACGTAATACTGCTGTATGTATGTTTAATAACACTATGAACACTATGGGGAGCAACACAGATACGTAACACTGCTGTATGTATGTTTAATAACACTATGAACACTATGGGAGCAACACAGATACGTAACACTGCTGTATGTATGTTTAATAACACTATGAACACACTGGGAGCAACACAGATACGTAACACTGCTGTATGTATGTTTAATAACACTATGAACACTATGGGAGCAACACAGATACGTAATACTGCTGTATGTATGTTTAATAACACTATGAACACTATGGGAGCAACACAGATACGTAATACTGCTGTATGTATGTTTAATAACACTATGAACACTATGGGAGCAACACAGATACGTAATACTGCTGTATGTATGTTTAATAACACTATGAACACTATGGGAGCAACACAGATACGTAATACTGCTGTATGTATGTTTAATAACACTATGAACACTATGGGAGCAACACAGATACGTAATACTGCTGTATGTATGTTTAATAACACTATGAACACTATGGGAGCAACACAGATACGTAATACTGCTGTATGTATGTTTAATAACACTATGAACACTATGGGAGCAACACAGATACGTAATACTGCTGTATTAATAACACTATGAACACTATGGGAGCAACACAGATACGTAACACTGCTGTATGTATGTTTAATAACACTATGAACACTATGGGAGCAACACAGATACGTAATACTGCTGTATGTATGTTTAATAACACTATGAACACTATGGGAGCAACACAGATACGTAATACTGCTGTATGTATGTTTAATAACACTATGAACACTATGGGAGCAACACAGATACGTAATACTGCTGTATGTATGTTTAATAACACTATGAACACTATGGGAGCAGCACAGATACGTAATACTGCTGTATGTATGTTTAATAACACTATGAACACTATGGGAGCAACACAGATACGTAACACTGCTGTATGTATGTTTAATAACACTATGAACACTATGGGAGCAACACAGATACGTAACACTGCTGTATGTATGTTTAATAACACTATGAACACTATGGGAGCAACACAGATACGTAATACTGCTGTATGTATGTTTAATAACACTATGAACACTATGGGAGCAGCACAGATACGTAATACTGCTGTATGTATGTTTAATAACACTATGAACACTATGGGAGCAACACAGATACGTAATACTGCTGTATGTATGTTTAATAACACTATGAACACTATGGGAGCAACACAGATACGTAAAACTGCTGTATGTATGTTTAATAACACTATGAACACTATGGGAGCAACACAGATACGTAATACTGCTGTATGTATGTTTAATAACACTATGAACACTATGGGAGCAGCACAGATACGTAATACTGCTGTATGTATGTTTAATAACACTATGAACACTATGGGAGCAACACAGATACGTAATACTGCTGTATGTATGTTTAATAACACTATGAACACTATGGGAGCAACACAGATACGTAATACTGCTGTATGTATGTTTAATAACACTATGAACACTATGGGAGCAACACAGATACGTAATACTGCTGTATGTATGTTTAATAACACTATGAACACTATGGGAGCAACACAGATACGTAACACTGCTGTATGTATGTTTAATAACACTATGAACACTATGGGAGCAACACAGATACGTAACACTGCTGTATGTATGTTTAATAACACTATGAACACTATGGGAGCAACACAGATACGTAACACTGCTGTATGTATGTTTAATAACACTATGAACACTATGGGAGCAACACAGATACGTAACACTGCTGTATGTATGTTTAATAACACTATGAACACTATGGGAGCAACACAGATACGTAACACTGCTGTATGTATGTTTAATAACACTATGAACACTATGGGAGCAACACAGATACGTAACACTGCTGTATGTATGTTTAATAACACTATGAACACTATGGGAGCAACACAGATACGTAACACTGCTGTATGTATGTTTAATAACACTATGAACACTATGGGAGCAACACAGATACGTAATACTGCTGTATGTATGTTTAATAACACTATGAACACTATGGGAGCAACACAGATACGTAATACTGCTGTATGTATGTTTAATAACACTATGAACACTATGGGAGCAACACAGATACGTAATACTGCTGTATGTATGTTTAATAACACTATGAACACTATGGGAGCAACACAGATACGTAACACTGCTGTATGTATGTTTAATAACACTATGAACACTATGGGAGCAACACAGATACGTAACACTGCTGTATGTATGTTTAATAACACTATGAAAACTATGGGAGCAACACAGATACGTAACACTGCTGTATGTATGTTTAATAACACTATGAACACTATGGGAGCAACACAGATACGTAACACTGCTGTATGTATGTTTAATAACACTATGAACACTATGGGAGCAACACAGATACGTAACACTGCTGTATGTATGTTTAATAACACTATGAACACTATGGGAGCAACACAGATACGTAACACTGCTGTATGTATGTTTAATAACACTATGAACACTATGGGAGCAGCACAGATACGTAATACTGCTGTATGTATGTTTAATAACACTATGAACACTATGGGAGCAACACAGATACGTAATACTGCTGTATGTATGTTTAATAACACTATGAACACTATGGGAGCAACACAGATACGTAATACTGCTGTATGTATGTTTAATAACACTATGAACACTATGGGAGCAACACAGATACGTAATACTGCTGTATGTATGTTTAATAACACTATGAACACTATGGGAGCAACACAGATACGTAATACTGCTGTATGTATGTTTAATAACACTATGAACACACTGGGAGCAGCACAGATACGTAATACTGCTGTATGTATGTTTAATAACACTATGAACACTATGGGAGCAACACAGATACGTAATACTGCTGTATGTATGTTTAATAACACTATGAACACTATGGGAGCAACACAGATACGTAATACTGCTGTATGTATGTTTAATAACACTATGAACACTATGGGAGCAACACAGATACGTAATACTGCTGTATGTATGTTTAATAACACTATGAACACTATGGGAGCAACACAGATACGTAATACTGCTGTATGTATGTTTAATAACACTATGAACACTATGGGAGCAACACAGATACGTAATACTGCTGTATGTATGTTTAATAACACTATGAACACTATGGGAGCAACACAGATACGTAATACTGCTGTATGTATGTTTAATAACACTATGAACACTATGGGAGCAACACAGATACGTAATACTGCTGTATGTATGTTTAATAACACTATGAACACTATGGGAGCAACACAGATACGTAATACTGCTGTATGTATGTTTAATAACACTATGAACACTATGGGAGCAACACAGATACGTAACACTGCTGTATGTATGTTTAATAACACTATGAACACTATGGGAGCAACACAGATACGTAACACTGCTGTATGTATGTTTAATAACACTATGAACACTATGGGAGCAACACAGATACGTAACACTGCTGTATGTATGTTTAATAACACTATGAACACTATGGGAGCAACACAGATACGTAACACTGCTGTATGTATGTTTAATAACACTATGAACACTATGGGAGCAACACAGATACGTAACACTGCTGTATGTATGTTTAATAACACTATGAACACTATGGGAGCAACACAGATACGTAACACTGCTGTATGTATGTTTAATAACACTATGAACACTATGGGAGCAACACAGATACGTAACACTGCTGTATGTATGTTTAATAACACTATGAACACTATGGGAGCAGCACAGATACGTAATACTGCTGTATGTATGTTTAATAACACTATGAACACTATGGGAGCAACACAGATACGTAATACTGCTGTATGTATGTTTAATAACACTATGAACACTATGGGAGCAACACAGATACGTAATACTGCTGTATGTATGTTTAATAACACTATGAACACTATGGGAGCAACACAGATACGTAACACTGCTGTATGTATGTTTAATAACACTATGAACACTATGGGAGCAACACAGATACGTAACACTGCTGTATGTATGTTTAATAACACTATGAACACTATGGGAGCAACACAGATACGTAACACTGCTGTATGTATGTTTAATAACACTATGAACACTATGGGAGCAACACAGATACGTAACACTGCTGTATGTATGTTTAATAACACTATGAACACTATGGGAGCAACACAGAAACGTAATACTGCTGTATGTATGTTTAATAACACTATGAACACTATGGGAGCAACACAGATACGTAACACTGCTGTATGTATGTTTAATAACACTATGAACACTATGGGAGCAACACAGATACGTAACACTGCTGTACGTTTATTACATTACATTACATTACCCTAACCCTTTACACTGCTGTACGTTTATTACATTACATTACATTACCCTAACCCTTTACACCGCTTTACTGAAGAGCCTGGAGACTCTGGGAGCAACACAGATACGTAACACTGCTGTACGTTTATTACATTACATTACATTACCCTAACCCTTTACACCTTAACACTGCTGTACGTTTATTACATTACATTACATTACCCTAACCCTTTACACCTTAACACTGCTGTACGTTTATTACATTACATTACATTACCCTAACCCTTTACACCTTAACACTGCTGTACGTTTATTACATTACATTACATTACCCTAACCCTTTACACCTTAACACTGCTGTACGTTTATTACATTACATTACATTACCCTAACCCTTTACACCTTAACACTGCTGTACGTTTATTACATTACATTACATTACCCTAACCCTTTACACCTTAACACTGCTGTACGTTTATTACATTACATTACATTACCCTAACCCTTTACACCTTAACACTGCTGTACGTTTATTACATTACATTACATTACCCTAACCCTTTACACCGCTTTACTGAAGAGCCTGGAGACTCTGGGAGCAACACAGATACGCAACACTGCTGTATGTTTATTACACCAGTAAGACTCCCTAATCGGGAGATAAGCGACCGTTGGTCGCTTATCTCCACAATCTGTCGGTAGATAATGCCGGTCTTATATAAGGGTCATTTGTGTACGGTGTGATGTCATACTGATGTCAGCAGTGTGATGTCATACTGATGTCAGCAGCTATGTCTCTATATATGGAGTTATATGTTGTTCGTGTCCAAATATGGGGCTTGTGAGGTCAGACTTAGTGAGATTCGTCGGTTATCTCCATATATGGAGGGATGTAGGGTAAAAAACATGGTTGCTATGGTAAACAGTTGGTTGCTAGGGTAAAAAAATGGTTGCTATGGTAAACAGTTGGTTGCTAGGGTAAAAAAAACATGGTTGCTATGGTAAACAGTTGGTTGCTAGGGTAAACAGTTGGTTGCTAGGGTAAAACCATGGTTGCTAAGGTGGTTGCTAACGTACACTAACAGACCAGCAACAACAGACTGTTGCCACAGCAACGTACACAAAGGTTTGTGTACACATGTGGTGTGATGTCATACTGATGCGGAGATATGAGCAGGGCAAAGGTGTGACGTGTGACGTGTGACCGACCGACCGACCGACGGACGGCCGGTCGGCCGTCCTACGGTCGCAATTACATTACCCTAACCCTTTATTATTGTTTATTACATTACATTACCCTAACCCTTTACACCTTAACACTGCTGTACGTTTATTACATTACATTACATTACCCTAACCCTTTACACCGCTTTACTGAAGAGCCTGGAGACTCTGGGAGCAGCACAGATACGTAACACTGCTGTACGTTTATTACATTACATTACATTACCCTAACCCTTTATTATTGTTTATTACATTACATTACATTACCCTAACCCTTTATTATTGTTTATTACATTACATTACATTACCCTAACCCTTTATTATTGTTTATTACATTACATTACATTACCCTAACCCTTTATTATTGTTTATTACATTACATTACCCTAACCCTTTACACCTTAACACTGCTGTATGTTTATTACATTACATTACCCTAACCCTTTACACCGCTTTACTGAATACCTTGGAGACTCTGGGAGCAACACAGATACGCAACACTGCTGTACGTATGGTTATTAACACACTGGGAGCAACACAGATACACAACACTGCTGTACGTTTATTACATTACATTACATTACCCTAACCCTTTACACCGCTTTACTGAAGACCCTGGAGACTCTGGGAGCAACACAGATACGTAACACTGCTGTATGTTTATTACACTATGAACACTGTTTATTAACACTATGATCACTATGGGAGCAACACAGATACACAACACTGCTGTATGTTTATTACACTATGAACACAGTGGCCCTCATTTATCAACGTGGTGCAGATCAAAATTTGGGTGTACACCGAAATTTAGGGAAGTCTCGACATTTATCATTTCAACTTGACTTTGACGTTGGCGTAGGGTAGGATCAAATCTCACGTCAAGTCCAGAGGTGGTGTAGGATTCATCCTACACCACTTTGTTCCATTGTAGACGTTGACAGGCAATGGACACATGTATCCACTCGAAAATGTATATCCAACACAATAATAAATAATCCTGTGAAAATATAACATTTTATAAAAGTATATTACAGCCAGCTACATCATGGACATGCACGCCGATTTTATTACCAAGTTACAATGACAAGCAATCAAAATCTAGCAACATGGAAGCAATCTACTGTTAAGTGCCTTAACAGTCTATATTTTAAGATTGCAGACCTGGCTCAGAACAAGCACATTTTAGCCTACGAACGCATGCGAGATCATTTTCGGGACCAGCGCGGCGCCGCTGTGATCTACCGTGAGGCGTGAGCCTCCAATTTATACAGTGACGCAAGTCCTTTTAAATATGGATAAAACCCGAAGCTCCAAACCTGGCTGTGCCCAGCCCCGCGCACGCACGCTGCGGATGATTTATTTGGGGGTCCGCGGCCCACCTGGGAGAAGACCAGCTCGCGCAGGAACGGTACATGATCGCTAGTTCAAGCACTCAAGAAACGTGCATTGCGCTCGTCGCCGAAATTGGGTTAAATTAATATCCAAAACGTAACTGTGGGGTCTCTCAATTTATACAGTAGATACTGTACACTATGCTGGAGTTAATGATGAAACCCGACGTGGCGAGCCTTGAGATCATGGCCATGGGGAATATGATTGCTTGTAACCAAATGAACGCGCTCTGTCTGCACACGCACGGCACGGGTAGGCAATGGTTTAAATTAATATCCAAAAGTATTCATGGCAGTGACCAGTGACTTGTGTCATTCATGTCGGCTGCGGTGCTATAGCCTCCTTGTCAAAGATTGTACCGTTGGTTAATCCCACGTTTCCACTGTCAAAGACTGCTGTGTAAACCAAAATGCTGCTGTTCCAAGTAGCCTAGTTGCGTGTGTAGGTGTGTGCGTGCGTGCGTGCATGTGTGCGTGGCCTGTGTGGGACCTGCCTGTGTAGGTCGTATTCGGGTTGTTCTGGTCGTAAAATGGGGGCGTTTCGAGAATAATTAAGGGCGTGTTATTTAAATTTCAGCTTGCGCATTTATCAACGCTGGGATCAAATGTACACCAGGTGTGTCTGTTTAGGAAGCATTGATAAATGCCGTGCACACGTTGCCCTACGCAAAATTTGGTGAAAAAAATAGACCATTTTTTACACTCCATTGATAAATGAGGGCCTATGGGAGCAACACAGATACACAACACTGTATGTATTATTACTAGAAGGTCGGCCGGCTATGCCGGCCTCCCCTCTAGGTCGTCGCGTTGCGTCTATAGGAGTAAATATTCGTCGAAAACAAATGTACAGGGTGGCCACGATCTGATGGTTTTTTTGAGAAAAAAAAGTTTTTTGAGGAAAAAAAGTTTTTTGAGAAAAAAAAAGTTTTTTGAGAAAAAAAGTTTTTTGAGAAAAAAAAATTGAGAAAAAAAATGTGTTGAGAAAAAAAAATTGAGAAAAAAAATTTTTTTGAGAAAAAAACATTTTTCTCAAAAAAAAAATTTTAGAGAAAAAAAAAATTTGAGAAAAAAAATTTTTTTGAGAAAAAAAAAATTCTCAAAAAAAATTTTAGAGAAAAAAAAGAAATTTGAGAAAAAAATTTTTTTTTGAGAAAACTTTTTTTTTGAGAAAATAAAAAAATTTGAGAAAAAAAAAATTTTAGAGAAAAAAAAAAATTGAGAAAAAAAAAGTTTTTTGAGAATTTTTTTTTTGGAGAAAATAGAATTTTTTGAGAAAAATAAATTTGAGAAAAAAAAAATTTGAGAAAAAAAAAGTGAGATAAAAAAAAAATTTCTCAAAAAAAAAATTTTAGAGAAAAAAAAATTTTGAGAAAAAAAAATGTTTGAGAAAAAAAAATTGGAAAAAAAAAAACGTATTGGTGATGCGATGACGTGGTGTATACGGATGTTACTGCGATTGAGGTGAAAGAGAAAAGTGGAAAGTTGTGAGCTAACTATTAGCTATTTTTGTGTGTGTGTGTGTGTGTGTGTGTGTGTGTGTGTGTGTGTGTGTGTTCTGGCTACGCCCCCCTCGGTTGAAATTGGATCCGCCGGTCCCATAGCTGGGAATACGAGCCAATGGACGGCGGTCACCATGGCAACGGGGGGCCAATGATAGAGTTATGGGCGGTTTTATTCCCTACGCTCTACCGACATCTGCTCTAGCTATGAGTTGAAGTGGAGGCGAAATGGGCGTGTATGGGCTTGGAAGTGGGATGCGGCTCTAAGAAAAATGTAATAGTAGATAGGAGCAACACAGATACACAACACTGCTGTACGTATGGTTATTAACACTATGATCACACAGCATACAGCTCATGAATATGAAAAGTCCATATTTCAAATATTACTCAAAACAAGGATTTATAATAGAGAAACGTCAGCCTTCTGAAGTCAGAGTGTTTAGAAGTCCAGTGTGGAGTTTCTACATTGTTATGATTTGTGGTTCTATGGGGATAAGATCATCTGTGATGCTTCTTCACACAATGTTCTAATTCTTGGAGATGCATCTGTATATTGTTTAATGATGTAAACACAGGGCCTACTGTAGTTCATGTTATGTAAACACATAGCCTACTGTAGTTCATGTTATGTAAACACATAGCCTACTGTAGTTCATGTTATGTAAACACATAGCCTACTGTAGTTCATGTTATGTAAACACAGGGCCTACTGTAGTTCATGTTATGTAAACACATAGCCTACTGTAGTTCATGTTATGTAAACACATAGCCTACTGTAGTTCATGCTATGTAAACACATAGCCTACTGTACGTTCATGCTATGCCTTTAAAGTGTATTTTCCTTCCACAGACGGTGGGAGGGAACATCGTCAGTGCCAATCCCAAGTACGACCTCAGCAGCATCCTAGCAGCGCTGCAGTGCACACTGACGCTAGCATCTACAGGTAACCTACATCCTAGCAGCGCTGCAGTGCACGCTGACTACAGGTAACCTACATCCTAGCAGCGCTGCAGTGCTGACACTAGCATCTACAGGTAACCTACATCCTAGCAGCGCTGCAGTGCACGCTGACTACAGGTAACCTACATCCTAGCAGCGCTGCAGTGCTGACACTAGCATCTACAGGTAACCTACATCCTAGCAGCGCTGCAGTGCTGACACTAGCATCTACAGGTAACCTACATCCTAGCAGCGCTGCAGTGCTGACACTAGCATCTACAGGTAACCTACATCCTAGCAGCGCTGCAGTGCACGCTGACACTAGCGTCTACAGGTAACCTACATCCTAGCAGCGCTGCAGTGCTGACACTAGCGTCTACAGGTAACCTACATCCTAGCAGCGCTGCAGTGCTGACGCTAGCATCTACAGGTAACCTACATCCTAGCAGCGCTGCAGTGCTGACACTAGCGTCTACAGGTAACCTACATCCTAGCAGCGCTGCAGTGCTGACACTAGCGTCTACAGGTAACCTACATCCTAGCAGCGCTGCAGTGCACGCTGACGCTAGCATCTACAGGTAACCTACTGATCCTTCTGACGCTAGCGTCTACAGGTAGCCTACCTTGTGGTGGATTTATGGTGTGGTCATAGCAAAACTATGGAAGACTAGATGTAAAATGTCTTTGGGTCAAGTACAAATAATTCCACACAACATTGTTTTTAACCAAATTCTGTCCAGTCTTAGAAGGGCCCGTACTCTTGACAGAAATCGAGGAAAGAGAACACCTTGGCACCTCCTAAATTAAAAAAAAAAAAAAAAAAAAATTTGAAAAAAATAAATAAAAATGCACAGATGCATAAGAAGTGCTTTCTCCTTTGGTCAGTTACCCCATTACAGTCGGTCTTTCTCCCAGAATACGCAGATGCATAAGAAGTGGTCTCCATTGGTTAAATACCCCATTACATGGTTTCTTCGTTTACTGAATGTTTTGTATGAAATATATGAGGAACTATTTTTGTATATGAGATGAACTATTTTTGTATATGAGATTTTTCTTGTACATTCTGGAAAAAAAAAAAAAAAACGTATGTATTTGTGAATACAAAAATATTTTGTTTAATAAAGTTTTATTAAAAAGTTTAAACAAAAAAAAGAAAAAAGAAATACAGGTAGCCTACATACTGATCCTTCTGACACTAGCATCTACAGGTAGCCTACATACTGATCCTTCTGACCCTCAAATACCCTTAATGCCCCTCAAACCAATGGCATGACCTGAGACCACAGTGGCCTTAATGCCCCTCAAACCAATGGCATGACCTGAGACCACAGTGGCCTTAATGCCCCTCAAACCAATGGCATGACCTGAGGCCACAGTGGCCTTAATGCCCCTCAAACCAATGGCATGACCTGAGACCACAGTGGCCTTAATGCCCCTCAAACCAATGGCATGACCTGAGGCCACAGTGGCCTTAATGCCCCTCAAACCAATGGCATGACCTTCAATGCCAATGACGTCTCTTGACGTCTATTTTCAAAAGCCCTGGGTGCCAATGACGTCTTTGAGGTCTTTTGTGTTTTTTGTATAGAAAAAAAAAGAAAAAAAAAAGATTTTTTTTTTCTTTTTTAAAGATGTCAAAATGACCTGAGATCAGAGAGATGTTTTTCTCTGTTTGTGTGTTGGCTCCCTCGTTTAGCTGATTGAGAAAATGTGTGTTCATTCTAGTGGATGGACACTTTTTTTGATTCAAACAGCTCTGTCTCTGGAACCATTTGTCTGATTGACAAAATTCTTTTTGCCACTGAATCACAACAACTGTGTCTGTTTCTGAAAAAATTATAAAAAAGAAAACTTTTTTTTTCATTGCATAGTAAAGAAAAACATACAAAATCCTGGCACATCTACCTTGAGAGGCCACAGTGGCCTTAATTCCACTCAAACCAATGGCATGACCTGGGGCCACAGTGGCCTTAATGCCCCTCAAACCAATGACATGACCTGAGGCCACAGTGGCCTTAATGCCCCTCAAACCAATGGCATGACCTGAGACCACAGTGGCCTTAGTGCCCCTCAAACCAATGACATGACCTGAGGCCACAGTGGCCTTAATGCCCCTCAAACCAATGACATGACCTGAGACCACAGTGGCCTTAATGCCCCAGCTGACTGAACCACTTTCTCCTCTGTCTCTTTCTGATCAATATGTAGACACCAATGTCCCTTTCTTGTCATGTTTCTTGTCATGTAGACACCAGTGTATCTTTCTTGTCATGTAGACACCAGTGTATCTTTCTTGTCATGTAGACACCAGTGTATCTTTCTTGTCATGTAGACACCTGAAATCTTAACTCCTCCGAGTCCCCATCTTTAAACCAATCCTGTGACTTTGATTGGTGCAGGGCTGATCATCATTTCCCTATTTCACAGCAGATTAGGTTATCATCCCTAACTCTTAGATTCAACCAATTCTTTCAATGGACTAAAATACTAGTTTTATTTGATGGCCTTCCTGCCCTGGCATTTGGCCTTTGTGCCCTCAAAAATGGACAACACCAAAGACCAAACTATCAATTATCCTTCCAGGGAACCTGAGGACTGGTGTCATGGCACCCTAGAGCTCACTTTCAGAACCCCTGGCCTTGGTGGCCTTGCTCTCTGTGTGTTTTCTGTGTCCTGATGGCCTCTGGCACAAAAATGTTTTTCTGCAAGCACGATTAAATGATCTATCTATGTATGTCTGTCATTTCATTTAATTCTGTAAAGTGGTTTATCTACGTACATTTAGCAGGTAATGTATTGATATACAGTAGTTTATCGACATATGTACAGTATGGCCTTTAATCTCATTCAATAAAGTACTTTATCTATGTATATCTACCATTTAATTTCATCAATAAAGTACTTTATCTATGTACTGTATATCTAGCATCTAATTCCATCAATAAAGAACTTTATCTACGTATATCTAGCATCTAATTTCATTCTATAAGGTTTGTCAAACATCATTGTGTGCAGGTGGAGAAAGGACCCTCCCACTGAACCAGCAGTTCTACCTGGACTTTGGAAAAACTGTTCTGAGACCAGATGAGATCCTGCTGTCTGTGCACATCCCTTACACTACTGCTGTAAGTACACATCCATTATACTGTAAGTACATATCCCTTACACTACAGCTGTAAGTACACATCCATTATACTGTAAGTACACATCGCTGTAAGTACACATCCATTATACTGTAAGTACACATCCATTATACTGTAAGTACACATCCCTTACACTACAGCTGTAAGTACACATCCATTATACTGTAAGTACACATCCATTACACTGTAAGTACACATCCATTATACTGTAAGTACACATCCATTATACTGTAAGTACACATCCATTATACTGTAAGTACACATCCATTATACTGTAAGTACACATCCCTTATACTGTAAGTACACATCCATTATACTGTAAGTACACATCCATTATACTGTAATAAGTACACATCCATTATACTGTAATAAGTACACATCCATTATACTGTAAGTACACATCCATTACACTGTAAGTACACATCCATTATACTGTAAGTACACATCCATTATACTGTAAGTACACATCCATTACACTGTAAGTACACATCCCTTATACTGTAAGTACACAACCATTATACTGTAATACGTACACATCCATTATACTGTAATACATACACATCCATTATACTGTAAGTACACATCCATTACACTGTAAGTACACATCCATTATACTGTAAGTACACAACCATTATACTGTAATACGTACACATCCATTATACTGTAATACGTACACATCCATTATACTGTAAGTACACATCCATTATACTGTAATACGTACACATCCATTATACTGTAAGTACACATCCATTACACTACAGCTGTGAGTACACATCCATTATACTGTAAGTACAACAGCCTCAGATTATGACATAGCCTATCTTTTCAAATGGGGTCCACGTAGCCTCTAGCCAACACCAACTCAACTCAGGACTCTCCATATATGGGCATAAACAGGTGACATCACAGTGATGTCAGATACACAGAGCTATTAATCTCCATAATATAGGCATAAACAGGTGACATCACAGTGATGTCAGATACTCAGAGCAGGGATCTCCATATATGGGCATAAAAGGAATTGTATCCCAGATGATGCCCCGTCAGAAGAACCACACTGACAGAATCCATATATGGACAAGACAGATGGCTCGACCTCGCCCTTAGGCGTCTTACTGGTCATAATCATAATGATGTCATTGTGTCGTGTGTGTGCGTGTGCGTGTGCGCGTGTGCGTGTGTGTGTGTGTGTGTGTGTGTGTGTGTGTGTGTGTGTGTGTGTGTGTGCGCGTGCATGCGTACATACAGTGGGAGTTTGTGTGGTCGTTCCGTCAGGCTCAGAGGAGAGAGCTGTCCTTCTCCATGGTCAACTCAGGCATGAAGGTGAAGATCAGAGCAGGCTGTGGAGAGGTGGAGGGTCTGGAGATCAGAGCAGGCTGTGGAGAGGTGGAGGGTCTGGAGATCAGAGCAGGCTGTGGAGAGGTGGAGGGTCTGGAGATCTACTATGGAGGTGTGGGAGCCACGCTGGTCAGAGCCAGCGCTACGTGTCAGGCTCTGCACGGACGGTACGCCCAGAGACCCAACATCTATGACCCATGATGTGCAGGAACTCTGGACAGACACAGGAGATGAGAATTATTTAGAGCAGGGGTCTTCAACGTTCTCAGGCCAAGGACCCCTTAGTTGAGAGAGAGATGAAGCAGGGACCCCTTAGTTGAGAGAGAGATGAAGCAGGGACCCCTTAGTTGAGAGAGCTGAAGCAGGGACCCCTTAGTTGAGAGAGAGAGATGAAGCAGGGACCCCCACAACCTGTTCATAGATTCCATATAGTTTCATTGTTTGACAGCACAATCAGTGTATTTTGGATTCATGTCAATTTGTGTTTTCAGATATTTAACCACTTGAACCATCAATACTTAATAAACTTGACCTTTCACTCTGTACTTAGTCTGCTCTTTTTCCCCTCTACACCAAATATATATATATATATATATATATATATATATATATATATATATATATATATATATATATAGCTAGTGTCAGTTTTACACTAGCTAACATACAGAACAACGTGTCAGTTTAGCTAACATAGAATAACGCTAACAGTTTAGCTAACATACAGAATAACGCTAACAGTGTTTAGCTAGCATACAGAATAACGCTAACAGTTTAGCTAACACTCAGTGGTCTCCTGCAGGCGCTGGGGGGAGGAGCTCCTGGCTGAGGGGTGTGGCCTCCTGCAGGAGGAGGTCCAGGTTCCTCCGGAGGTTCACGGAGGAAGAGCAGAGTTCCGTCTCACCCTGGTCCTCAGCTTCTTCTACTGCTTCTACCTGAAGGTCCTCCAACAGCTCCACCACAGGGTGGGTGGGAACTCTGATCCAAGGACCCCTACGCTGAGACACATGAAGCAGGGACCCCTTAGCTGAGACACATGAAGCAGGGACCCCTTAGAGAGAGAGACGAAGCAGGGACCCCTTAGAGAGAGAGATGAAGCAGGAACCCCTTAGATGAGAGAGAGATGAAGCAGGGACCCCTTAGTTGAGAGAGAGATGAAGCAGGGACCCCTTAGCTGAGAGAGAGATGAAGCAGGGACCCCTTAGCTGAGAGAGAGATGAAGCAGGGACCCCTTAGCTGAGAAAGATGAAGCAGGGACCCCTTGGCTGAGAGAGAGATGAAGCAGGGACCCCTTAGCTGAGAAAGATGAAGCAGGGACCCCTTAGCTGAGAGAGAGATGAAGCAGGGACCCCTTAGCTGAGAGAGAGATGAAGCAGGGACCCCTTAGCTGAGAGAGATGAAGCAGGGACCCCTAACCCTTAGTTGAGAGAGAGATGAAGTGAACACCTGTTCACTCAGATCAGCCAACACAGGGATGCTGACAGAACCCTCGCAAAAAACCCCAGGACAAAAATCCACTTGTCCGATACTCTTTTCCCTCCTGGCCCCCAAACTGTGGAATAAACTCCCTGTCGCAATTAGAACTACAGACTCACTCCCTAGCTTCCATTAGAACTACAGACTACTCACTCCCTAGCTTCCATTAGAACTACAGACTCACTCCCTAGCTTCAATTAGAACTACAGACTCACTCCCTAGCTTCCATTAGAACTACAGACTTCAGACTTCACCTAAACCCATAGCACTTACCATAGCACTCGCCTACCCTCAATGACCATACGCGAAATTTAGATATTTGTTTCTATGTTATAATTTCTTATGATGTTTTTATTGAATATGTGCTTGGTCTGCCTGTTGTCTTAGATGTGCTTGTATTGATGTACTGATGTATTACCTGCTTATTGTAAGTCTCTCTGGATTAAGAGTGTCTGCTAAATGCCTAAACTGTAAATGGTTGCTGCAGGATGTGTCAGTGATGGTCTGTGAACTCTGTGTCAGTGATGGTCTGTGAACTCTGTTCCTGCAGGGTGCTTCAGTGAACAGCGTTCCTCCAGAGTTCCTCAGTGCTCTGACTCCTTTTAAGAACGACCTTCCACAAGGTCACCACAGTTACCAGGTCAGTACGACCTTCCACAAGGTCAGCACAGTTACCAGGTCAGTATGACCTTCCACAAGGTCAGCACAGTTACCAGGTCAGTACGACCTTCCACAAGGTCAGCACAGTTACCAGGTCAGTACGACCTTCCACAGGGTCAGCACAGTTACCAGGTCAGTATGACCTTCCACAAGGTCAGCACAGTTACCAGGTCAGTACGACCTTCCACAAGGTCAGCACAGTTACCAGGTCAGTACGACCTTCCACAGGGTCAGCACAGTTACCAGGTCAGTATGACCTTCCACAAGGTCAGCACAGTTACCAGGTCAGTACGACCTTCCACAAGGTCACCACAGTTACCAGGTCAGTATGACCTTCCACAAGGTCAGCACAGTTACCAGGTCAGTACGACCTTCCACAAGGTCAGCACAGTTACCAGGTCAGTACGACCTCCCACAAGGTCACCACAGTTACCAGGTCAGTATGACCTTCCACAAGGTCACCACAGTTACCAGGTCAGAACGACCTTCCACAAGGTCACCACAGTTACCAGGTCAGTATGACCTTCCACAAGATCAGCACAGTTACCAGGTCAGTACGACCTTCCACAAGGTCACCACAGTTACCAGGTCAGTATGACCTTCCACAAGGTCAGCACAGTTACCAGGTCAGTACGACCTTCCACAAGGTCAGCACAGTTACCAGGTCAGTACGACCTCCCACAAGGTCACCACAGTTACCAGGTCAGTATGACCTTCCACAAGGTCACCACAGTTACCAGGTCAGTTAAAATCTCCTCTAATCAGGGCTGAGATGTCTCTAACTTTAACTCTATTGCAGAGAGTTGCCAAGAACTCAACAAATGTGGCTGCAAATCAGGGTGCAGCGGAAGGTGCAAATGTTTCAAATTGTGTTTTGTCTGCACAGCACTGTGCAGTTGCAAATGCGATTAAAACTATTTGGCAAAACACACATCTTGGGAACATCTTCACATTTCATGTGTCTGAGTGAGGTATGGATACGGTTCATGGCACTTTTCATGCTTGTATGACGTCCTGATAGGTCATTTCACTATCTGCTCCGCTAAGGTGGCGGCCATCTTGAAGAAAGCGGTCGCCATCTTGGAATTTTGAGTGGCCAGCGCCCTTTTCCATAAGAGGGTCCCTTAGAGAGCATTTGTGGCAAATGTCATGCTTGCATCACAAAGTGAACGATTCTTATGAAATTAGCTATTAATCTACTCCGACTATATGCTGTATCTCAAGATCCGTAATAGATACAGACATGTACTTGGTACCATCCGCAATGCCCATCTTTATATTCAACTTCAATACATTTATGGGTCTTAAAATCAATGCAATTTGAGTTATAAAGGAAAAACAACATTTTTGGACGGACATCTTGGATTTCGGGGGCCACCATCTTGAAATTTTGCTTGGCTACCGCTATTTTTGAAAAGAGTGGGATTCGAAGTGTATATATACCAAGTTTCATGCTTGCATCACAAAGTGAACGATTCCCTCATTATCCTGCTTAGCTAAAATCCAATAACCTGGGAGTGAAACATTTTCAATGTCAACCAAACAAATATCAATAAACAAGACAGGCAGACAAAGAGACACGGAGCGACAGAGACAACGGCCCTGTTTTCGTCCATGCCATAAGTCTTATCCCTAAACTTTTTGGTCTTATTTTACTATTTTGAAAATCATTTTAAGTAGTTCAAGTAACTGGTCTACAATCTCACAATGTGTCGATATAGATTTGAATTATTTAAAAATGTTTTTCAAAATAAGGCAAAGAAGTTTAGGGATAAGGGCTAAGTCAAGGACTTTTAGGGCCCAAAAGGTCCAATTGGAAAGAATCGGAAAAATGATATTTTAGTTATAATCGGTGTTGTCAGATCTTGTGTGTGTTTGTGTTTGTGTTTGTGTTTGTGTGCATGCGTGCGTGCGTGCGTGCGTGCTTGTGTCAGGTGGTCCCAGACTCCCAGTCCTCCGGGGACCCGGTGGGACGTCCCAGCATGCACCTGGCCGCCCTCCAACAGGCCACAGGAGAGGCCTGTTACTATGACGACCTGCCACAGGTCAAAGGTGAACTGTTCATCGTCATGGTTACCAGCACCAAGGCCCACGCCAAGATCACGTGAGGGTTTTAGTCTTTATTTTTTGTCTCATAATCAACTCTTTATTTTAGTCTCATAAACAAGATCAAGTGAGTGTTCTTTTTAATCTTGGAGATGAAGGAGAAAGGAACTGGTTGGAATAACATGTGCTATGTAAAAACCATCCTGTGTGTAAATAAGGTTTTCATAGTTGAGCCAGAGAGCTATGTTGTGTGTAAATAAGGTTTTCATAGTTGAGCCAGAGAGCTATGTTGTGTGTAAATAAAGTTTTCATAGTTGAGCCAGAGAGCTATGTTGTGTGTAAATAAGGTTTTCATAGTTGAGCCAGAGATCTATGTTGTGTGTAAATAAAGTTTTCATAGTTGAGCCAGAGAGCTATGTTGTGTGTAAATAAAGTTTTCATAGTTGAGCCAGAGAGCTATGTTGTGTGTAAATAAAGTTTTCATAGTTGAGCCAGAGAGCTATGTTGTGTGTAAATAAGGTTTTCATAGTTGAGCCAGAGAGCTATGTTGTGTGTAAATAAGGTTTTCATAGTTGAGCCAGAGAGCTATGTTGTGTGTAAATAAGGTTTTCATAGTTGAGCCAGAGAGCTGTTGTGTGTAAATAAGGTTTTCATAGTTGAGCCAGAGAGCTATGTTGTGTGTAAATAAGGTTTTCATAGTCGAGCCAGAGAGCTATGTTGTGTGTAAATAAAGTTTTCATAGTCGAGCCAGAGAGCTATGTTGTGTGTAAATAAGGTTTTCATAGTCGAGCCAGAGAGCTATGTTGTGTGTAAATAAGGTTTTCATAGTCGAGCCAGAGAGCTATGTTGTGTGTAAATAAGGTTTTCATAGTCGAGCCAGAGAGCTATGTTGTGTGTAAATAAAGTTTTCATAGTCGAGCCAGAGAGCTATGTTGTGTGTAAATAAAGTTTTCATGGTTGAGCCAGAGAGCTATGTTGTGTGTAAATAAGGTTTTCATAGTTGAGCCAGAGAGCTGTTGTGTGTAAATAAGGTTTTCATAGTTGAGCCAGAGAGCTATGTTGTGTGTAAATAAGGTTTTCATAGTCGAGCCAGAGAGCTATGTTGTGTGTAAATAAAGTTTTCATAGTCGAGCCAGAGAGCTATGTTGTGTGTAAATAAGGTTTTCATAGTTGAGCCAGAGAGCTATGTTGTGTGTAAATAAGGTTTTCATAGTCGAGCCAGAGAGCTATGTTGTGTGTAAATAAGGTTTTCATAGTCGAGCCAGAGAGCTATGTTGTGTGTAAATAAAGTTTTCATAGTCGAGCCAGAGAGCTATGTTGTGTGTAAATAAAGTTTTCATAGTCGAGCCAGAGAGCTATGTTGTGTGTAAATAAAGTTTTCATGGTTGAGCCAGAGAGCTATGTTGTGTGTAAATAAAGTTTTCATAGTTGAGCCAGAGAGCTATGTTGTGTGTAAATAAAGTTTTCATAGTTGAGCCAGAGAGCTATGTTGTGTGTAAATAAAGTTTTCATAGTTGAGCCAGAGAGCTATGGTGTGTGTAAATAAAGTTTTCATAGTTGAGCCAGAGAGCTATGTTGTGTGTAAATAAGGTTTTCATAGTTGAGCCAGAGAGCTATGTTGTGTGTAAATAAGGTTTTCATAGTCGAGCCAGAGAGCTATGTTGTGTGTAAATAAAGTTTTCATAGTCGAGCCAGAGAGCTATGTTGTGTGTAAATAAGGTTTTCATAGTCGAGCCAGAGAGCTATGTTGTGTGTAAATAAAGTTTTCATAGTTGAGCCAGAGAGCTATGTTGTGTGTAAATAAGGTTTTCATAGTCGAGCCAGAGAGCTATGTTGTGTGTAAATAAAGTTTTCATAGTCGAGCCAGAGAGCTATGTTGTGTGTAAATAAGGTTTTCATAGTCGAGCCAGAGAGCTATGTTGTGTGTAAATAAGGTTTTCATAGTCGAGCCAGAGAGCTATGTTGTGTGTAAATAAAGTTTTCATAGTCGAGCCAGAGAGCTATGTTGTGTGTAAATAAGGTTTTCATAGTTGAGCCAGAGAGCTATGTTGTGTGTAAATAAGGTTTTCATAGTCGAGCCAGAGAGCTATGTTGTGTGTAAATAAAGTTTTCATAGTCGAGCCAGAGAGCTATGTTGTGTGTAAATAAGGTTTTCATAGTCGAGCCAGAGAGCTATGTTGTGTGTAAATAAAGTTTTCATAGTCGAGCCAGAGAGCTATGTTGTGTGTAAATAAAGTTTTCATGGTTGAGCCAGAGAGCTATGTTGTGTGTAAATAAAGTTTTCATAGTTGAGCCAGAGAGCTATGTTGTGTGTAAATAAAGTTTTCATAGTTGAGCCAGAGAGCTATGTTGTGTGTAAATAAAGTTTTCATAGTTGAGCCAGAGAGCTATGTTGTGTGTAAATAAAGTTTTCATAGTTGAGCCAGAGAGCTATGTTGTGTGTAAATAAAGTTTTCATAGTTGAGCCAGAGAGCTATGTTGTGTGTAAATAAAGTTTTCATAGTTGAGCCAGAGAGCTATGTTGTGTGTAAATAAAGTTTTCATAGTTGAGCCAGAGAGCTATGTTGTGTGTAAATAAAGTTTTCATAGTTGAGCCAGAGAGCTATGTTGTGTGTAAATAAGGTTTTCATAGTTGAGCCAGAGAGCTATGTTGTGTGTAAATAAGGTTTTCATAGTTGAGCCAGAGAGCTATGTTGTGTGTAAATAAAGTTTTCATAGTTGAGCCAGAGAGCTGTTGTGTGTAAATAAGGTTTTCATAGTTGAGCCAGAGAGCTATGTTGTGTGTAAATAAGGTTTTCATAGTTGAGCCAGAGAGCTGTTGTGTGTAAATAAGGTTTTCATAGTTGAGCCAGAGAGCTATGTTGTGCACATCCAGTGGTACAAAACAAAACCTGCGCCTTGTTATTTATATCAGGGTCGCACTTGTTCTCTGTGACGTCACCAAGAATGCTGGTCCCTGATTGGCTACCGGTGTGAACAAAAACCTTTTTGTTAATGATTATGCTATGTATTATTAACACATGCTATGTATTCATATTTCTTCCTAAATGTGTGAAGACAGTAGACTGCGTGAATAATGATTATGCTATGTATGCATATTTCTTCCTAAATGTGTGAAGACTGTAGACTGCGTGAAGTGAGTGAGATGAAAAAAAACCTGGGTAAAATCTGCCAATCTCAAGGCACCAACGGTACGCCACCGGACGCAGTACTTCCACTCTCTGCTGACGCAAGTAAAGAGAATAGATGTCGGCCATGGTGGAAACGTTAATAGTAGCTGATTAGCGGCCGTTAGCTCCGTTTCTCCCACAGCAGACGTCTTTTCTCTTCACTGCAACATGAGTGACATAATTAATGAATGACTGACCTAACTGCTGCGGAGGTGGTTCAGGTCACAAGAGGTGGTTTTCATAGCATTAGTCTGGATTTTACTCCATCATTCGTCCATGTGCACTTGGTTTACTTTTGACCAGCGTAAACTTGACTTTGGTCCATTATATCTCCCCTTTAATAATACCATTTATATTATTATTATATCTCCCCTTTAATAATACCATTTATATTATTATTATATCTCCCCTTTAATAATACCATTTATTAAGTGTGCCTGCCATGCAACGCAATGTCAAAACACTTATTGTAATCCGCCATACTTAAGTAAATAAGTAAACTAGAAATGAAAATTTCTATGAAATTTTAAGTGTGCCTGCAGCTCGCTAAGTCTGTGCAACCTTGTGTAGCGGTTGGTGTTAGCATTAGCGTTACATTTTTTAACATTAGCATTTTTTGCATAAGCTTTAACATTATGGTTCTTCATATGACACCACCCACATGTCTGTACGACAAACGGTTCACGAGATAAACGGTCACTTCCTGTTTGGAGAGGGGCAGTTCCTGTTTGGCGAAATAGGCCACAATTAAGGTTAAGGACTCTTAATCAAGTCATATGGCTCCACCCACGTGTCTGTACGACAAAGGGTTCACGAGATAAACGGTCACTTCCTGTTTGGTGAGGGACACTTCCTGTTTGGCGAAATAGGCCCCAATTAAGGTTAAGGACTCTTAATCAAGTCATTTGATGCCACACACGCGTCTGTACGACAAAATATTCACGAGATATAGGGTCACTTCCTGTTTGGTGAGGGGCACTTCCTGTTTGGTGAAATAGGCCCCAATTAAGGTTAAGGACTCTTAATCAAGTCATTTGACGCCACCCACGCATATGTACGACAAAGGGTTCACGAGAAAAAGGGTCACTTCCTGTTTGGTGAGGGGCACTTCCTGTTTGGCGAAATGGGCCCCAATTAAGGTTAAGGACTCTTAATCAAGTCATTTCACACCACCCACGCATATGTACGACAAACGGTTCACGAGATCAAGGGTCACTTCCTGTTTGGTGAGGGGCACTTCCTGTTTGGCGAAATAGGCCCCAATTAAGGTTATGGACGATTAATGAATTAAAGCTGCAAGCAGCGATGACCGGGCCCTCGCAGCTCTACCCACGTCACAAGGCCAGCAGCCAATCAGAAACCAAACAGGAAGTCAGCCATTTCGACTAATTAGTGGCGTTTTGGCGCATTTTTGGCCGTTATCACGGGTCGCACTTTAACGACAGTTTTTTGAGAAAAAATTGTTTTGTGAGAAAAAAAAAGTTTTGTGAGAAAAAAAAGTCTTTTGAGAAAAAGTTTTTTGAGAAAAAAAGCATTTTTGAGAAAAAAAAAGTTGAGAAAAAAAGTCTTTTGAGAAAAAGGTTTTTTGAGAAAAAAAAGTTTTTTGAGAAAAAAAGTTTTGAAAAAAAAAATTGAGAAAAAATTTTTTGAGAAAAAAAAAATTTTGAGAAAAAAAAAATTATGACACCAGCCGCGAGTCTGTACGACAAACGGTTCATGAGTTATAGAGGCACTTCCTGTTTGGTGAAGGGCACTTCCTGTTTGGCGAAGGAAGCGTCAATTAAGGTTAAGGACTCTTAATCAAGTCATATGATACCAGCCACAACTCTGTACGATAAACGGTTCATGAGATGTAGAGGCACTTCCTGTTTGGCAAAGGGCACTTGTTATAGAGGGGCGGGGCTTAATCAATTACAGCTCATCCCTATTGGCTGGAAAAAGACCAAAGTTGTGTGTGCATTTTAAAGTTTAAATCACGTTGCTAGGCAAAAGTATGGCAGAGTTATGTGGCGCCAAAGCAGGGGCGCTGGAACTCACAAATCCCAAGGGGAGCTGAGCCTGGAGGAGCGTGCGGCCTTTGCCGAAAATTCACGTTTTTTATCCGGTTTTGGGTTATTTTTATTACGGTTTCTGGTGCTTATTCCCCGCACAATGGTGTAACAAGGAGCTATATAGTTACTAGTTATTTTAGCACACAGTGCAACACACAGCACGCATGGACACACACAGTCACTCACGCACACATTACAAAATCGGGTATTATTTTTGTAACAGTTTTCTACTGTTTTTTATTCCCCATATACAACGGTGTTAGTTTGCAACAATGAGCCTATAGACAGTTTCTAGTTCTCAAATAAATAGACTTTGGTGTGCCATCAAAGTGGGATTTAAATTTGACTTCCCTTCTGACCGGAAATGGCAAGGTGACCATGTGATTAGGTCACCATGTGATAATCAAATACCTTTTTTCAACATATTTTATTCCCCAAAGTCAAATACATTATTGTTTTAATATAGCTCTGTGTGTGTATATATAGGCTTATTGAGAAAAAAAAAACGAAAAAAAAAAAAACTTTTTTTTTTCTCCCCACCACCAGGAGAGCTGCAGCTCCCTCAGCACCCCACTTCCAGCGCCCCTGCGCCAAAGTTTCTTGTTAAGTGTGCCTGCCATGCAACGCAATGGCAAAACACTTATTGTAATCCGCCATACTTAAGTAAGTAATTTCGCCACAAATTTCTGCACGTAATAACTGCCGCACAATTTACACCACCCACGCAATATATACATCAAAACGTGCGGCTCGGCCGGGAATAGGTTGCTATTACTTTTCTTTCCGATCCGCGTTACCATGGCGACGTAATTAGCAAAAAACGACGCCCAAAAACCCCATTCACTTAGAATGGGGAAAATTTCGGCACGTAATAACTGCCGCACGAATTACGCCACCCCCGCAATATATACATCAAAATGTGCGGCCCGGCCGGGAATGGTGTGCTATTACTTTTCGTTCCGATCCGCGTTACCATGGCAACGTAATTCGTAAAAAACTACGCTCAAAAACCCCCATTGACTTTGAATGGGGGACTCCGAAAAAAACCCAGACACTTTGGCGCCGCATAACTGCCATACTTTTGCCTAGCAACGCGGCCAATAGGGATGAGCTGTAATTGATTAAGCCCCGCCCCCTCTGTAACAGGAAGTGCCCTTCGCCAAACAGGAAGTGCCTCTACATCTCATGAACCGTTTGTCGTACAGATGCGTGGATGGTTTCATATGACTTGATTAAGAGTCCTTGACCTTAATTGCCAAACAGGAAGTGCCCCTCACCAAACAGGAAGTGACCCTTTACCTCGTGAACCGTTTGTCGTACAGACGCGTGGATGGCATCAAATTACTTGATTAAGAGTCCTTAACCTTAATTGGGGCCTATTTTGCCAAACAGGAAGTGCCCCTCACCAAACAGGAAGTGACCCTTGATCTCGTGAACCGTTTGTCATACGGACGCGCGGGTTGCGTCAAATGACAAGATTGAGAGTCCTTAACCTTAATTGGGGCCTATTTCGCAAAACAGGAAGTGACCCTCACCAAACAGGAAGTGACCCTTGATCTCGTGAACCGTTTGTCTTACAGACGCGCGGGTTGCGTCAAATGACAAGATTAAGAGTCCTTAACCTTAATTGGGGCCTATTTCGCCAAACAGGAAGTGCCCCTCACCAAACAGGAAGTGACCCTTTTTCTTGTGAACCGTTTGTCGTACATACGCGTGGGTGGCGTCAAATGACTTGATTAAGAGTCCTTAACCTTAACACATTGGCCGCCATTTTAACATACCTCCGTACTCCCACCTGCCATTCGTCTCCATAGACTTCCATGTAATTCATAGTGCACGGATCATGCACACCCATGCCTAGATAATGCACCACGTGTGTCCACATTGCTCACAGCTTTCAAACAAAAAAATCCGAATGGAAATCCGTTCAGGCATTCATGAGATAGCAGCCATTATGTTTAACAAAGATGGCTGCCAAAATGGCTGCCATGCTTGAAAGATGGGGTTGCTATGGGGGTTAAACATGCAATTTCGCGATTGCTATCATGCCTACTCCATTTTTTGGGGTCAAAAAAGTTTTTTGAAAAAAAAAATTGAAAAAAAATAATTTTTCTTTTTTTTTTTTCGGGCCTGGCGGGGAAAGGCATTGGAATAATCTCGGGACTATCGTGCCTGGCAGGGAATGAGTTAATTGGGGCCTATTTCGCCAAACAGGAAGTGCCCCTCACCAAACAGGAAGTGACCCTTTATCTCGTGAACCATTTGTCGTATAGACGCGTGGGTGGAGCCATATGACTTGATTAAGAGTCCTTAACCTTAATTGTGGCCTATTTCGCCAAACGGGAACTGCCCCTCTCCAAACAGGAAGTGACCGTTTATCTCGTGCACCGTTTGTCGTACAGACATGTAGGTGTATGAAGAACCATAATGTTAAAGCTTATGCAAAAAATGCTAATGTTAAAAAAATGAACGCTAATGCTAACACCAACCGCTACACAAGGTTGAACAGACTTAACGAGCTGCAGGCAGACTTAAAATTTCTTAGAAACTTTTCTAGTTTTTTTTCGGAGTCCCCCATTCAAAGTCAATGGGGGTTTTTGAGCGTAGTTTTTTGCGAATTACGTTGCCATGGTAACGCGGATCGGAAAGAAAAGTAATAGCACACCATTCCCGGCCGAGCCGCACATTTTGATGTATATATTGCGGGGGTGGCGTAAATCGTGCGGCAGTTATTACGTGCCGAAATTTTCCCCATTCTAAGTGAATGGGGTTTTTGGGCGTAGTTTTTTGCTAATTACGTCGCAATGGTAACGCGGATCGGAAAGAAAAGTAATAGCAACCTATTCCCGGCCGAGCCGCACGTTTTGATGTATATTTTGCGTGGGTGGTGTAAATTGTGAGGCAGTTATTACGTGCAGAAATTTGCAAGAACATGACTTACTTACTGACTTACTTACTTAAGTATGGCGGATTACAATAAGTATTTTGCCATTGCTTTGCATGGCAGGCACACTTAATTAAGTGTGCCTGCCATGCAATGGCAAAACACGCACGTAATAACTGCCGCACAATTTACGCCACCGCCGCAATATATACATCAAAACGTGCGGCTCGGCCGGGAATGGGGTGCTATTACTTTTCTAAGAGAAAAGTTGTATCGTTTAATTGATATTAATTTATTAGTGAATTAATTTTACCCATTGACATCGCAAAAACTCACATTCAATATTTTTTTTCTCGCAAACCATAGGGGCTACAGTTGCAAAACTTGGAGAGGAGATTTATAATGATATCAAGGATTAAATAAAAAATAATTTCGTCAGTTGGCCAAATTTTTTCTCAAATTTTTTTTTTCTCAATTTTTTTTTCTCAAAACGTTTAACTTTTTTTTCTCAAAAAACTTTTTTTTCTCAAAAAACTTTTTTTTCTCAAAAAACTTTTTTTTCTCAATTTTTTTTTGTTTCTCAAATCTATTTTTTCTCAAAAAAATCTTTTTCTCAAATTTTTTTTTCTCAAAAATTTTTTTTTCTCAAATTTTTTTTTCTCAATTTTTTTTTCTCAAAATTCTTTTTTTCTCAACTTTTTTTTTCTCAAAAATGTTTTTTTTCTCAAATTTCTTTTTTTTTCTCAAAAACCTTTTTTTTCTCAAAAAACTTTTATTTCTCAAAAAACTTTTTTCTCAAAAAACTTTTTTTTCTCCTTAACCTTAATTAGGGCCTATTTCGCCAAACAGGAAGTGCCCCTTACCAAACAGGAAGTGACTTTTTATCTCGTGAACCGTTTGTCGTGCAGACGCGCGGGTGGTGTGAAATGACTTGATTAAGAGTCCTTAACCTTAATTGGGGCCTATTTTGCCAAACAGGAAGTGCCCCTCACCAAACAGGAAGTCACCCTATATCTCATGAATTGTTTGTCGTACAGACGCGTGGGTGGCATCAAATGACTTGATTAAGAGTCCTTAACCTTAATTGGGGCCTATTTCGCCAAACAGGAAGTGCCCCTCACCAAACAGGAAGTGACCCTTTATCTCGTGATCCGTTTGTCGTACAGACATGTGGGTGGTGTCATATGAAGAACCATAATGTTAAAGCTTATGCAAAAAATGCTAATGTTAAAAAATGTAACGCTAATGCTAACACCAACCGCTACACAAGGTTGCACAGACTTAGCGAGCTGCAGGCACACTTAAAATTTCTTGGAAATTTTCTTTTCTAGTATTATTATTATATCTCCCCTTTAATAATACCATTTCGTATTGTTCCTCATTTGTATCATCGATTCGTTACAGTTTACAGTTTACAGTTTAGGCATTTAGCAGACGCTTTTAATCCAAAGCGACTTACAATAAGCAGATACCATCACAATAATAAACAAGATAATATGTCAGAACATCATCAACAATATAACAAATGCAAATGGATATCTATCTAGAAAAAACACAGTATAATCAAAGTTCTAAAAACCTAAAGCCAAAAAAATAATGCTAACTAGCTTCATGTATGGTCACTGATTTTTCTGTAGTGCTAAGGGTTTAGGTGGAGTCTGAAAAGGTGAGTCTTCAGTCCACGGCGAAAGCTAGCGAGTGAGTCCGTTGTTCTAAGTGCGACAGGGAGTTTATTCCACAGCTTGGGGGCCAGGAGGGCAAACTGTCTCGGACGAGTGGATTTTTGCCCTGGAGTTTTTAGCGAGGGTTCTTTCAGCATCCCTGTGTTGGCTGATCTAAGTGAACGGGTGGGGGTGTAGGGGTTGATCAGGTTTTGGAGGTATGGAGGAGCCATACCCTTGGCTGCTTTGAAGGTCAGCATCAGTGTTTTGTATTCAGTGCGGGCCGCAACCGGGAGCCAGTTGAGGCTGCGGAGAAGGGGAGAGACATGTGAGAACTTAGGCTGGTTGAAGACCAGTCGTGCCGCGGCATTTTGGATCAGTTGGAGAGGTTTAAGTGCACATGCCGGGAGACCAGTGAGGAGAGAGTTACAATAGTCAAGCTTTGATATGACAGATGTCTGAATGAGGAGCTGGGCTGACTCCTGGGTGAGGAAGGGTCTGACTTTACGGATGTTATAGAGTGTGGACCTACAGGACCGGGTGACTGATGCAATGTGTGCCTTGAATGATAGCTGGCTGTCCAGGACCACACCAAGGTTTCTAGCAGTAGGAACTGAAGTCACCAATGCATTATCTATGGAAATAGTGAGATCTTGCATGGGGCAAGACTTAGCTGGGAAGAAGAGTAGCTCCGTCTTGTCCGGGTTCAGCTTAAGGTGGTGGGCTGACATCCACTGTGAGATGTCGGCCAGACATGCAGCAATGCGTTCTTCCACCTGGGTGGCAGAAGGGGGGAAGGACAAAAACAGTTGAGTGTCATCAGCGGAGCAGTGATAGGATAGATTGTGAGCAGAGATTACAGCACCGAGGGATTTGGTGTACAGGGAGAAAAGCAGAGGGCCAAGTACGGATCCCTGGGGGACTCCCGTGTGGAGGGTTCGGGGGGATGAAAGCAATTCGTCACCTGTACAACGAGATAGAGATTCTAAGCATCGGGCATTGGTGGAATGAGCACCACAGCCAAACGTGTGGGTAGCGCCGACCCAAAATTTACCAACATTCTGTCCATCATATAGCCCCCTTTAATTGTTTCTAATATCATTGTTATCTGTGATTCATCACCTCTACAATGAGGTACAGCTTGTAAGGATCTGGCATTCATGGAATGAGCAACACAGCCAAACATGTGGGTAGCACTCATCCAAAATGGTCAAAATGGCCTGGCAGGCCTGTAATACTGTTATTTTGGTGTTCACGTTTGTTGCTTGGAGCATTGAATGATTGCACTCTCCCACAGTAATAAGGACAAGAAAAAACAACACATATCGGCCATTTTTACACTTTGTTAATGTTAAGCTCAGTGTCAGGGAAGCCCAAAATGAGAGTAAATGCCAGCAGAACTGCATTGCAAGCCATTTTGGCAAAATATTGGTCAGCGCTACCCACACGTTTGGCTGTGTAGCTCATGCCTCGAATGCCCGATGCTTACAAGCTGTACCTCGTTGTAAAGGTGGCGAATTAACGATAACATTTGTATAAAACTCAATAGAATGTGGTATTATTAAAGGGGAGATATCATGGACCAAAGTCAAGTTTCCTTTCTTTTTGTGCTGAGTTTATTGGAGAGGGTGGACTAGCCTGATTTCAGAATAAGTTTCCTGAAGCTTGAGTCTCACATTGTCTCCATTGTAAGCCATTACAAGAGTTTCTGCGTTCGGGAGAGTCCTCACAGCACCGTGTTCAGAGAGTGATCATGTACATATGATCTTAAGATTAAATCCAAAAACAAACTATCAAAAAGTACACAGACCTGCCTGTATGCTTGTTTGAGCTGCTCGTCCACACATAACGCGTACATGCGAGAATGAGTGCTCGCATCGCGTATCGATCAAATACCATTCACATCAGCCATTTCAGACGGGGGACTGTTAACATATCAAAGATTTTAAAAAAAGTTTCAAAAGCACAAACTAACACAGGAATCAGACTGGCTGCATCAGTCTCTCCTCTCCTCCCCCTGCCATCCAGTCTAGACTGGCTGCATCAGTCTCTCCTCTCCTCCCCCTGCCATCCAGTCTAGACTGGATGCATCAGTCTCTCCTCTCCTCCCCCTGCCATCCAGTCTAGACTGGCTGCATCAGTCTCTCCTCTCCTCCCCCTGCCAGCCAGTCTAGACTGGCTGCATCAGTCTCTCCTCCCCCTGCCATCCAGTCTAGACTGGCTGCATCAGTCTCTCCTCTCCTCCCCCTGCCATCCAGTCTAGACTGGATGCATCAGTCTCTCCTCTCCTCCCCCTGCCATCCAGTCTAGACTGGCTGCATCAGTCTCTCCTCTCCTCCCCCTGCCAGCCAGTCTAGACTGGCTGCATCAGTCTCTCCTCCCCCTGCCATCCAGTCTAGACTGGCTGCATCAGTCTCTCCTCTCCTCCCCCTGCCATCCAGTCTAGACTGGCTGCATCAGTCTCTCCTCCCCCTGCCATCCAGTCTAGACTGGCTGCATCAGTCTCTCCTCTCCTCCCCCTGCCATCCAGTCTAGACTGGCTGCATCAGTCTCTCCTCTCCTCCCCCTGCCATCCAGTCTAGACTGGCTGTCAGAGCTGAGTCTGTAAAACAATACACTTCCTCAAACAGGTTCAGAAACATTACAACCCCAGACCAAGAGAACCAATAGATGCAGTCCGCTCAGAGAGTGGGCGGAGTCTGTGGGCTGGAGCCCCGCCCCCCAGCAATTCATTTCAATGCAACTTGCCCCTCCCCTCTGGAGCTGGGCACATCATTGACCAATCAGATCATGGTATGTTTCAGTGCCATCGACCAATCAGAAGCTCTGTTGATGCCGGGCGTAGTGGACTTCCTGTCGGCCGCAGACGTTCCGGGATCGAACCGGAGACGGTGGTTCAACGACACAGAGGAGCTGTTCGCTGAGGAGGAGGTGCACGCACACACGCACGCGCACACACACACGCACGCACACACGCACGCACACGCAAAAAAAGTTGTAAAAGTGTATTAATGTGTAATGTGCTGTGTGTCCTCTAGGTGGTGTGTGTATTAATGTGTAATGTCCTGTCTCTCCACCAGGTGGTGTGTGTGGGTCAGATCATTGGAGCAGTGTATTAATGTGTAATATGGTGTCTCTCCACCAGGTGGTGTGTGTGGGTCAGATCATCGGAGCAGTTGTAGCAGAGAACAGAGAACAGGCTCACAGAGCAGCTCAGCGCGTCCATGTGACCTACACTGATCTACTTCCTGTTTACTTTACTATAGAGGTATGATCTACTTCCTGTTTACTTGTTGGCGATAGGGCCTTTCTGTGTGGAGTTTGCATGTTCTCCCCGTGTCTCCTAGGGTTGATACCCTCACAAAAACATGCAGTAATCCTGGTCTCTATACTGCCTCCCCCTGGCCTGATGGAGGGGAAAGGAACTGGTTGGAATAACGTGTTCCTTCCACGCGTTACGTCTATCCTGGGGAAATTCCCCCTGTCAGGTGAAAAGAAACAACTTGGACTACCCATGCATAGAAGGAAGCATGAGGTCAGTCCGTTGTCTCCCCAGGCGCGGCAGAGGGAGAGCCAATCACAAGCCGCAGATTCTAATTTATTCAGCCCTGTGTCCTACGGATTCCATCATCGCTTCCTGCACCTCTGTGTGTCAGGAACAATCGCATTTTTTCACAAAGTAAAGCCCTGCTTCATCATACAAGGCCGTCGCACAAAAGTAGTGAAAACAGCAGATCTACAATCACACAACGTAAACAGGAATACATCTACCAATTCTGTCACAACATATATACACATTATCTCTATTATACACATTGGCCTATTATAGCGCCACCAGGAGGCCACAATAAAAACTGACCTGCTTATTGTAAGTCGCTTGGATTAAAAGCGTCAGCTAAATGCCTAAACTGTAAACTGTGGAGATCTTTTTTCTAGTTTATTTTCTAGCAGTATTTTATGTTGATGGGTTTTCCATCCAAGCCTTCAAGCACATTCTTTATAGTATTATATTATATTATATTATATTATATTATATTATATTATAGTAGTATTATATTATATTATATTATATTATATTATATTATATTATATTATATTTGTCATCCAGGAAGCCATCAAACACCAGTCATTCTTTGAGCCTCAGAGGAAGCTTCAGAGAGGAGACGTTGACGCAGCGTTGCTCACAGCTCCACACGTCCTGGAAGGTACCAACTACCTTCTATCTTCTAACAACTACCCTACCTTCTTACCTACCCTACCCTAATCCTCACAGCTCCACACGTCCTGGAAGGTACCAACTACCTTCTATCTTCTAACAACTACCCTACCTTCTTACCTACCCTACCCTAATCCTCACAGCTCCACACGTCCTGGAAGGTAAAGTTCTACACCTTCTATCCTCTACCTCCTACCTTCTAACAACTACCCTACCTTCTTCTAACCCTAACAGCTCCACACGTCCTGGAAGGTAACAACCTTCTACCTTCTAACAACTACCCTACCTTCTAACCTACCCTACCCTAACCCTCACAGCTCCACACATCCTGGAAGGTAACAACTACCTCCTACCTTCTACACCTTCTATCTTCTACACCTTCTATCTTCTACATCTTCTATCCTCTACCTTCTAACCCTAACCCTCACAGCGAGGGTTGAAGCAGAGCAGACCTACTGTAGTCGATCACATCTCACTACAGGACAACAAACTGCAACATGACGTAACGTCATTTCCATAATAATGTGATTAGTTGTGCTACGAGTTAGGATAATATATGATCATACCAAACAATTATTATACCAAAAGAAACGAAGCAATTGTGCCAATTTGTGTATGTGTGTGTGTGTGTGTGTGTGTGTGTGTGTGTGTGTGTGTGTGTGTGTGTGTGTGTGTGTGTGTGTGTGTGTGTTCAGGTCAGATGTACATGGGGGGTCAGGAACATTTCTACATGGAGACTCAGGGTCTGATCGCCGTTCCTTCAGGAGAGAATGGAGAGATGGACGTGTTCGTAGCCAGCCAGCACGCTGCCTTCACACAGGTTGGTTTTACTATTATTGTTATTCGCTCTGACATCACGCTCTGACATCACTGTGATGTCAGAGCGACACACCCAATCTGTTAGAGTGGTTTCCTTTGACATCACAGTGATGTCAGAGAGTGATGTCAGGGCGACAAACCCATTCTGTTAGAGTGGTTTCTCTGACATCACAGACAGTGACGTCCAGACGGAGACACGATGTGCCGTTTCACATACTAAACTGTGACCTTCGGTAGCAATAACTTCAGTCAGGAAGACTCACCTCAAAGTAGATTCAACCATTTACTGCAACAAATGGAATACAGTTAGCGGCGTTAAAGGGCTCTGCGTTCTGAGATGCTTGCTAAGCAAAGCCAGGGAACTTTAATCAAAACCCCCATAGGGATACACCAGTAGTACAATAGCAATACGTTGACATATTAGCTTGAATCAGCAGACATACATTTATATTCTAATTGAGCCTTCATGCCAGACTCTGATCAAAAGGTGGAGGTTGGGGTGGAGGAGGCAGATAAGCAGCAGCAGATTCGAACCCGAGCTTGTAGATCGGCTGTTTTTGGTCAAAGTTCTCCGAATATGGACACCGGGGTTCAGGTGGTTAATATATCAAAGACCCCTGTAGTAAATAACTCTGAAGACCCCCTTTAGCTGAATGGTTAGGGAGCCCGTCTGGGGAACCAGAGCCCCTGGTTGTCCCAGGTTCCATTCCATAGCTGAATGGTTAGGGAGCCTGGGGAACCAGAGCCCGTGGTTGTCCCAGGTTCCATTTCAGGCCAGGGTAGCAATGTGGATGTGTGTCCCTGAGCAAGACTGGACCCCCGGTTGAAGACCCTCGGTCTGAATGATGAGGTGTCTCTTCAGGAGCTGGTGGCCGGGGCTCTGGGAGTGTCGTCCAATAAGATCACGTGTCATGTGAAGAGGCTGGGAGGAGGGTTTGGAGGGAAGGTGATGAAGATCGCTTCACTGTCTGCCATCACTGCTGTAGCAGCAAACAAGTAAGATCTCTGTCTGTCTGTCTGTCTGTCTGTCTGTCTGTCTGTCTGTCTGTCTGTCTGTCTGTCTGTCTGTCTGTCTGCTATCACTGCTGTAGCAGCAGCCAAGTAAGTATATTTCCACCTTCACTCCAGAGGGCCACTATATTTCCACCTTCACTCCAGAGGGCCACTATATTTCCACCTTCACTCCAGAGGGCCACTATATTTCCACCTTCACTCCAGAGGGCCACTATATTTCCACCTTCACTCCAGAGGACCACTATATTTCCACCTTCACTCCAGAGGGCCACTATATTTACACCTTCACTCCAGAGGGCCACTATATTTACACCTTCACTCCAGAGGGCCAAATTGCATATTGTTACATCCTACTTTGTCATTCTACTCTCTCATACAAAAGAAGCAAAAATAGCAGATCGGCATTTTTTTCTTTTGAATTGGAATCCTGAATTATATTTTTTTTCCCTGAAATGTAACATTATGATTTAATTTCAAAAGGAATTTAGATATCGTACTCTAAAATGTACATAAAAGAAGACATTACTGATTGGCTATGTTTAAGCTATGTTTGTGTTCCTGGCTAGAACATTAGTGTGGTTGCCCAACCACACTAATGAATGTACCTGTTAGGAGGGTAGTAGGACTTATTGTAATGTACGCCCCCTGTAGGACTGGCAGGGCAGTGCGCTGTTGTCTGCAGAGAGGAGAGGACATGCTGATCACCAGCGGAAGACATCCTTTCCTGGGGAAGTATAAGGTACACACACGCACGCACGCACGCACGCACGCACGCACGCACGCACGCACGCACATACACACAGACACTCTAACGTCCAGTGTTTGGGTTGCCAGGTTGGATACAAGCAGGACGGCACCATCGTGGCAGCAGACATCACCTACTACAGCAACGGAGGATGTTCTCTGGACGAGTCCTGCTTCGTAAGAAACAACACTAAATATACTAATATATATAACATACTAAATATACTTAATATATAACATACTAAGAGAAACAACACTAAATATACTAATATATATATTTATAACATACTAAATATACTAATATATATATTTATATTATATAACATACTAAATATACTAATATATATATATATATATATATATATAACATACTAAATATACTTAATATATATAACACACTAAATATACTTAATATATATATATATATATATATATATATATATATATATATATAACATACTAAATATACTAATATATAACACACTAAATATACTTAAAGGAGTAGTTCACCCCCAAAATGACTTTTTTTCTATTGATAACTCATGCCATGGAGAGTAGAGTTCAATAATATTTTTAGTTTTTTGTCACATTCCTAAGACATAAATGTGATAACAATAAATTTACCCCCATTGATTCCGGATGGTGACCCGTTTCGAAACGGGTCACCATCCAGAATCAATGGGGGTAAATTTACTCAAATCAATTTTTTGTCTTAGGAATGTGACAAAAACCAAAAAATATTATTAAGTGTGCCTGCTATGCAATAGCAAAACACTTATTGTAATCCGCCATACTTAATTAATTAAGTCTTTCGCCACGAATTTCTGCACGTAATAACTGCCGCACAATTTACGCCACCGCCGCAATATATACATCAAAACGTGCGGCTCGGCCGGGAATGGTGTGCTATTACTTTTCTTTCCGATCCGCGTTACCATTGCGACGTAATTCGCAAAAAACGACGCCAAAAAACCCCATTGACTTAGAATGGGGGAAACTTCGGCACGTAATAACTGCCGCACGATTTACGCCACCCCCGCAATATATACATCAAAATGTGCGGCTCGGCCGGGAATGGTGTGCTATTACTTTTCTTTCCGATCCGCTTTCCGATTGCGATGTAATTCGCAAAAAACAACGCCCAAAAACTCCATTGACTTTGAATGGGGGACTCCGAAAAAAACCCAGAAACTTTGGCGCCACATAACTCTGCCATACTTTTGCCTAGCAACGTCATTTAAAATGTAAAATGCTCACACAACTTTGGTCTTTTTCCGACCAATAGGGATGAGCTGTAATTGATTAAGCCTCGCCCCCTCTTTAACAGGAAGTGCCCTTCACCAAACAGGAAGTGCCTCTATAACTCATGAACCGTTTGTCGTACAGACTTGCGGCTGGTGTCATACCTTTTCTTTTTTTCTCAATTTTTTTTTTCTCAATTTTTTTTTTCTCAATTTTTTTTTCTCAAATTTTTTTTTCTCAAATTTTTTTTTTCTCAAAATTTTTTTTTCTCATTTTTTTTTCTCAAATTTTTTTTTTCTCAAATTTTTTTTTTTCTCAAATTTTTTTTTCTCAAATTTTTTTCTCAATTTTTTTTCTCAAAATTTTTTTTTTCTCAAAAAATGTTTTTTCTCAACATTTTTTTCTCAATTTTTTTTTTCTCAAAAAATTTTTTTCTCAATTTTTTTTTTCTCAAAAATTTTTTTTTCTCAAAATTTTTTTTTCTCAAAATTGTTTTCTCAAAATTATTTTTTTCTCAACATTTTTTTTCTCACATTTTTTTTTCTCAAGATTTTTTTTTCTCACAATTTTTTTTTCAAAATTTCTTTTTCTCAAAAAAGTTTTTTTCTCAAATTTTTTTTCTCACAAAACAATTTTTTCTCAAAAAACTGTCGTTAAAGTGCGACCCGTGATAACGGCCAAAAATGCTCCAAAACGCCACTAATTAGTCGAAATGGCTGACTTCCTGTTTGGTTTCTGATTGGCTGCTGGCCTTGTGACGTGGGTAGAGCTGCGAGGGCCTGGTCATCGCTGCTTGCAGCTTTAATTCATTAATCGTCCATGACCTTAATTGGGGCCTATTTCGCCAAACAGGAAGTGCCCCTCACCAAACAGGAAGTGACCCTTGATCTCGTGAACCGTTTGTCATACAGACACGCGGGTTGCGTCAAATGAAATAACGCTAATGCTAACACCAACCGCTACACAAGGTTGCACAGACTTAGCGAGCTGCAGGCACACTTAAAATTTCTTAGAAATTTTCTCTTCTAGTTGAACTCTACTCTCCATGGCATGAGTAATCAATAGAAAAAAAGTCATTTTGGGGGTGAACTACTCCTTTAATATATATAACACACTAAATATACTTAATATATATATATAACATACTAAATATACTAATATATATATAACATACTTCACATTAATACTAGAGGATGTTCTCTGGACGAGTCCTGCTTCGTAAGAGAAAGAACACTAAATATACTAATATATATATAACATACTTCACATTAATACTAAAGGATGTTCTCTGGATGAATCCTGCTTCGTAAGAGAAAGAACACTAAATATACTAATATATATATATATATATATAACATACTTCACATTAATACTAAAGGATGTTCTCTGGATGAATCCTGCTTCGTAAGAGAAAGAACACTAAATATACTAATATATATATATATAACATACTTCACATTAATACTAAAGGATGTTCTCTGGATGAATCCTGCTTCGTAAGAGAAAGAACACTAAATATACTAATATATATATATATATAACATACTTCACATTAATACTAAAGGATGTTCTCTGGATGAATCCTGCTTCGTAAGAGAAAGAACACTAAATATACTAATATATATATATATATATATATAACATACTTCACATTAATACTAAAGGATGTTCTCTGGATGAATCCTGCTTCGTAAGGACATCTCATATACTGTTCAACACTGTATATAGGCTACTGTACATATACTGTACAACACTTCTCATTAATACTGTAAGAACATCTCATATACTGTACAACACTTCTCATTAATACTGTAAGAACATCTCATATACTGTACAACACTCCAGATAGGAGGATGCGATGCTCTCTGAATGAGTCCTCCTTGATAAGAGAAATAACAAACACACTCCACATTTATACTACTCTACTATTTATGCCCATACATGGTGTTCTATGTCCAGGCCAGTCTGTGACGTCTGTACTATGATGTCAGTACTGTCAGTGATGTCAGCATGCAGACAGGCGGTTACCATGGCGGCGAAACTGTCGTATCAGTGATGTCATCATGCAGATGAGATGGACAGATTGTAAACTGTGTAGTATCAGTGATGTCATAATTTCAGCAGTGAACAGTTAGATATACTGTATGTATATCCTATCAGATCATGTATTAATATTAAAGGATATTTACAAAATGTTTTTTTTCTATTGATTAGTCACGCCATGGAGAATAGAGTTCAATAATATTTTTTGGTTTTTGTCACATTCCCAAAACAACAATTTGATTCGAGTAAATTTACCCCCATTGATTCCGGATGGGGACCCGTTTCGAAACAGGTCCCCATCCGGAACGAATGGGGGTAAATTTATTGTTTTCACATTTTTGTCTTAGGAATGTAACAAAACACTAAAAATATTATTGAACTCTACTCTCCATGGCATGAGTAATCAATAGAAAAAAAGTCATTTTGGGGGTGAACTACTCTTTTAACACTTATGTTGCAATGATTTTTTCTCTTCAATGTCTCGCGTTGCCATGGTTACCATAGACTTCCATGTAATTGTGCAAGTGTGTAAAAAGTGCACGCCCATGCCTAGATGATGCACCACGTGTGTAGATGCTGTTCACAGCTTTCAAACAAAAAAATCCGCTTGGAAATCCGTTCAGGCATTCATGATTTATCAGCCATTATGTTTTCTACAGATGTAAACAAACATGGCTGCCATGTTTGAAAGAATGGGTTGGTATGGGGGTTAAACATGCAATTTCGCGATCGCGATCATGCCTAATACATTTCTGGAGGTCCAAAAAAAAAATTTGAAAAAAAAAAATTTGAAAAAAAAAAAAAATTTTTTTTTTCAAAAACGGCCCAAACTCGGGAAACTCGGGGTTGGCACAGCACTAGTACCAATACAAACTCGGGAAACTCGGGGTTGGCACCATATGTGTAATAATAATAGTTACAGTAGATATACTGTATGTATCCTACCCGATCATGGAGAAGGCTCTGCTCCACATGGACAACGGCTACCAGATCATGTATTATATTAATAATAGTTACAGTAGATATACTGTATGTATCCTACCAGATCATGGAGAAGGCTCTGCTTCACATGGACAACGGCTACCAGATCATGTATTATATTAATAATAGTTACAGTAGATACAGTATACTGTATGTATATCCTATCAGATCATGTATTAATATTAATAATATATCCTATCAGATCATGTATTAATAATAATAATAGTTACAGTATACTGTATGTATCCTATCAGATCATGTATTAATAATAATAATAGTTACAGTATATATACTGTATGTATCCTATCAGATCATGTATTAATAATAATAATAGTTACAGTAGATAAACTGTATGTATCCTATCAGATCATGTATTAATATTAATAATAATAACAGTATATATACTGTATGTATCCTATCAGATCATGTATTAATATTAATAATGTATCCTACCAGATCATGGAGAAGGCTCTGCTTCACATGGACAACGGCTACCAGATCCCTAACCTGCGAGGTCGTGGGGTCGTGTGCAGGACCTTCCTGCCCTCCTACACGGCCTTCAGAGGCTTCGGGGCACCCCAGGGTGCTGCCGTCATCGAGAGCGTCGTGCACGAGGTGGCCGTGCACTGCGGACTCCCTGCAGAGAAGGTTAACACATCACAATATGATTCATTTAGATCACTGCTTCAATAGATCACTATTAGCCCCCTTTACACTACAGGGCCAAACCAGAACCAGAACCAGAACTTTCACTGCTTCAATAGATCACTATTAGCCCCCTTTACACTACAGGGCCAAACCAGAACCAGAACCAGAACTTTCACTGCTTCAATAGATCACTATTAGCCCCCTTTACACTACAGGGCCGAACCAGAACCAGAACCAGAACTTTCACTGCTTCAATAGATCACTATTAGCCCCTTTACACTACAGGGCCAAACCAGAACCAGAACCAGAACTATCACTGCTTCAATAGATCACTATTAGCCCCCTTTACACTACAGGGCCAAACCAGAACCAGAACTTTCACTGCTTCAATAGATCACTATTAGCCCCCTTTACACTACAGGGCCAAACCAGAACCAGAACCAGAACTATCACTGCTTCAATAGATCACTATTAGCCCCCTTTACACTACAGGGCCAAACCAGAACCAGAACTTTCACTGCTTCAATAGATCACTATTAGCCCCCTTTACACTACAGGGCCGAACCAGAACCAGAACCAGAACTTTCACTGCTTCAATAGATCACTATTAGCCCCTTTACACTACAGGGCCAAACCAGAACCAGAACTTTCACTGCTTCAATAGATCACTATTAGCCCCCTTTACACTACAGGGCCGAACCAGAACCAGAACCAGAACTATCACTGCTTCAATAGATCACTATTAGCCCCCTTTACACTACAGGGCAGAACCAGAATCAGAACTTTCATGAACCAGTGAAGTTCCAGGACAGTTTACATACCAGTAAGACTCCCTAATCGGGAGATAAGCGACCGTCAGGTCGCATACACAAACTTTAGAAGGCAATGGTAGCCAATCAGGAGGGAATATGGGAAATGGGACAGATCCATGTTGATGACATGACTGTAGAGATACTGTGTACCGCTTTGCATGATTTTAGGGCAAAATCTGTAGGAGCAGTGTCCAAAAATGTGTCTTGCAAGAATCGGCCTCATGGTGGCGCTAGAAGAGGGCCATGTGAGAAATGGTTAGGGGTTGTGGTTTGGCAGCCAAGGAGTGTGTGTGCAAAGTTTGGCACGGATCAGGGCAACGGTGACGGATATATGAGTAGGGGAAATGTGTGACGTGTGACGTGATTGGCCCCGCCCATAGGTTCCCAGGACTCTAGTTTAGAACTACATCAAGAGCAGGACCTGAAAAAGGTTTCCCAGAACCTTGTCTATAACCGAGACGTGTGCTACGGACACACAACCAACCACAACCAAAACAATAGGTTGAGGTTCTGTAAAGTTCTGGTTCCATCTCGCAGTGGAAAAGGGGCTATGGTTCAATAGATGGTCCAACAGATCATTATATGCTGCAAATTAGAACTTCTTGTACTTCTTTTACTTCCCATAGCAACACATAGCCAAACAGCTGTGAGAGTGTAGATCTGACAAAATAAAATAAAAATATTATTATTATCCTAGGTGAGAGAGATAAACATGTACAGTGAGGAACAGTCCATCACCCACCATGGGCAGCTTTTCATCTTATTATATTATTATTGTTATCATAGGTGAGAGAGGTGAACATGTACACAGAGCACCAGTCCACCACCCACCATGGGCAGCTGTTCATCTTATTATTATTGTTATCATAGGTGAGAGAGGTGAACATGTACAGAGAGGAATGGTCCATCACCCACCATGGGCAGCTGTTCATCTTATTATTATTATTATCATAGGTGAGAGAGATGAACATGTACACAGAGCACCAGTCCATCACCCACCATGGGCAGCTGTTCAGCCCCACAGCGATGCAGCGCTGCTGGGCAGAGTGTCTGCAGAAGGCTGCCTACCAGCAGCGTCTCTACTCCATCCAGACCTTCAACCAGGACAACCGCTGGAGGAAGAGAGGGATCTGCGCCATGCCGCTCAAGTTCGGAGTGGGCTTCTCCAAGGGCTTCTACAACCAGGTAATGGAGTGGTCTTCTACGACAGGGCTTTTCAAAGTGGGTGACGGGGCACCCTGGGGTGCCGGGGCACCCTGCGGTGACGGGGCACCCTGGGGTGACGGGGCACCCTGGGGTGATGGGGCACCTTGGGGTGCCGCGACGGCAGTCCAGGGGTGCCGCGAGATCATTTGATAATATTTGGAATCTATTTGGACACTAGAAAAAATATTTAGCATCATTTTAAACTTGAAGTACAAAGTTATTTTCAGTCAGTTCTAACCAAAATGGCTGTTATCTCAACGTTTTCCTCGCAACATAATCACTAAAATATCGTCACTGTATATCGTCACCTCGTATCTCCAAGTTTCAAATGTGTACGTCTTTTGATAAAGCAAAGCCTTGCTTCATCATACAAGACTGTCGCACAAAACTAGTGAAAACAGCAGATCTACAAGCACACAACGCTGTGTGCTTGTAGATCGGCTGTTTTCACTAGTTTAGTACATTTTATAGATGATAAATACAAAACGAACGGTTTTGGACATACAAGGTTTCCCCCCGACAACGACGATATGCTATAAATATAAGGTACTGGGAGTGAGAATTATAATGTAGGGGTGCCTCGGATTAAAACAATATTTATGGGGTGACCTGAGGTGAAAAAGTTTGGGAACCCATGGTGTACAACCAGAGGAATGGTTCTACAACCAGGTAGGAATCGTACCGTGGTGGAAAAAGTACTCATATTTTTGAGTGGTAAACTCAGCTAAGCTCCAACATTTGGCTTTGTTCGGGCTCTGAAGTGTGGCCTACATCTGGCCTACATCTGGCCTACATCTAGTCTACATCTGGTCTACATCTGGCCTACATCTGGTCTACATCTGGCCTACATCTGGCCTACATCTGGTCTACATCTGGCCTACATCTGGCCTACATCTGGCCTACATCTGGTCTACATCTGGCCTACATCTGGCCTACATCTGGCCTACATCTGGCCTACATCTTGGCACAAAGCGTTCAAAGTTTTTCTATGCAAAATGCAAACATGGCTGCCAAGTGAATATGGTTTACTGTGACACATTGTGATAGAATTGTGATAACTTGTGATATAACTGTGATAAAGTGTGATATAACTGTGATAACGTGTGATATAACTGTGACAACGTGACAGTGTCCATTGTGTCCTCCAGGGAGCAGCGTTGGTGAACGTGTTTAAAGACGGCTCGGTGCTTTTGGCCCATGGAGGAACAGAGATGGGACAAGGAATACACACTAAAGCTATACAGGTACACAACTACACACTATACATAAACACGAAGGCTATACAGGTACACACATTACACACTACACATAAACACTAAGGCTATACAGGTACACACATTACACACTACACATACACACTAAGGCTATACAGGTACACAATGTACACACACTACTACACACTACTACACACTACACATACACACCAAGGCTGTACACACTACTACTGTCAGTGAGGAGTCACATTTACACACTGCCTTAATCTGTCATGAATATTTCAACAGGTCTAATCTTTAACAGAGTAAATACTAGTAACTGGAACACCTGGGTGTGTCTCTACAGCAGTGTTACAGTATGAAGGTTATTGTGTCCTATATCCTTATGTTCCTATGGATAGCCAGTCGTGTGTTATGAAGGTTTCTGTGTCCTATATATTTATGTTCCTACTTCCTACAGATAGCCAGCAGAGTGTTGTGAAGGTTTCTGTGTCCTATATCTTTATGTTCCTACTTCCTACAGATAGCCATCAGAGTGTTATGAAGGTTTCTGTGTCCTATATGGTTATGTTCCTACAGATAGCCATCAGAGTGTTATACAGGTTTCTGTGTCCTATATGGTTATGTTTCCACAGATAGCCAGCAGAGTGTTATACAGGTTTCTGTGTCCTATATGGTTATGTTCCACAGATAGCCAGCAGAGTGTTATACAGGTTTCTGTGTCCTATATGGTTATGTTCCTACAGATAGCCAGCAGTGTTACAAAGGTTTCTGTGTCCTATATGGTTATGTTTCCACAGATAGCCAGCAGAGTGCTGCAGGTGCCCATGTCCATCATCTCCATCAAGGAGACGTGCACAGGAACCATCCCCAACGCTACGCCCTCCGCTGCTTCCTTCGGCACAGACTCTGTTGGCATGGCTGTCAAGGTAACAAATATCTATAGGACACTCTGTTGGCATGGCTGTCAAGGTAACAAATATCTATAGGACACTCTGTTGGCATGGCTGTCAAGGTAACAAATATCTATAGGACACTCTGTGGGCATGGCTGTCAAGGTAACACACATCTATAGGACACTCTGTGGGCATGGCTGTCAAGGTAACAAACATCTATAGGACACTATGTTGGCATGGCTGTCAAGGTAACAAATATCTATAGGACACTCTGTTGGCATGGCTGTCAAGGTAACAAATATCTATAGGACACTCTGTGGGCATGGCTGTCAAGGTAACACACATCTATAGGACACTCTGTGGGCATGGCTGTCAAGGTAACAAATATCTATAGGACACTATGTTGGCATGGCTGTCAAGGTAACAAATATCTATAGGACACTCTGTTGGCATGGCTGTCAAGGTAACAAATATCTATAGGACACTCTGTGGGCATGGCTGTCAAGGTAACACACATCTATAGGACACTCTGTGGGCATGGCTGTCAAGGTAACAAACATCTATAGGACACTATGTTGGCATGGCTGTCAAGGTAACAAACATCTATAGGACACTATGTTGGCATGGCTGTCAAGGTAACACATATCTATAGGACACTATGTTGGCATGGCTGTCAAGGTAACACATATCTATAGGACACTCTGTTGGCATGGCTGTCAAGGTAACACATATCTATAGGACACTATGTTGGCATGGCTGTCAAGGTAACAAATATCTATAGGACACTCTGTTGGCATGGCTGTCAAGGTAACACATATCTATAGGACACTCTGTGGGCATGGCTGTCAAGGTAACACATATCTATAGGACACTCTGTGGGCATGGCTGTCAAGGTAACACATATCTATAGGACACTATGTTGGCATGGCTGTCAAGGTAACACATATCTATAGGACATTCTGTGGGCATGGCTGTCAAGGTAACACATATCTATAGGACACTCTGTGGGCATGGCTGTCAAGGTAACACATATCTATAGGACACTCTGTGGGCATGGCTGTCAAGGTAACACATATCTATAGGACACTATGTTGGCATGGCTGTCAAGGTAACACATATCTATAGGACACTATGTTGGCATGGCTGTCAAGGTAACAAATATCTATAGGACACTCTGTGGGCAATGGCAGGTAGCAAACATCTGTCACAATCAGGCCTGGAATTTCGGCATTTTAGGGGCGTGGCCACTTGGCCTTTGGTGTTGTCCATTTTTTGAGGGCACAAAGGCCACATGCCAGGCAGGAAGGACATCAAATCAAATAAAACAAGATTTTAGTCCATTGAAAGAATTTGATAGATAGATGCTTTATTTGTCCTTGCGGAAATTCTTTTTGCACCAAGCAGTCATCAGGACACAAAATCACAACACATAACACACAACACAATACATGAATGACAAGATTCAAGATTTGATGAATTTAAGGGTTAAGAATGATAACCTAATCTGTAGTGAAATAGATAAATGATGGTATTTACAATCTGATCCATGCTCAGCCCTGCACCAATCAAAGTCACTGGATTGGTTTAAAGATGGGGACTCGGGGAGTTAAAATTTCAGAATCTCAACAAAAAAACACGGGTGTCTAGATGACGAGAAAGAGACACCGGTGTCTACTGTCTACACATTGACAAGAAAGAGACAGAGGAGAAAGTGGTCCAGTCAGCTGGGACATTAAGGCCACTGTGGCCTCAGGGCATGCCATTGGTTTGAGGGGCACAAGGCCAAACTGAGGGGCAACGGCGGCAATGGCCTTCATGGCCTCCATGAAATTCCTGCCCTGGTCACAATATAGAGCTATTTAACACTGTTACTGAACAAACACTCTATAGCAATGATAACAAGCCCATTACAGAGGTATTTCACAATACAAGTGTTCTCATGTGTCCTTCATTACAGAGGTATTTCAGAATAAAAGTGTTCTCATGTGTCCTTCATTACAGAGGTATTTCACAATAAAAGTGTTCTCATGTGTCCTTCAAGGATGCCTGTGAGAAACTGATGAGACGCTTGGAGCCTGTGATGAAGAAATACCCACAATACACCTGGACCCAATGGGTAATATTTACACCCACATGGGTAGTGATTTAATACACCTGGACCCAATGGGTAATATTTACACCCACATGGGTAGTGATTTAATACACCTGGACCCAATGGGTAATATTTACACCCACATGGGTAGTGATTTATGCCCACATGGGAACATTGTTGAATGTCAACAAATGATGCCAGAGCTAAAAGGACTTTTTGATTTTTATCCAAGTTTATTGTTCCTCCTGTAGATCGTTGAAGCGTACTACCAGAAGATCAGCCTGTCAGCAACTGGATTCTTCATGTATGTTTTATTTATCTTTATTACAGGCTTTACCATGGAACTATTTATCATTATTATACACTTTACCCTGGAACTATTTATCATTATTATACACTTTACCCTGGAACTATTTATCATTATTATACACTTTACCCTGGAACTATTTATCATTATTATACACTTTACCCTGGAACTATTTATCATTATTATACACTTTACCTTGGAACTATTTATCATTATTATACACTTTACCCTGGAACTATTTATCATTATTATACACTTTACCCTGGAACTATTTATCATTATTATACACTTTACCCTGGAACTATTTATCATTATTATACACTTTACCCTGGAACTATTTATCATTATTATACACTTTACCCTGGAACTATTTATCATTATTATACACTTTACCCTGGAACTATTTATCATTATTATACACTTTACCCTGGAACTATTTATCATTATTATACACTTTACCCTGGAACTATTTATCATTATTATACACTTTACCCTGGAACTATTTATCATTATTATACACTTTACCCTGGAACTATTTATCATTATTATACACTTTACCTTGGAACTATTTATCATTATTATACACTTTACCCTGGAACTATTTATCATTATTATACACTTTACCCTGGAACTATTTATCATTATTATACACTTTACCCTGGAACTATTTATCATTATTATACACTTTACCCTGGAACTATTTATCATTATTATACACTTTACCCTGGAACTATTTATCATTATTATACACTTTACCCTGGAACTATTTATCATTATTATACACTTTACCCTGGAACTATTTATCATTATTATACACTTTACCCTGGAACTATTTATCATTATTACACACTTTACCCTGGAACTATTTATCATTATTATACACTTTACCCTGGAACTATTTATCATTATTATACACTTTACCCTGGAACTATTTATCATTATTATACACTTTACCCTGGAACTATTTATCATTATTATACACTTTACCCTGGAACTATTTATCATTATTATACACTTTACCCTGGAACTATTTATCATTATTATACACTTTACCCTGGAACTATTTATCATTATTATACACTTTACCTTGGAACTATTTATCATTATTATACACTTTACCCTGGAACTATTTATCATTATTATACACTTTACCTTGGAACTATTTATCATTATTATACACTTTACCCTGGAACTATTTATCATTATTATACACTTTACCCTGGAACTATTTATCATTATTATACACTTTACCCTGGAACTATTTATCATTATTATACACTTTACCCTGGAACTATTTATCATTATTATACACTTTACCTTGGAACTATTTATCATTATTATACACTTTACCCTGGAACTATTTATCATTATTATACACTTTACCCTGGAACTATTTATCATTATTATACACTTTACCCTGGAACTATTTATCATTATTATACACTTTACCCTGGAACTATTTATCATTATTATACACTTTACCCTGGAACTATTTATCATTATTATACACTTTACCCTGGAACTATTTATCATTATTATACACTTTACCCTGGAACTATTTATCATTATTATACACTTTACCCTGGAACTATTTATCATTATTATACACTTTACCCTGGAACTATTTATCATTATTATACACTTTACCATGGAACTATTTATCATTATTATACACTTTACCATGGAACTATTTATCATTATTATACACTTTACCCTGGAACTATTTATCATTACCCCTATTGTTTTTGGTGTCTCTGAAGTCAATCAGCTATTGCCGGTGTACACAGCCAAATTTCCGGGCCCCACTGTGCGGACTGTGGGGGTGTGAAAATTCACCGGGTGGACTCAAAATGTCCTCTGGGGCCCCCTCTGCGTGTGGACACCACTTGTTCGCCCATCAGTCCCACGGATGATTTTTGTTTCTCTTTTTTTAATTTAGGGTCCTTTTCTGCAGTTCAAGCATAATTCCACAGGGCGGCAGGCTATTTTCCAAAACTATTGGAAGTGGACATGTGTACACAGCCAGCATTACTGAATGGAAAAAATGACTGTCTAATTTGATAGACTATCCCATCTCCGTGATTTGTAGATCTAACTTTACAGACAGTTCATTTCTATGATTTGTATATCTAATTCCAAAACCAGTCCCATCCCCATGATTTGTAGATCTAATTCCATCAGCAGTTCCATACCATGATTTGTAGCTCTAAATCCATCACCTGTCACATCCACATGATTTGTAGATCTAATTCTAAAACCAGTCACATCCACATGATTTGTAGATCTAATTCTAAAACCATTCACATCCACATGATTTGTAGATCTAATTCTAAAACCATTCACATCCACATGATTTGTAGATCTAATCCATACCATAATGTGTAGCTCTAAATCTATCACCTGTCACATCCACATGATTTGTAGATCTAATTCTAAAACTAGTCGCATCCCCATGATTTGTAGATCTAATTCCATCGGCAGTTCCATACCATAATTTGTAGCTCTAAATCTATCACCTGTCATATCCACATGATTTGTAGATCTAATTCTAAAACCAGTCGCATCCACATGATTTGTAGATCTAATTCTAAAACCATTCACATCCCTATGATTTGTAGATCTAATTCCATCAGCAGTTCCATACCATAATTTGTAGCTCTAAATCCATCACCTGTCACATCCACATGATTTGTAGATCTAATTCTAAAACCAGTCACATCCACATGATTTGTAGATCTAATTCTAAAATCATTCACATCCACATGATTTGTAGATCTAATCCATACCATAATTTGTAGCTCTAAATCTATCACCTGTCACATCCACATGATTTGTAGATCTAATTCTAAATCCATTCGCATCCACATGATTTGTAGATCTAAATCCAACGGCAGTTCCATATCATAATTTGTAGCCCTAAATCCATCACTTTTCACATCCACATGATTTGTAGATCTAATTCTCAAACCAGTCACATCCACATGATTTGTAGATCTAATTCTAAAACCATTCCAATCCCCATGATTTGTAGATCTAATCATACCATAATTTGTAGCTCAAAATGTATCACCTGTCACATCCACATGATTTGTAGATCTAATTCTAAAACTAGTCACATCCCCATGATTTGTAGATCTAATTCCATCGGCAGTTCCATACCATAACTTGTAGCTCTAAATCTATCACCTGTCACAAAGGCTCTGGTGGGCTGTTTTGGGCTCTGGTGGGCTGTGCTGGGCTCTGGTAGGCTATACAGGGCAGTACTGTAGTATAGCCTAGACATGTTCATGTAAAACTATTGGCCGTGTACACTAAGGCATGTAGAAACTAGGGCCCGTGTTCACAGTGGATAATCCCATCAACGAGGAGCTACAGGACTGGCGGGAGCCTTGAGCAGCCCGGTGGAGACTGCTGGAGTCTGGTGCAGTCCTGTGCACCCTGGTCTGGCCTATAACAGCCGGATCCAGCCTACTGTAGGCTAGTGAAGCCATCTAACCTCTCCACTTCCCTAATCTATTCTCCCACTGTGCTGGACTTGGATGTGCTGGGCTGTGCTGGACTCTATCAGGCTCTGGTGGGCTGTTTTGGGCTCTGGTGGGCTGTGCTGGGTTCTGGTAGGCTATACAGGGCAGTACTGTAGTATAGCCTAGGCATGTTCATGTAAAACTATCGGCCGTGTACACTAGGGCATGTAGAAACTATGGCCCGTGTACACAGTGGATAATCCCATCAACGAGGAGCTACAGGCATGTAGAAACTATGGCCCGTGTACACAGTGGATAATCACATCAACGAGGAGCTACAGGACTGGCAGGAGCCTTGAGCAGCCCGGTGGAGACTGCTGGAGTCTGGTGCAGTCCTGTGCACCCTGGTCTGGCCTATAACAGCCGGATCCAGCCTACTGTAGGCTAGTGAAGCCATCTAACCTCTCCACTTCCCTAATCTATTCTCCCACTGTGCTGGACTTGGATGTGCTGGGCTGTGCTGGACTCTATCAGGCTCTGGTGGGCTGTTTTGGGCTCTGGTGGGCTGTGCTGGGTTCTGGTAGGCTATACAGGGCAGTACTGTAGTATAGCCTAGGCATGTTCATGTAAAACTATCGGCCGTGTACACTAAGGCATGTAGAAACTATGGCCAGTGTACACAGTGGATAATCCCATCAACGAGGAGCTACAGGACTGGCGGGAGCCTTGAGCAGCCCGGTGGAGACTGCTGGAGTCTGGTGCAGTCCTGTGCACCCTGGTCTGGCCTATAACAGCAGGATCCAGCCTACTGTAGGCTAGTGAAGCCATCTAACCTCTCCACTTCCCTAATCTATTCTCCCACTGTGCTGGACTTGGATGTGCTGGGCTGTGCTGGACTCTATCAGGCTCTGGTGGGCTGTTTTGGGCTCTGGTGGGCTGGGCTGGGCTCTGGTAGGCTATACAGGGCAGTACTGTAGTATAGCCTAGGCAAGTTCATGTAAAACTATTGGCCGTGTACACTAAGGCATGTAGAAACTAGGGCCCGTGTACACAGTGGATAATCCCATCAATGAGGAGCTACAGGACTGGCGGGAGCCTTGAGCAGCCTGGTGGAGACTGCTGGAGTCCGGTGCACCCTGGTCTGGCCTATTCCAGCCGGATCCAGCCTACTGTAGGCTAGTGAAGCCATTTAACCTTTCCACTTCCCTAATCTATTCTCCTACTGTGCTGGACTTGGATGTGCTGGGCTGTGCTGGACTCTATCAGGCTCTGGTGGGCTATTTTGGGCTCTGGTGGGCTGGGCTGGGCTCTGGTAGGCTATATAGGGCAGTATACTGTAGGATAGCCTAGGCATGTTCATGTAAAACTATTGGCCGTGTACACTAAGGCATGTAGAAACTAGGGCCCGTGTACACAGTGGATAATCCCATCAACGAGGAGCTACAGGACTGGCGGGAGCCTTGAGCAGCCTGGTGGAGACTGCTGGAGTCCGGTGCACCCTGGTCTGGCCTATTCCAGCCGGATCCAGCCTACTGTAGGCTAGTGAAGCCATCTAACCTCTCCACTTCCCTAATCTATTCTCCCACTGTGCTGGACTTGGATGTGCTGGGCTGTGCTGGACTCTATCAGGCTCTGGTGGGCTGTTTTGGGCTCTGGTGGGCTGGGCTGGGCTCTGGTAAGCTATACAGGGCAGTACTGTAGTATGGCCTAGGCATGTTCATGTAAAACTATTGGCCGTGTACACTAAGGCATGTAGAAACTAGGGCCCGTGTACACAGTGGATAATCCCATCAACGAGGAGCTACAGGACTGGCGGGAGCCTTGAGCAGCCTGGTGGAGACTGCTGGAGTCCGGTGCACCCTGGTCTGGCCTATTCCAGCCGGATCCAGCCTACTGTAGGCTAGTGAAGCCATCTAACCTCTCCACTTCCCTAATCTATTCTCCCACTGTGCTGGACTTGGATTTGCTGGGCTGTGCTGGACTCTATCAGGCTCTGGTGGGCTGTTTTGGGCTCTGGTGGGCTGGGCTGGGCTCTGGTAGGCTATACAGGGCAGTACTGTAGTATAGCCTAGGCATGTTCATGTAAAACTATTGGCTGTGTACACTAAGGCATGTAGAAACTAGGGCCTGTGTACACAGTGGATAATCCCATCAACGAGGAGCTACAGGACTGGCGGGAGCCTTGAGCAGCCTGGTGGAGACTGCTGGAGTCCGGTGCACCCTGGTCTGGCCTATTCCAGCCGGATCCAGCCTACTGTAGGCTAGTGAAGCCATTTAACCTTTCCACTTCCCTAATCTATTCTCCCACTGTGCTGGACTTGGATGTGCTGGGCTGTGCTGGACTCTATCAGGCTCTGGTGGGCTATTTTGGGCTCTGGTGGGCTGGGCTGGGCTCTGGTAGGCTATATAGGGCAGTATACTGTAGGATAGCCTAGGCATGTTCATGTAAAACTATTGGCCGTGTACACTAAGGCATGTAGAAACTAGGGCCCGTGTACACAGTGGATAATCCCATCAACGAGGAGCTACAGGACTGGCGGGAGCCTTGAGCAGCCTGGTGGAGACTGCTGGAGTCCGGTGCACCCTGGTCTGGCCTATTCCAGCCGGATCCAGCCTACTGTAGGCTAGTGAAGCCATCTAACCTCTCCACTTCCCTAATCTATTCTCCCACTGTGCTGGACTTGGATGTGCTGGGCTGTGCTGGACTCTATCAGGCTCTGGTGGGCTGTTTTGGGCTCTGGTGGGCTGGGCTGGGCTCTGGTAAGCTATACAGGGCAGTACTGTAGTATGGCCTAGGCATGTTCATGTAAAACTATTGGCCGTGTACACTAAGGCATGTAGAAACTAGGGCCCGTGTACACAGTGGATAATCCCATCAACGAGGAGCTACAGGACTGGCGGGAGCCTTGAGCAGCCTGGTGGAGACTGCTGGAGTCCGGTGCACCCTGGTCTGGCCTATTCCAGCCGGATCCAGCCTACTGTAGGCTAGTGAAGCCATCTAACCTCTCCACTTCCCTAATCTATTCTCCCACTGTGCTGGACTTGGATTTGCTGGGCTGTGCTGGACTCTATCAGGCTCTGGTGGGCTGTTTTGGGCTCTGGTGGGCTGGGCTGGGCTCTGGTAGGCTATACAGGGCAGTACTGTAGTATAGCCTAGGCATGTTCATGTAAAACTATTGGCTGTGTACACTAAGGCATGTAGAAACTAGGGCCTGTGTACACAGTGGATAATCCCATCAACGAGGAGCTACAGGACTGGCGGGAGCCTTGAGCAGCCTGGTGGAGACTGCTGGAGTCCGGTGCACCCTGGTCTGGCCTATTCCAGCCGGATCCAGCCTACTGTAGGCTAGTGAAGCCATTTAACCTTTCCACTTCCCTAATCTATTCTCCCACTGTGCTGGACTTGGATGTGCTGGGCTGTGCTGGACTCTATCAGGCTCTGGTGGGCTATTTTGGGCTCTGGTGGGCTGGGCTGGGCTCTGGTAGGCTATATAGGGCAGTATACTGTAGGATAGCCTAGGCATGTTCATGTAAAACTATTGGCCGTGTACACTAAGGCATGTAGAAACTAGGGCCCGTGTACACAGTGGATAATCCCATCAACGAGGAGCTACAGGACTGGCGGGAGCCTTGAGCAGCCTGGTGGAGACTGCTGGAGTCCGGTGCACCCTGGTCTGGCCTATTCCAGCCGGATCCAGCCTACTGTAGGCTAGTGAAGCCATTTAACCTTTCCACTTCCCTAATCTATTCTCCCACTGTGCTGGACTTGGATGTGCTGGGCTGTGCTGGACTCTATCAGGCTCTGGTGGGCTATTTTGGGCTCTGGTGGGCTGGGCTGGGCTCTGGTAGGCTATATAGGGCAGTATACTGTAGGATAGCCTAGGCATGTTCATGTAAAACTATTGGCCGTGTACACTAAGGCATGTAGAAACTAGGGCCCGTGTACACAGTGGATAATCCCATCAACGAGGAGCTACAGGACTGGCGGGAGCCTTGAGCAGCCTGGTGGAGACTGCTGGAGTCCGGTGCACCCTGGTCTGGCCTATTCCAGCCGGATCCAGCCTACTGTAGGCTAGTGAAGCCATTTAACCTTTCCACTTCCCTAATCTATTCTCCCACTGTGCTGGACTTGGATGTGCTGGGCTGTGCTGGACTCTATCAGGCTCTGGTGGGCTGTTTTGGGCTCTGGTGGGCTGGGCTGGGCTCTGGTAGGCTATACAGGGCAGTACTGTAGTATAGCCTAGGCATATTCATGTAAAACTATTGGCCGTGTACACTAAGGCATGTAGAAACTATTGCCCGTGTACACAGTGGATAATCCCATCAACGAGGAGCTACAGGACTGGCGGGAGCCTTGAGCAGCCCGATGGAGACTGCTGGAGTCTGGTGCAGTCCTGTGCACCCTGGTCTGTAGGGTGCACTCAATATGGTTATTGTGAGGCTGAAGATGCTTTCCATCATAGTGACATGCAGAAAAAACTGTCCATATAGTATGGTCAGGCAGTTGTCCTTCACGTATTCATATATATTTAATGTATTTATTCCATAAATATTTTTTGGGTGAGGGGGGCTCAACCCAATACAGCAGATCTACAAGCACCTCGCATATCAACAAGCACCTGCCAGGGACACAGTTTGGTTGGCCTGCATAAGCCTTGCTGTCAACACACTACTACACCAACCATCACCTGCCTACCAATCAGGTCACCAAGCCAGGAGTGGTCAATTAGTGCCTGTCTTTTGATCAGTGCCTCCTGCCAAGTGGCCTCAGTCTTTCTTTGGAGTTCACTAGGAGAGAAGCATGTTTGAGCTCAGTGCAAAGTGTGTTTGTTTTCCATTTGGACTTACTGTGTTTTGTTGGTGTGTTTGCAACCAAGACCAAAGGAATAGCATATGCACATCGCCTAACTTGTGAGAAAGTCCTGCTGGGCAAAACCTTCTCACTTAATATTTGACAGTTTGTCCTGTTTGGTAGCACAAAAAGAGTTGAGGCGTTTGTAAAACACGGTCTTGTGAAAATAGCAGATATACATGCTCACAATGCCTCACAACGCAAGGCGGCGTGAGCTTGTAGATCTGCTATTTTCAACATTTTAATATTTAATTTGTCATTTTAAAGGTATTAAAAAGGTCCTTAAATTGTATCATAAAAAATGTGCAGATAGCCTCTGTACACAAAAAAACCAATGTTCACATTAAGCTAATCATTTGGGACCACCCAAGTTCATTTGGAGACCCCTCTGGGGCTACTGACCCACAGTTTAACCAGTGACTTATAAGGTATACAAGGCTGGATCTGGCTGGAACACTGTGCCAGGATCTCACCAGCACTGTAGCTCCCCACACTTGAGATTAACAACTTGTACACAGGGAATAGATATACATGAGTTTGTGTACATGGCCAATAGTTTTACATGAACATGTCAAGGCTTGAATAGAGTACTGACTTATATAGCCCTACAGAGCCCAGCACAGCACAACACAGCCCACTAGAGCCCAATAGAGTCCAGCACACCTAAGTCTAGGCCAGTCCTGCCCAGTGGTATTGTAGACCAGGGAAGGGGGGTATTCTTATGGCTGCACCAGGCCATTACAGGCCGGATCCAGCTTGAATAGGCCAAACCAGGGTAGACAGGACTGCACCAGACTCCACCAGGCTGCTCCATACTCCAGCCAGCTCTGTAGATCCTGTGTACACAGCACTCCTAACTCGAACGGTCAAGGGAAAGGGTCGTTTTAGGCGTCAAAACGGGCACTTTGTCCTTAAAATGAATAAAAAAATCAAAAAAATATTTTTTGTTTTAGGCCGGACACACTTTTCATATTTGAAGCATGCCCGATCCGATGGAATGGGTTTCGTGTCTCTCCGACACTTTGAACCCTTTACGATTGCGAAAAAGACACCGAAACCCGGATTTTTGTCCTTAAAATCAATAAAAAATTCAAAAAAAATCTGTTTGTTTTACGCAGGAAACACTTTTCATATTTGAAGGATGCCTGATCCGATGGAATGGGTTTCGTGTCTCTCCGACAATTTGAACCCTTTACGATTGCGAAAAAGACACGAAATGTGCACGCCACCAACACGATTACACATTCTTTCGGATAAAAGACACTTATTCAGACTTACTTTTTGACGCTGAATCCAACAAACCCGGTCTCGTGTCTCTACGACATGTCTAACTCGAAAGGTCAAGGAAAAAGCCACTGTGTACACAGGCAATAGTTTTACATGACTTTGTGTACACGGCCAATAGTTTTACATGAACTTGTCTGGGCTTTAGTACTGTTCTGCCTCGTATAGCCCAACAGAGCCCAGCACAGCACAGCACAGCCCACCAGAGCCCAATACAGCCCACCAGAGCCCAATAGAGTCCTGCAAACCTAAGTCAAGCCCAGTCCTGCCCAGTAGGAGTATAGGCGAGGGAAGGGGGGTAGTTAGATGGCTACACCAGGCCATTAGAGGCCAGATCCGGCTTGAATAGGCCAGACCAGGATAGACAGGACTGCACCAGACTCCAGCAGTCTTCACCGGGCTGCTCAAGGCTCCCGCCAGTCCTGTAGCTCCTCGTTGATGGGATTATCCACTGTGTACACGGGCCCTAGTTTCTACATGCCTTAGTGTACACGGCCAATAGTTTTACATGAACATGCCTAGGCTATACTACAGTACTGCCCTGTATAGCCTACCAGAGCCCAGCCCAGCCCACCAGAGCCCAAAACAGCCCACCAGAGCCTGATAGAGTCCAGCACAGCCCAGCACATCCAAGTCCAGCACAGTGGGAGAATAGATTAGGGAAGTGGAGAGGTTAGATGGCTTCACTAGCCTACAGTAGGCTGGATCCGGCTGTTATAGGCCAGACCAGGGTGCACAGGACTGCACCAGACTCCAGCAGTGTCCACCGGGCTGCTCAAGGCTCCCGCCAGTCCTGTAGCTCCTCGTTGATGGGATTATCCACTGTGTACACGGGCCATAGTTTCTACATGCCTTAGTGTACACGGCCAATAGTTTTACATGAACATGCCTAGGCTATACTACAGTACTGCCCTGTATAGCCTACCAGAGCCCAGCCCAGCCCACCAGAGCCCAAAACAGCCCACCAGAGCCGGATAGAGTCCAGTCCAGCACAGCCCAGCACATCCAAGTCCAGCACAGTGGGAGAATAGATTAGGGAAGTGGAGAGGTTGGATGGCTTCACTAGCCTACAGTAGGCTGGATCCGGCTTGAATAGGCCAGACCAGGGTGCACAGGACTGCACCAGACTCCACCAGGCTGCTCCATACTCCAGCCAGCTCTGTAGATCCTGTGTACACAGCACTCCTAACTCGAACGGTCAAGGGAAAGGGTCGTTTTAGGCGTCAAAACGGGCCCTTTGTCCTTAAAATGAATAAAAAAATCAAAAAAATATTTTTTGTTTTAGGCCGGACACACTTTTCATATTTGAAGCATGCCCGATCCGATGGAATGGGTTTCGTGTCTCTCCGACACTTTGAACCCTTTACGATTGCGAAAAAGACACCGAAACCCGGATTTTTGTCCTTAAAATCAATAAAAAAAATTAAAAAAAATCTGTTTGTTTCACGCAGGAAACACTTTTCATATTTGAAGGATGCCTGATCCGATGGAATGGGTTTCGTGTCTCTCCGACAATTTGAACCCTTTACGATTGCGAAAAAGACACGAAATTTGCACGCCACCAACACGATTACACATTCTTTCGGATAAAAGACACTTATTCTGACTTACTTTTTGACGCTGAATCCAACAAACCCGGTCTCGTGTCTCTACGACACTCCTAACTCGAAAGGTCAAGGAAAAAGCCACTGTGTACACGGGCCATAGTTTTACATGACTTTGTGTACACGGCCAATAGTTTTACATGAACATATCTGGGCTTTAGTACTGTTCTGCCTCGTATAGCCCAACAGAGCCCAGCACAGCACAGCACAGCCCACCAGAGCCCAATACAGCCCACCAGAGCCCAATAGAGTCCAGCAAACCTAAGTCAAGCCCAGTCCTGCCCAGTAGGAGTATAGGCGAGGGAAGGGGGGTAGTTAGATGGCTACACCAGGCCATTACAGGCCAGATCCGGCTTGAATAGGCCAGACCAGGGTGCACAGGACTGCACCAGACTCCACCAGGCTGCTCCATACTCCAGCCAGCTCTGTAGATCCTGTGTACACGGCACTCCTAACTCGAACGGTCAAGGAAAAAGCCACTGTGTACACGGGCCATAGTTTCTACATGCCTTTGTGTACACGGCCAATAGTTTTACATGAACATGTCTGGGCTTTAGTACTGTTCTGCCTCGTATAGCCCAACAGAGCCCAGCACAGCCCACCAGAGCCCAATACAGCCCAATAGAGCCCAATAGAGTCCAGCACACCTAAGTCCAGTCCTGCCCAGTGGGAGTATAGAGCCAGAGCCCAATACAGCCCACTAGAGCCCAATAGAGTCCAGCACACCTAAGACCAGCCCAGTCCTGCCCAGTGGGAGTATAGACCAGGGAAGGGGGGTAGTTAGATGGCTGCACCAGGCCATTACAGGCCATATCCGGCTGGTTAGATGGCTGCACCAGGCCATTACAGGCCATATCCGGCTGGAATAGGCCAGACTAGGGTGCACCAGTCTCCACCAGACTCCACCAGGCTGTTCCAGGCTCCAGCCAGCCTTTAGCTCCTTGCACATGTGATTAACCCCTGTGTACACAGGCAATAGTTTTACATGAGTTTGTGTACACGGCCAATAGTTTGTCATGAACATGACATTGTAATGGCCTGCACCAGGCCATTGTATTGGGCTCTGGTGGGCTATGCTGTGCTGGGCTCTGTTGGGCTATACAAGGCAGTACTCTACTAAAGCCTAGACATGTTCATGTAAAACTATTGGCCATGTACACAAACTCATGTACAACTATTGCCTGTGTTCACAGTGTTTAATCCCATGTGCAAGGAGCTACAGGGCGGATGGGAGCCTGGAGCAGTGTGGTGGAGACTGTTGGAGTTTGGTACAATTATGTGCACCCTGGTCTGGCCTATTCCAGCCAGGTACGGCCTTTAATGGCCTGGTGCATCCATCTAACTATCCCCCTTCCCTGGTCTATACTCCCACTGGGCAGGACTGGCCTAGAATTAGGTGTGCTGGAGTCCATTGGGCTCTGGTGGGCTGTATTGGGCTCTGGTGGGCTGTGTTGTGCTGGGCTGGGCTCTGTTGGGCTATACGAGGCAGTACTGTAATAAACCCTACACATGTTCACGTAAAACTATTGGTCGTGTACACAAAGTCATATAAAACTGTTGCCCGTGTACACAGCGGTTAATCACATGTGCCAGGAGCTACAAGCCTGGCGGGAGCCTGGAGCAGCCT